>NC_041384.1:562640574-562816924 GCF_002162155.2 Triticum dicoccoides | reverse complement strand
CGCGAATCGGACATTATTCCTTTTTAGTCCATGTCATTTGTAGCCGACCATCAACTGCTTTACATACACAACGACATGTAGACATATATTTCTACACGTACATATATATCACTAAGCTAGCTAGTAGTTTTTCTTTGAAAAAGAACAAAAGCTAGCTAGTAGTTTTTTTTTAAAAAAGGAGCGAAAGCTAGGCACCAAATAATATATTTTGTGAGAGAATCTAACTATCTTATCTAGTCAATTTAAATGAGTGGAAAACATATATAATTGACATTTTCGAATTACCACATATAAGAAAAAGTACTATTTTTCTTAAATTAACATGTAAGATAATAGCATTTTTGGAATCTACACATTTTTTCTGAGCGATTTTCATAAATAACATGTTAAATTTGGTGTTAATTTTTGAAAGATATGAATATTTTAAAAAGTAATTGAATGTGTCAAAAAGTAGAAAAGTTAAACAAAGAAGCCAGGCTGAATTGTGACATTGTACTATCCTATCTAGTTAATTTAAATGGGTAGGAAAAATATATAATAGACATTTTAAAATACCACATATAAGAAAAAGTATTAACTTTTTTGAAATGATTAACATGTAAGATTTCTGAGGAAAAAGCATTTTTGAAATCTACACATTTTTCTAAGCGATTTCCATAAATAACATGTTAAATTTGGTGTTAATTTTTGAAAAAATATGATTATTTTAAAAATACTTAAAATGTCCAAAAAAAGAAAAGTTAAACAGAGAGGCTGGGTCGAACTGTGACACTGTGCGGCCCACCTACTCATTAGAAGAGAAAAAAACAGAAAATAGAGAGTAGGGGAATCGAACCGCTTGCCAGTTAGAAGAGGAAAAAAACAGAAAACAGGGAGTAGGGGGGATTGAAACGCTTGACAGTTAGCGAGTTGTTCACTTGTGATGTTTTAGGATATAGATGTACATGAACTAAAAGCCAGTGGAGGCAACTTAAGAAAAAAACGATTTTGACTTACAGGTGGAATTGATGGGTATTTTTTTTCAACTTATAGGGTAAATTACATGGCGTATCGCCAGAAGCAATAGCCCTTCTATTATTAGGTAGAGATTTTCTTGGTCAGATTCTCCTGTGCAATATCCACTTTTTCTCTCTCCAGTTTTCTGTTTTCTTAGTAAGAGTCGGAGCCGACGACGAATCAGCAATAGCTTCATCGATGCCCATTGATTTTCTCTCAAAAACTCTCGTGGATGGTATGGCTATTTTCCTAAATTAATAAAGATAATCACGATGCCCTTTGTGAGTATTGATGTTATCGAAAGCCACTTATTTTTCAGATTTAATATTTTAAAGTTATAGATCTCCAAAAATTAATAAAACTGTGACACGAGGTCGATTAAAGCATCTAAAGATAGTCTTTGATGCAATCTAAGGTGAACCCTAACCGATTTTGAAATCCCCCAAACCCCTAAAACTACCTGAATTGATAATAAGGAGAGATTCATAAATTACTCATATGGAGATCTAGGGCATGTTTGGTTCCTTGGCTTGCACCTGCATCGCATCCACCATACAATTTTCTCCATGTTTGGTAGGCTGCATGTCTCACTGGGCCAGACCTGACTGATGCAAAATCGGGCTCCCAGCCAGGCTGAGCGGAAACACAGAGATCGGCTGCTAATTTATAGGACCTCATGAATGCTGACAATGGAGTACACAAAGAAATACATTGGTTTTCATTTGTTTCCTTTCGCTGTTTAGCCACCTCTTTGATTCAAAGGATCTTCATATGAAATTAGTCAGATTTAGAATATCATGATTTCTTATCTGTATTTGATCATTTTTTTACTTCAATAAGCAAATATCTGAGTTGAAGTGCATGTCACCAAAACTATCTTCTAATAATTTTACATACATGTATAAGTACCTGATACGTCTCCAACGCATCTATAATTTTTGATTGCTCCATGCTATATTATCTACTGTTTTGGACTATATTGGGCTTTATTTTCCACTTTTATATTATTTTTGGGACTAACCTATTAACCGGAGGTCCAGCCCAGAATTGCTGTTTTTTTGCCTATTTCAGTGTTTCGGATAAACAGAATAGCAAACGGAGTCCAAACGGAATAAAATCTTCGGAAACGTGATTTTTTCACCGAACATGATCCAGGAGACTTGGACCCTACTGCAAGGGATCAAATAGGAGGTCACGAGGGTGGGGGGCGCCCCCCTAGGGCGCGCCCCTGCCTCGTGAGCCCTTCGGTGCTCCACCGACGTACTCCTTCCTCCTATATATACACACGTACCACCAAACGATCAGAACAGGAGCCAAAAACCTAATTCCACCGCCGCAACTTTCTGTATCCACGAGATCCCATCTTGGGGCCTGTTCCGGAGCTCCGCCGGAAGAGGGCTGTCATCACGGAGGGCTTCTACATCATCATATCCTCTCCGATGAAGTGTGAGTAGTTTACCTCAGACCTTCGGGTCCATAGTTAGTAGCTGGATGGCTTCTTCTCTCTCTTTGAATCTCAATACAAAGTTCTCCCCCTTTCTTGTGGAGATCTATTTGATGTAATCTTCTTTTTGCGGTGTGTTTGTTGAGATCGATGAATTGTGGGTTTATGATCAAGTCTATCTATGAACAATATTTGAATCTTCTTTGAATTATTTTATGCATGATTGGTTATCTTTGCAAGTCTCTTCGAATTATCTGTTTGGTTTGGCCAACTAGATTGGTAGTTCTTGCCATGGGAGAAGTGCTTAGCTTTGGGTTCAATCTTGCGGTGTCCTTACCCAGTGACAGAAGGGGCAACAAGGCACGTATTGTATTGTTGCCATCGAGGATAACAAGATGGGGTTTATTTCATATTGCATGAATTTATCTCTCTACATCATGTCATCTTGCTTAAAGCGTTACTCTGTTTTTAACTTAATACTCTAGATGCATGCTGGATAGCGGTCGATGAGTGGAGTAATAGTAGTAGACGCAGAATTGTTTCGATCTACTTGTCACGGACGTGGTGCCTATATACATGATCATGCCTATATATTCTCATAATTATGCACAATTCTATCAATTGCTCAACAGTAATTTGTTCACCCACCATAGAATACTTATGCTCTTGAGAGAAGCCACTAGTGAAACCTATGGCCCCTGGGTCTATTCTCATCATATCAATCTCCATCACTTTTATATTGTTTTGCTATTTACTTTGCCTTTACTTTTTACTTTGCATCTTTATATCAAAAATACCAAAAATATTCTATCTATCAGATCTCACTCTCGTAAGTGACCGTGAAGGGCTTGACAACCCCTAATCGCGTTGGTTGCGAGTAGCTATCACTTTGTGCGGGTACGAGGGACTTGAGCGTGGGCTCCTACTGGATTGATACCTTGGTTCTCAAAACTAAGGGAAATACTTACGCTACTCTGCTGCATCATCCCTTCCTCTTCGGGGAAAACCAACGCAAGCTCAAGACGTAGCAAGAAGGATTTCTGGCGCCGTTGCCGGGGAGTCTACGCAAAAAGTCAATATACCAAGTACCCATCACAATCCCTATCTCTCGCATTACATTATTTGCCATTTGCCTCTCATTTTCCTCTCCCCCCAATTCACCCTTGCCGTTTTATTCGCCCTCTCTCTCTATCCTCCCTCTCTATTTGTCTCTTTTTGTCCGTTTGCTTTTTGTTTGCTCGTGTGTTAGATTGCTTGTTTGTCGCGATGGCTCAAGATACTACCAAATTATGTGACTTCACCAATACCAATAATAATGATTTCCTTAGCACTCCGATTGCTCCTCTTACCGATGCTAAATCTTGCGAAATTAATACTGCTTTGTTGAATCTTGTTATGAAAGATCAATTCGCCGGCCTTCCTAGCGAAGATGCCGCTACTCATCTGAATAGCTTTGTTGATTTATGTGATATGCAAAAGAAAAAAAGATGTCAATAATGATGTCGTTAAATTGAAGCTATTTCCCTTTTCGCTTAGAGATCGTGCTAAAGCTTGGTTTTCGTCTTTGCCTAAGAATAGTATTGATTCATGGAACAAATGCAAAGATGCTTTTATCTCTAAGTATTTTCCTCCCGCTAAGATCATCTCTCTTAGAAACGATATTATGAACTTTAAACAACTTGATCATGAACATGTTGCACAAGCTTGGGAGAGAATGAAATTAATGATACGTAATTGCCCTACTCATGGTTTGAATTTGTGGATGATTATACAATTTTTTTTGCCGGATTGAATTTTGCTTCTAGAAATCTTTTAGATTCGGCCGCGGGAGGCACTTTTATGGAAATCATTTTAGGAGATGCTACTAAACTCCTAGATATATTATGGTTAATTATTCTCAATGGCATACTGAAAGAACTTCTAATAAAAAGGTGCATGCGAGAGAAGAAATTAATGTGTTGAGTGGAAAGATGGATGAACTTATGAAATTATTTTCTACTAAGAGTGTTTCTTCTGATCCTAATGATACGACTTTGTCTACTTTGATTGAGAATAATAATGAATCTATGGATGTGAATTTTGTTGGTAGGAATAATTTTGGTAACAACGCTTATAGAGGGAATTTTAATCCTAGGCCATATCCTAGTAATCCTTCTAATAATTATGGGAATTCCTGCAACAACTCTTATGGAAATTATAATAAGATGCCCTCTGATTTTGAATCTAATATTAAAGAATTTATTTCTTTGCAAAAGAATTTTAATGCTATGATTGAAGAAAAATTGCTTAAGATTGATGATTTGGCTAGGAACGTTGATAGAATTGCTCTTGATGTTGATGCTTTGAAACTTAGATCTATTCCACCTAAGCATGATATTAATGAATCTCTAAAAGCCATGAGAATTTCAATTGATGAGTGTAAAGAAAGAACCACTAGGATGCGTGCTTCCAAAGATGCCTTTATTAAATCTTGTTCTACCAATTCCTATGAAAGTAATGATGAAGATCTAAAAGTTATTGATGTGTCTCCCATTAAATCTTTATTTTGCAATATAAATCTTGATGAAACTGAATATGATCTTCCTTTACCTAGAAGGCGTTCTAAAAATTCAGAGTATTTAGATCTTAATGATGAAATTGATGAAAGTAGGATTGAAAGAAATAAAAATCTAGATGTTGCTAAACCCACTATATTGGATTTCAAGGAATTTAATTATGAAAATTGCTTTTTGATTGATTGTATTTCCTTGTTGCAATCCGTGCTAAATTCTCCACATGCTTATAGTCGAAATAAAGCCTTCACCGAACATATTGTTGATGCCTTGATGCAATCTTATGAAGAAAAACTTGAGTTGAAAGTTTCTATCCCTAGAAAACTTTATGATGAGTGGGAACCAACTATTAAAATTAAAATTAAAGATCATGAGTTTTATGCTTTGTGTGATTTGGGTGCTAGTGTCTCCACTATTCCCAAGACTTTGTGTGATTTACTAGATTTTTGTAATTTTGATGATTGCTCTCTAAACTTGCATCTTGCGGATTCCACTATTAAGAAACCTATGGGAAGAATTAATGATGTTCTTATTGTTGCAAATAGGAATTATGTGCCCGCAGATTTCATTGTTCTTGATATAGATTGCAATCCTTCTTGCCCTATTATTCTTGGTAGACCTTTCCTTAGAACGGTTGGTGCGATTATTGATATGAAGGAAGGAAATATTAGATTTCAATTTCCATTAAAAAAGGGCATGGAACACTTTCCAAGAAAGAAAATAAAATTACCATATGAAACTATCATGAGAGCCACTTATGGGTTGCCTACCAAAGATGGCAATACCTAGATCTATCCTTGCTTGTTATGCCTAGCTAGGGGTGTTAAACGATGGCGCTTGTTGGGAGGCAACCCAATTTTATTTTTATTCCTTGCTATTTGCTCATGTTTATTAATAAATAAATTATTTAGCCTATGTTTAGGTTGTGTTTTTTGTGTTTAATTAGTGTTTGTGCCAAGTAGAACCGTTGGGAAGACTTGGGGAAAGTCTTGTTGAACTTGATGTATAAAAATAGAAACTTTAGCGCTCACGAGAACTGCTGCCATTTTTATTTTAAGAGTTATATTTAGTTAATTATTTTTTCAGATGATTAATAGATAAATTCCTCACGTCCAGCAATTTATTTTAGAATTTTTGGGGTTCCAGATCTTGCTCTAGCTACAGATTACTACAGTCTGTTCTGTTTTTGACAGATTCTGTTTTTCGTGTGTTGTTTGCTTATTTTGATGAATCTATGGCTAGTAAAATAGTTCATAATCCATAGAGAAGTTGGAATACAGTAGGTTTAACACCAATATAAATAAATAATGAGTTCATTACAGTACCTTGAAGTGGTCTTTTGTTTTCTTTCGCTAACGGAGCTCACGAGTTTTCTATTTTGAGTTTTGTGTTGTGAAGTTTTCAAGTTTTGGGTGAATTTTCTTTTGATGGATCATGGAAAAAGGAGTGGAAAGAGCCTAAGCTTGGGGATGCCCATGGCACCCCCAAGATAATTCAAGGACGCCAAAAAGTTAAAGCTTGGGGATGCCCCGGAAGGCATCCCGCTTTTCGTCCACTTCCATTGGTAATTTACTTGGAGCTATATTTTTATTCACCAACATGATATGTGTTTTTCTTGGAGCGTCTTGTATTATTTGTGTCTTTGTTTTCTAGTATACCACAATCATCCTTGCTGTACACACCTTTTGGGAGAGCCATACATGAATTAAAATTTGATAGAATACTCTATGTGCTTCACTTATATCCTTTGAGCTAGATAATTTTGCTCTATGTTCTTCACTTATATACTTTGAGCTAGATAATTTTGCTCTATGTTCTTCACTTATATCTTTTGAGCTAGATAATTTTGCTCTATGTGCTTCACTTATATCCTTTGAGCTAGATAATTTTGCTCTATGTGCTTCACTTAGATCTTTTAGAGCACGGTGGTGGATTCGTTTTAAAGAAACTATTGATCTCTCATGCTTCACTTAAATTAATTTGAGAGTCTCTTAATGGCATGGTAATTTGCCTAATAATATGCTTGGTATTCTAGATTTGTGAAACTTTCTTTTGAGTGTGTTGAATACTAAGAAAAGATTGAAGCATGATAATTGTTTTGAGATATGGAGGTGATAATATTAAAGTCATGCTAGTTGAGTAGTTGTGAATTTAAAGAATACTTGTGTTGAAGTTTGTGATTCCCGTAGCATGCACGTATGGTGAACCGTTATGTGATGAAGTCGGAGCATGATTTATTTATTGATTGTCTTCCTTATGAGTGGCGGTCGGGGGCGAGCGATGGTCTTTTCCTACCAATCTATCTCCCTAGGAGCATGCGCGTAATACTTTGCTTTGATAACTTCTAAATTTTTGCAATAAGTATATGAGTTCTTTATGACTAATGTTGAGTCCATGGATTATACGCACTCTCACCTTTTCACCCTTGCTAGCCTCTCTAATACCGCGCACCTTTCGCCGGTATCATACACCTACCATATACCTTCCTCAAAACAGCCACCATACCTACCTATTATGGCATTTTCATAGCCATTCCGAGATATATTGCCATGCAACTTTCCACCATCTAGTTCGTCATGACACATCCATCATTGTCATATTGCTTAGCATGATCATGTAGTTGACATAGTACTTGTGGCAAAGCCACCGTTCATAATTCTTTCATACTTGTCACTCTTGATTCATTGCATATCCCGGTACACCGCCGGAGGCATTCATATAGAGTCATACTTTGTTTTAGTATCAAGTTGTAATCATTGAGTTGTAAATAAATAGAAGTGTGATGATCATCATTCAATAGAGCATTGCCCCCAAAAAAGAGAAAGGCCAAAAAAAGAAGGCCCCCCCCAAAAAATAAAAATAAAAAAGGGGCAATGCTACTATCCTTTTTCCACACTTGTGCTTCAAAGTAGCACCATGTTATAGCGAGTCTCATATTCATACCACAATTAAGAAGATTTGCATTGAAATTATGCCAAGTAGCACTCCGCATCAAAAATTCTCTTTTTATCATTTACCTACTCGAGGACGAGCATGAATTAAGCTTGGGGATGCCTGATACGTCTCCAACGTATCTATAATTTTTGATTGCTCCATGCTATATTATCTACTGTTTTGGACTATATTGGGCTTTATTTTCCACTTTTATATTATTTTTGGGACTAACCTATTAACCGGAGGCCCAGCCCAGAATTCCTGTTTTTTTGCCTATTTCAGTGTTTCGGATAAACAGAATATCAAACGGAGTCCAAACGGAATAAAATCTTCAGAAACGTGATTTTCTCACCGAACGTGATCCAGGAGACTTGGACCCTACTGCAAGGGATCAAAGAGGAGGTCACGAGGGTGGGGGGCGCGCCCCCCCTAGGGCGTGCCCCTGCCTCGTGGGCCCCTCGGTGCTCCACCGACGTACTCCTTCCTCCTATATATACACACGTACCCCCAAACAATCAGAACAGGAGCCAAAAACCTAATTCCACCGCCGCAACTTTCTGTATCCACGAGATCCCATCTTGGGGCCTGTTCCGGAGCTCCGTCGGAAGAGGGTCGTCATCACGGAGGGCTTCTACATCATCATAGCCTCTCCGATGAAGTGTGAGTAGTTTACCTCAGACCTTCGGGTCCATAGTTAGTAGCTGGATGGCTTCTTCTCTCTATTTGAATCTCAATACAAAGTTCTCCCCCTCTCTTGTGGAGATCTATTTGATGTAATCTTCTTTTTGCGGTGTGTTTGTTGAGACCGATGAATCGTGAGTTTATGATCAAGTCTATCTATGAACAATATTTGAATCTTCTTTGAATTCTTTTATGCATGATTGGTTATCTTTGCAAGTCTCTTCGAATTATCCGTTTGGTTTGGCCAACTAGATTGGTAGTTCTTGCCATGGGAGAAGTGCTTAGCTTTGGGTTCAATCTTGCGGTGTCCTTACCCAGTGACAGAAGGGGCAGCAAGGGACATATTGTATTGTTGCCATCGAGGATAACAAGATGGGGTTTATTTCATATTGCATGAATTTATCTCTCTGCATCATGTCATCTTGCTTAAAGCGTTACTCTGTTTTTAACTTAATACTCTAGATGCATGCTGGATAGCGGTCGATGAGTAGAGTAATAGTAGTAGATGCAGAATCGTTTCGATCTACTTGTCACGGACGTGATGCCTATATACATGATCATGCCTAGATATTCTCAGAATTATGCACAATTCTATCAATTGCTCAACAGTAATTTGTTCACCCACCATAGAATACTTATGCTCTTGAGAGAAGCCACTAGTAAAACCTATGGCCCCCGGGTCTATTCTCATCATATCAATCTCCATCACTTTTATATTGTTTTGCTATTTAGTTTGCCTTTACTTTTTACTTTGCATCTTTATATCAAAAATACCAAAAATATTCTATCTATCAGATCTCACTCTCGTAAGTGACCGTGAAGGGCTTGACAACCCCTAATCGTGTTGGTTGCGAGTAGCTATTGCTTTGTCTAGGTACGAGGGACTTGAGCGTGGGCTCCTACTGGATTGATACCTTGGTTCTCAAAAACTGAGGGAAATACTTACGCTGCATCATCCCTTCCTCTTCGGGGAAAATCAATGCAAGCTAAAGACGTAGTAGTACCTAGAATCAAATTCCACATCTATCATATTATTTGGCCTCATGCAGCCTACCAAACAACATCTGAGGTGAACCTAGCCCCATGCAAGTACACCAAACACACATCTCAACTCCATCTTGCATCAGCTCAACCAGGCCAGACCCAACCGAGCTCCCGCATGTGATGCAGGTCGGATGCACCTAGGAAACTAAACACTCCCTAGTTATGGTGACAGATCCGCTCGTCACACCATTGTACGATGTTGGGTTCATGTCAGTGATCTTCGTCTTACACCTTGTCACTGCCGTGAGAGAGAGGGGGGAGGGGCAATTGCAATGTGAAGATGAGAAGAGAAGGGGACGAAGGTGAAGGGGCAGAGGGTCATTTAGACCGCTCCCAGCAAAACCTATATCTTGTTGGAAATATGCCCCAGAGGCAATAATAAAGTGGTTATTATTATATTTCATTAATAATGATAAAGGTTTATTATTCATGCTATAATTGTATTGATCGAAAACTTAAATACATGTATGAATACATAAACAAATACCAAGTCCCTAGTAAGCCTCTACTAGACTAGCTTGTTGATCAAAAGATGGTTAAGGTTTCCTGACCATAGACATGAGTTATCATTTGATAACGAGATCACGTCATTAGGAGAATGATGTGATGGACAAGACTCATCTGTTAGCATAGCATATGATCGTTCAGTTTATTGCTACTCCTTTCTTAATGTCAAATACACATTCCTTCGACCATGAGATCATGCAACTCCCGGACTCCAGAGGAATGCCTTGTGTGTATGAAACATCACTTCGTAACTAGGTGATCATAAAGGTGCTCTACATGTATCTCCGAAGCTGTCTATTGAGTTGGCATGGATCGAGATTGGGATTTGTCACTCCATATGACAGAGAGGTATCTATGGGCCCTCTCGGTAATACAACATCACAAGAAGCTTGCAAGCAAAGTGACTAAGGAGTTAGTTACAAGATGATGTATTACAGAACGAGTAAAGAGACTTGCTAGTAACGAGATTGAACTAGGTATGGAGATACCGACGATCGAATCTCGGGTAAGTAACATACCGACAGACAAAGGGAACTACGTATGTTGTCATAAAGGTTTGACCGATAAAGATCTTTGTAGAATATGTAGGAACCAATATGTGCATCGAGGTCCCGCTATTGGTTATTGACCAGAGAAGCGTCTTGGTCATGCTACATCATTCTCAAATCCATAGGGTCTGCACGCTTAACGTTCGTTGACGATATAGTATTATATGAGTTATGTATGTTGGTGACCAAATGTTGTTCGGGGTCATGGATGAGATCACGGACATGACAAGGAGCTCCGGAATGGTCCGAAGGTAAAGATTGATACATGGGATGATAGTGTTTGATCTCCGAAAGGGTTTCAGATGTTTCCAGAAATGTTCTGGTGCGAGGACACTTTGGTTGGGCCAAGGGTTAAGGCCCACGGGGCTTTAGGTCGGTGCAAAAGGAAGTTTTGCGGAGATCAGGGACCAGACGCCAGGGACCCTGGCGTCTGGTGCTGGAATCCGAGAAGGACTCTTCCTTGCATTTCAAACCGACTTTGGAGAGGCCCTCTCTCCAAGTTATGACCCAGGGCTCAACTTATAAATAGAGGGGCAGTGCTAGCCCCTAGAACACACCACGATTCACCAAGCCGTGTGCCGGCGCCCCCTCTCCCTCTAGTTCATCCTATGATCTAAAACTGTTGTGCTTGGCCCTGCGGAAATAGTTTCACCACCATCGTCACCACGCTATCATGCTGCCGGAACTCATCTACTACTTCGCCCCTCGCTGGATCAAGAAGGCAAGGACGTCATCGAGCTGAACGTGTGTTGAACGCGGAGGTGCTGTACGTTCGGTGCTTGATCGGAATGGATCCTGAAGGTATACGACTACATCAACTGTGTTGATAAACGCTTCCATTTAGCGATCTACAAAGGTATGTAGATGCTCTCCCCTCTCATAGCTATACATCTCCATGGATAGATCTTGCGTGTGCGTAGAAATTTTTGTTTTCCATGCAACATTTCCCACCATATCTGGCATGGTCGGTTGGTCGCTCAACCTACCATTCCACACTGCTTTGTAGTTGCAATTGCAGTTGGTCGCTCAACCCAAGCGTCATGTAGGCAGAACCACCGTTCCATACCGCTTCGGTGGGGTCGGGAGTGATTTGTATGGTTTTCGATAGTTGAGGAGATTAAGATCCTATTTTTTGACATGAGGGTTTATGTGGACGAAACAAGATACTTCTAGGGGTATCTATACTTTTCCTTCCCCTTATGTAATCATCACAATGGAACGGAAAGCGATTCTGTACCAAGGCTCATCTATGCCCGAGCGTGAACAGTAAATTCAAAAAAAAAACAGTAACAAAAGGAATTTTTTAGGCATTCAAGATGCTCATGTGCGTGCAATTTTAGGCATTCAAGAGGATTTTTTTAGGCATTCAAGACGCTCAGTTAGTATAATTCCTCTTGTGCATATACCTTTAGAAAAATCCATCTAAAGGTATACTGGTCATCTTGTAACTGTATATTCGATAAAGCTTTTAGAAAGACGGCGGGGAGGGGAGGCAAGACTTCATCTTCTGACACTACAACCCTCCCTGCCATCACTCCTCTCTCTCTCTCTCTCTCGTTTTTTGAGTTTTCTTTTCCTACTTTTACTTCTCTAACTGTTGCCTTTTGTTTTCTCCCATTTTAATCATTTATGATTCAATTGTTTAAACAAATATTTGAAGTATGCATATTTGTCCAAAGATGACTAAAGTTTCACATACCTAACTATCCTCCCCATACTCGCATTAGAGCACTAATACAAAAAACTGCCATTTGAAAGTTACAACATTGTTAACAACGCGTATGAGCATATACTTCCTCCAGTCCTTTTTAGTCTGCATATAAGTTTTGTTCGAAGTCAAAGTATTTGTACTTTGACCAAATTTATAGAAAAAAGTATCAACATTCACAATACCAAATCAATATTGTTAGATTCACTATGAAATGTAGTTTCATAATATATATATTTGGTATCGTAGATGTTGATAGTTTTCAATATAACTTTGATCAAACTTTGTAAAGTTTGACTTGACATAAATCTAATACACAAAGTAAAAAGAACCGGAGGGAGTATATGCATGTGAAAGACTGTTTGGTACACCTGAATGGATGGTCATACAAACATTTCCAAGATAGGCAAAACAATAATTGTCACATCTTGAGCATTTTAGTCCAATGTCGTTCAAAAAGCCACATGCAAAACAACATGATATGGTCCTGCAAAAAACAACATAACATGAATTACTTGAAATGGATTGCTGAATCTAACTAGAGACAAAAGGTTGTAAGACGATGGATCAGTTCGATCCATTCATCATGGAGAGCCAGATGGTGGGCCAGGGCCAAACGCCATGGACCATGGCGTCTACAGTGCAATGCAAGCGTCACAGTGGGCGGCGTCATCAAAAGGTCAAACTGTGAAAAACTTTCAAGATGGGGTCAAATCATGCTAGACTTTAGCCAAAAGGTTAAAACAATGATTTTTTAGTCGCCAAGCTTGACCACGGTGCACTTTTGTTTGGGTACAATAAAGCAAAATTGGGTCGGTATACTACATACTCCTATGGTATCTTTTGGATCCTTAGCTGCCCGCTTGTTCCTCTAAAGTCGACTCCCAAAAGGATTTTCAATTATTTTTTTTTGCGAGGGAAAATGATTTTCAATTTAAAGTGTGAGAGTTGTGGCAAGTGCTTCAAGAAGACATGGAGTCTCTACTAAACAACGAGTCAACTATTTATGACTGAGTCATTGAGTCAGGATTGGTTGATCAGTGTGTTTTCGTTGTTCGTGGTGGGGTATTTTCTGAAGGATGAACCTAGAATACATATCTTTACTAGTATTATTAAGTATTTTTTGTCCTGGATGAACCATACTCCAAATCTTTAAAATTAAGGTCGGATGGCTGATACATCTCCAACGTATCTATATTTTTTGATTGTTTCATGCTATTATATTATCTGTTTTGAATGTTTTATATGCATTAATATGCTATTTTATATTATTTTTGAGACTAACCTATTAACCTAGAGCCCAGTGCCAGTTTCTATTTTTCCTTGTTTTTGAGCTTCACAGAAAAAGAATACTAAACGGAGTCCAAACGGAATAAAACTTCATGATGATTTTTCTTGGACCAGAAGACACCCAGGGGACTTGGAGTCCAAGCCAGAAGAGCCACGAGTCAGCGGCAAGGGTGGAGGGCGCGCCCTAGGGGGCACCCCCTACCTTGTGGGCCCTCAGGACTCCCCTGACCTAGCTCTTCCTCCTATATATTCACATATATTTTAGAACCACCAGAAGAGTCCATGAAAATAATTTTTCGCTGCCGCAACCTTCTGTTCCCGTGAGATCCCGTCTTGGGCCTTTTCCGGCATCCTGACGGAGGGAGATTCAATCACGGAGGGCATCTACTCAACTCTATTGCCCTTTCGATGAAGCGTGATTAGTTTACTACAGACCAACGGGTCCATAGCTAGTAGCTAGATGACTTCTTCTCTCTCTCTCTCTTTGATTCTCAATACCATGTTCTCCTCGATGTTTTTGGAGATATATATGATGTAATCTTCTTTTGCAGTGTGTTTGTCGAGATCCGATGAATTGTATATTTATGATCAGCTTATCTATGAATATTATTTGAATCTTCTCTGAATTCTTATATGCATGATTTGATATCTTTGTATTTTTCTTCGAACTATCGTTTTGGTTTGGCCAACTATATTGGTTTTCTTACAATGGGAGAGGTGCTTGGCTTTGGGTTCAATCTTGCATGATTTCACCCAGTGACAAAGTAGGGTAGCGAGACACATATTGAATTGTTGCCATCGAGGATAAAAAGATGGGGTGTTCATCATATTGCTTGAGTTTATTCCTCTACATCATGTCATCTTACTTAAGGCGTCACTCCATTCTTTATGAACGTAATACTCTAGATGCATGTTGGATAGCGGTCGATGTGTGGAGAAATAGTAGTAGATGCAGATAGGAGTCGGTCTACTTGACACAGACGTGATGTCTATATGCATAATCATTGCCTTGGATATTGTCATAACTTCGTGCTTTTCTATCAATTGCTCGACAGTAATTTGTTCACCCACCATGTTATTTGCCTTCATGAGAGAAGCCTCTAGTGAAACCTATGGCCCCCGGGTCTATTTTCCATCATATTAGTTTCCAATCTACTGTTTTGCAGTCTTTTATTTTTAGATCTATAAACCAAAAAACCCCAAAAATAGTTTATATTTTATTTAGTTCTATCTATCTCTATCAGATCTCACCTTTGCAAGTGACCGTGAAGGGATTGACAACCCCTTTATCGTGTTGGGTGCAAGTGTTTGATTGTTTGTGCAGGTGCATCTATTGGGGACTTGCGCGTTTCTCCTACTGGATTGATACCTTGGTTCTTAACTGAGGGAAATACTTATCTCTACTGTGCTGCATCACCCTTTCCTCTTCATTGAAAAAACCAACGCAAGCTGAAGAAGTAGCATGAAGAATTTTTGGCGCCGTTGGTGAGGAGATCTACGTCAAGCCTACCGATTACGCATCATAAAGCTATCATCTCTTGCATTACATTATTTGCCATTCGCCTCTCGTTTTCCTCTCCCCCACTTCTAAAATGATTTTCAAAAAGATTTGCCCTTTTATTCGCCCTTCTTCCATTCGTCTTTTCACTTGCTTAATGTTTGCTCGTGTTTTAGACTGCTTGCTTTGTCACGATGACTCAAGAGAATCCAATTGTGTGACTTTTTCAATACTAATGATAATGATTTTATTAGTACTCCGATTGCTCCTGCCACTAGTGTGGAATCTTATGAAATTAATGCCGCTTTGCTGAATCTTGTTATGAAAGATCAATTTTCCGGCCTTCCTAGTGAAGATGCCGCATCCCATCTAAATAATTTCGTTGAGTTGTGTGATATGCAAAAGAAGAAAGATGTGGATAATGATATTGTTAAATTGAAGCTATTTCCGTTCTCACCATGAGATCGTGCTAAAACTTGGTGGGAAGGCGAACATGTTTGCCCAATTGACATGACTGACACATGGAAGAATTATGAGAGTCTCTATTACAAGGTATTGAAAATTCACTAAGAAGTGTGGATAACACATGTTTATTTGGATGGCCGAGACGTTGGTGCCACAGATCAACAGAGGCCACCATAGATGTTGGAGGAGCAGCGATCGGAGCACCATGGAGAGAATATAAATCACCGGAGCTATTGAATCAAGCGATCTCGGCTTTGGTCGGATAGTCCTTCACAGACAAACCAAAAGGGTCAAACTCAACAGAAACATGATTATCAGTGGTGATTTGGCGAACAAAAATCAGGTTTTTAATAAGAGCAGGCGCTACAAGAACATCACGAAGAAGCAAAGCTTAATTGGGGATTGGATTTGAGCCTGACCGACACAGTAAATAGGAATAGAAGATCCATCACCGAGAGTAATAGAGGGAAAAGACGAAGGTGTGCAAGAACAAAGCAAATTACTCGATGCAGACATATGACGAGAAGCACCAGAATTGAAAATCCAATCCGTACCTGAGCTCCCTTATGCAGCAAAGTTGTTCATGGCTTGTAGAAAAGCAGCTTGGTCCTAGCTCAGAGTCGAAGTAGAGGCCGGTGTAGTCATGGGAGCTTGCGGGTGTGGTGGCGTCGGTAGTAGGGCCGGCATCGGCGTAAAGAGAGAGACACCATCATTATATTGCTGCATGTAGGGGGACGATGGAGCTCCATAGGATGCATAAGGACTAGTGTTGTAGATCAGTGGCATGTAGGAGGGAGCATCGTGGTACACGGCCGTTAGCTGTCGAGGTGCGAGGATGGGTGCGCTGGTGTGAGGGCGAGCATCGGGCTGCCATCCACCGGTATAGGCAGGTGGGGCACCATATGGCGTAGGGGCGGACCAGGGCATAGGCCATGCCTGGACTAGCCCTGTCCATGGATCAGGAGATGGGCGCCATCCGGGCGACGGTGGTGGTGCAGTTGATGAAGCCGGGGGCGGCGATGGTGCAGTTGGTGGAGCCGGGGGTGGAGCAGGAGCGGGCGCCGTGCGGAACTGCGGAGCCTAGGGTTTTTTGCCCCGGTAATTGGGACTTGGACGCCAACTGGATTGTTGAGGAGGTGCTGTTGGTGGAGGTGGTGGTGGCGGCGTCGACGCAGGCGGGCGAGGAGAAGCAGTGAAGACCTGAGGACGGGAGTCCTTCGTAGTTAGGGCACGATCGGCCCATTGGAGCATCGAGCAAACCTCGGTGAAGGAGGGACGCGGATGCATCATAGGGATGAAGGAGACCTGCTTCTCGAACCACTCGCTGAGGCCGACGAGGAGGACGTTGATGAGCTGGCGATCGTCGATCGGATCACCAAGTTCGTGGAGTTCATCCGCGATCGCCTTGAGGCGTTGGCAGTAGACGCCGACTGGTGAATCACCTTGCACCATATTCTGAAGCTCAGTGTGGAAATTTTTGGCGTGAGCGTCGACGTTGTCTTGGAAGTGCTGACAAAGGGCCGCCCATAGATCGGCGGCGGAGGCACTGTCACAGTGGACGAGATTGAAGATCTCTGTGGAGACTTGCATGTAGATCCATTGAATAATGGCGAGATCATCCTTGACCCATTGCGGATCATGAAGTTGAGGAAGATAGTCGTCGGCAACGTGAGAGTGGAGATTGCATCGCCCAAGGTGGACGTCGAAGAGGTGACACCAATGATAGTAGTTGTGAGCAGCGAAGTCTAGGGTTACGGGGATGTAGGGGCTAATATCGGAGATGGTGTCGGTGAAGGAGATGTAAGGGGGTATTGGTGGAGGTAGAGCTAGAGTAGAGGTAGAGGCGGAGGAGGCCGTGGCCGCGGCGACCTTGGCGGCGACGATGGCGGCGCGCCGCTCAAAGTAGCCGGGCGGCGGCAGCGGTGGCGGGGCTGACGGGTTAGCCATACCCTAGGATCGAAAGTCTGATACCATGTAGAATTGTATTGAATAATTGTTGATGCAATATTGTGCTGATACAAGAAGTATATATAAGAGCTAAGCCGCACCTGACCTAGCCTTATTACAAACCGAGTAGGAGTCATAATACTAATACAAGTTGTATTCTAACACAAACTACTTAAAACTCTAAGAATTCAACATGCAAGCTAATTGGACAAACTCCAAGAGTAGCTAATTATTCAAAATATAAACCACCAAAGCAAAAACTAATTGGACAACCGAAGGAGTCACATACCAAGCAACAATCCCCCAAAGCAGTTTCAGAAACGGAGCTTCGAGCAAAGATATTGAAATCCGCGGGTTTGAGAGCAAGAATACAAGAGAGAGAGAGAGAGAGAGAGAGAGAGAGAGAGAGAGAGAGAGAAAGAGCAATGGTGATTTTTTTCTGGAGGTAGGTGGTGATGTGGGAAGAAGAGATAAGTGAGGGGCCCACGTGAGGAGCACAACCCACCAGGGCGCGCCTGGTGGTCCTGGCGCGCCCAGGTGGGTTGTGCCCACCTGGTGCACCTCCCTCTGATGCTATTTGCACCAAAAATTCTTAACTATTCAGAAAAAATCGTATTGATTTTTTAGAGCATTCTGAGAACTTCTATTTTTGGGTAATTTTTTATTGCACAGGAAATTTGGAAAACAGACAAAACATGGCATTTTATTTTATTTAACTAATAAAAACAGAAAACAAAAAGTAGGGACAAAAGGTAGTGCCTACTAAATTCATCACCTCCATACCTCTAAAAATGATCCATTAATAAGGTTAATCAAGTCTTATTAACAACCACTTTCGATTAGCATGAAACCGAAGGACTTTCGTAAATCACTAAGTTACCGCAACGGGGATATGAATATCCCCAACAATAAGCATTTCATATTTCTTTTTGACAGTAGGTAGAGGTAGTTGAAAACTTCCAATAGTGATTGTCGGAGATTTTTCAATAACATTAATACCATTCACTTGGAATTGTTTCTTCGGAAAGTGCACCGTATGCTCATTACCATTGATATGAAAAGTTACCTTGCTTTTATTGCAATCAATAACATCCCCTGTAGTATTCAATAAGGGTCTACCAAGGATAATCGACATGTTGTCGTCCTCGGGCATCTCAAGTATAACAAAGTCGGTCAAAATAGTAACATTAGCAACAACAACGGGCACATCCTCATAAATACCGATAGGTATTGCAATAGATTTGTCAACCATTTGCAAAGATATTTCAGTAGGTGTGAGCTTATTCAAATCAAGTCTTTTATATAAATAGAAAGGCATAGCACTAACACCAGCTCCCAAATCACATAAAGCAGTTTTAACATAATTTCTTTTGATGGAGCAAGGTATAGTTGGTATTCCCGGATCTCCAAGTTTTTTAGGTACTCCATCTTTGAAAGTATAATTATCAAGCATGGTGGAGATTTCAGGTTCCGGCATTTTTCTCTTATTGGTGATGATGTCTTTCATGTACTTTGCATAAGGAGGCATTTTTAAGATATCAGTCAAGCGGGTACGCAAAAAGATTGGCCTCAACATTTCAGCAACGCGTTCAAATTCTTCATCATCTTTCTTTTTAGTTGACTTAGGTGGAAAAGGCATAGGCTTTTGAACCCACAGTCCCCTTTCTTTACTATGTTTTCTAGCAACAAAGTCTCTTTTATCATATCTTTTATTCTTGGGTTGTGGGTTATCAAGATCAACTGCAGGTTCTATCTCAACATCATTGTCTAGTTCTTTATTATTTATTTGAGTATTTTCATGAACCTCATCGTGTCGGCGTCCTGGGAACGGGGGTCCCTTGCCTGCCTGCGGCCCGCGGCGTGGCTGAGCCAGTGATGTCTACTACACAACCTTCTTCTTGTAGACGTTGTTGGGCCTGCAAGTGCACAGGTTTGTAGGACAGTAGCAAATTTCCCTCAAGTGGATGACCTAAGGTTTATCAATCCATAGGAGGCGTAGGATGAAGATGGTCTCTCTCAAGCAACCCTGCAACCAAATAACAAAGAGTCTCTTGTGTCCCCAACACACCCAATACAATGGTAAATTGTACAGGTGCACTAGTTCGGCGAAGAGATGGTGATACAAGTGCAATATGGATAGAAGATAAAGGTATTTGTAATCTAATAAAAACAACAAGGTAGCAAGTGATAAAAGTGAGCATAAACGGTATTGCAATGATAGGAAATAAGGCCTAGGGTTCATACTTTCACTAGTGTAAGTTCCCTCAACAATACTAACATAATTGGATCACATAACTATCCCTCAACATGCAACAAAGAGTCACTCCAAAGTCACTAATAGCGGAGAACGAACGAAGAGATTATGGTAGGGTACGAAACCACCTCAAAGTTATTCTTTCCAATCAATCCAGTGGGCTATTCCTATAAGTGTCACAAACAACCCTAGAGTTCGTACTAGAATAACACCTTAAGACACAAATCAACCAAAACCCTAATGTCACCTAGATACTCCATTGTCACCTCAAGTATCCGTGGGTATGATTATACGATATGCGTCACACAATCTCAGATTCATCTATTCAACCAACACAAAGGACCTCAAAGAGTGCCCCAAAGTTTCTACCGGAGAATCACGAGGAAAACGTGTGCCAACCCCTATGCATAGGTTCATGAACCAGCAAGTTGGTCACCAAAACATACATCAAGTGGCACGTGGTATCCCATTGTCACCACAGATATCCACGGCAAGACATACATCAAGTGTTCTCAAATCTTTCAAGACTCAATCCGATAAGATAACTCCAAAGGGGAAACTCAATTCATTACAAGAGAGAAGAGGGGGAGGAGAAACATAAGATCCAACTATAATAGCAAAACTCGCGATACATCAAGATCGTGCCAAATCAAGAACATGAGAGAGAGAGAGATCAAACACATAGCTACTGGTAGATACACTCAGCCCCGAGGGAGAACTACTCCCTCCTCGTCATGGAGAGCGCCAAGATGATGAAGATGGCCATCAGTGAGGGATCCCCCCTCCGGCAGGGTGCCGGAACAGGGTCCCAATTGACTTTTGGTGGCTACAGAGGCTTCTGGCGGTGGAACTCCCGATCTATTCTCTGTTCTGGAAGTTTTAGGGTACGTGGATATATATGGGTGCAGGGAGGACGTCGGAGGAGCCACGAGGGCCCCACGAGACAGGGGGGCGCGCCCTAGGGGGGCGCCCCCCACCCTCGTGAGCACCTCGTGTCTCCCCTGACGTGGGGTCCAAGTCCATCAGGTGTGTTTCCTTCCAAAAATAACTTGTCCAGTTGATTTCGTTCCGTTTCGACTCCGTCTAATATTCCTTTTCTTCGAAACACTGAAATAGGCAAAAAACAACATATCTGGGCTGGGCCTCCGGTTAATAGGTTAGTCCCAAAAATAATATAAAAGTGGATAATAAGGCCCAATATTTCCCAAAACAGTAGATAATATAGCATGGAGCAATCAAAAATTATAGATACGTTGGAGACGTATCAAGCATCCCCAAGCTTAATTCCTGCTTGTCCTCGAGTAGGTAAATGATAAAAAAGATAATTTTTGATGTGGAATTCTAGTTGGCATAATTTCAATGTAATTCTTCTTAATGGTGGCAAGAATATTCAGATCCATAAGATTCAAGACAAAAGTTCATATTGACATAGAAATAATAATACTTCAAGCATACTAACTAAGCAATTATGTCTTGTCAAAATAACATGGCCAAAGAAAGCTATCCCTACAAAATCATATAGTCTGGCTATGCTCCATCTTCACCACACAAAATATTTAAATCATGCACAACCCCGATGACAAGCCAAGCAATTGTTTCATACTTTAGTAATCTCAAACTTATAAACCTTCACACAATACATGAGCGTGAGCCATGGATATAGCACTACGGGTGGAATAGAATAATGAGGGGGTTATGTGGAGAAGACAAAAAAAAGGAGAAAGTGTCACATCAACGAGGCTAATCAATGGGCTATGGAGATGCCCATCGATTGATGTTAATGCAAGGAGTAGGGATTGCCATGCAACGGATGCACTAGAGCTATAAATGTATGAAAGCTCAACAAAAGAAACTAGTGGGTGTGCATCCAACTTGCTTGCTCATGAAGACCTAGGGCACTTGAGGAGGCCCATTGTTGGAATATACAAGCCAAGTTCTATAATGAAAATTCCCACTAGTATATGAAAGTGATAACTCAAGAGACTCTCTATATGAAGAACATGGTGCTACTTTGAAGCACAAGTGTGGAAAAAGGATAGTAGCATTGTCCCTTTTTTTATTTGGCCTTTATTTTTTATTTGGCCTTTCTCTTTTTTTGGGACAATGCTCTATTGAATGATGATCATCACACTTCTATTTATTTACAACTCAATGATTACAACTCGATACTAGAACAAAGTATGACTCTATATGAATGCCTCTAGCGGTGTACCGGGATATGCAAGAATCAAGATTCACATGTATGAAAGAATTATGAGCGGTGGCTTTGCCACAAATACGATGTCAACTACATGATCATGCAAAGCAATATGACAATGATGATGCGTGTCATGATGAACGGAATGATGGAAAGTTGCATGGCAATATATCTTGGAATGGCTATGGAAATGCCATAATAGGTAGGTATGGTGGCTGTTTTGAGGAAGATATAAGGAGGTTTATGTGTGACAGAGCGTATCATATCACGGGGTTTGGATGCACCGGCGAAGTTTGCACCAACTCTCGATGTGAGAAAGGGCAATGCACGGTACTGAAGAGGCTAGCAAGGATGGAAGGGTGAGAGTGCATATAATCCATGGACTCAACATTAGTCATAAAGAACTCACATACTTGTTGCAAAAATCTACAAGTCATCAAAAACCTTGGCACTACACGCATGCTCCTAGGGGGATACATTGGTAGGAAAAGACCATCGCTCGTCCCCGACTGCCACTCATAAGGAAGACAATCAATAAATAAATCATGCTCCGACTTCATCACATAACAGTTCACCATACGTGCATGCTACGGGAATCACAAACTTCAACACAAGTATTTCTCAAATTCATAACCGCTCAACTAGCATGACTCTAATATCACCATGTTCATATCTCAAAACAATCATCAAGTATCAAACTTCTCTTAGTATTCAACACACTCATAAGAGAATTTTATTATTCTTGAATACCTAACATATTCGAATTTTAATCAAATTACCAAGCTATCAAGACTCTCAAAATAATATAAGTGAAGCATGAGAGTTCATCTATTTCTTCAAAATAAAACTACCACCATGCTCTAAAGGGTATATGTGAAGCACTAGAACAAATGACAAACTACTCCGAAAGATATAAGTGAAGATCAATGAGTAGTTGAATAATTATGCAACTATGTGAAGACTCTCTAACATTTAATAATTTCAGATCTTTGTATTTTATTCAAACAGCAAGCAAAGCTAAAGAAAATAAAATGACGCTCCAAGCAAAACACATATCATGTGGCGAATAAAAATATAGCTCCAAGTGAAGTTACCAATGAACGAAGACGAAAGAGGGGATGCCACCCGGGCATCCCCAAGCTTAGATGCTTGGTTATCCTTGAATATTACCTTGGGGTGCCTTGGGCATCCCCAAAATTAGGCTCTTGCTACTCCTTATTCCATAGTCCATCGAATCTTTACCCAAAACTTGAAAACTTCACAACACAAAACTTAACAGAAAACTCGTAAGCTCCGTTAGTATAAGAAAGTAAATCACCACTTCAAGGTACTGTAATGAACTCATTCTTTATTTATATTGGTGTTAAACCTACTTTATTCCAACTTATCTATGGTTTATAAACTATTTTACTAGCCATAGATTCATCAAAATAAGCAGACAACACATCGAAAACAGAATCTGTCAAAAACAGAACAGTCTGTAGTAATCTGGATCAAACGTATACTTATGGAACTCATAAAATTCTCAAATAAATTTATGGACCTGAGGAATTTATCTATTAATCATCTGCAAAAATAATTAACTAAATAGCACTCTCCAAATAAAAATGGCAGCAATTCTCGTGAGCACTAAAGTTTCTGTTTTTGACAGCATGATCAACAAGACTTTTCCCAAGTCTTCCCAAAGGTTCTACTTGGCACAAACACTAATTAAAAGCATAAAACCACATATAAACAGAGGCTAGATGAATTATTTATTACTAAACAGGAGAAAAAAGCAGGGAACTAAATAAAATTGGGTTGCCTCCCAACAAGCGCTATCGTTTAATGCCCCTAGCTAGGCATGATGATTTCAATGATGCTCACATAAAGGATAAGAATTGAAACATAAAGAGAGCATCATGAAGAATATGACTAGCACATTTAAGTCTAACATGCTTCCTATGCATAGGGATTTTTTGAGCAAACAACTTGTGGGAACAAGAATCAACTTGCATAGGATGGTAAAACAAGCATAACTTCAAAACTTTAAGCACATAGATAGGAAACTTGATATTATTGCAATTCCTACAAGCATATGTTCCTCCCTCATAATAATTTTCAGTAGCATCATGAATGAATTCAACAATTTAACCAGCACCTAAAGCATTCTTTTCATGATCTACAAGCATAGAAACTTTACTACTCTCCACACAAGCAAAATTCTTCTCATGAATAATAGTGGGAGCAAACTGAACAAAATAACTATCATGTGATTGAAAATTAAGATCAAGATGACAAGTTTCATGGTTATCATTATTCTTTAAAGCATACGTGTCATCACAATAATCATCATAGATAGGAGGCATGCTTTCATCATAGTAAATTTAGTAATCAAAGCTTGGGGGACAAAAAATATCATCTTCATCAAACATAGCTTCCCCAAGCTTGTGGCTTTGCATATCATTAGCATCATGGATATTCAAGGAATTCATACTAACAACATTGCAATCATGCTCATCATTTAAATATTTAGTGCCAAACATTTTAATGCATTCTTCTTCTAACACTTCGGCACAATTTTCCTTTCCATCATACTCACGAAAGATATTAAAAAGATGAAGCGTATGAGACAAACTCAATTCCATTTTTTGTAATTTTTTTATAAACTAAACTAGTGATAAAACAAGAAACTAAAAGACTCGATTGCAAGATCTAAATATATACGTTCAAGCACTCACCTCCCCGGCAACGGTACCAGAAAAGAGCTTGATGTCTACTACACAACCTTCTTCTTGTAGACGTTGTTGGGCCTGCAAGTGCACAAGTTTGTAGGACAGTAGCAAATTTCCCTCAAGTGGATGACCTAAGGTTTATCAATCCGTAGGAGACGTAGGATGAAGATGGTCTCTCTCAAGCAACCTGCAACCAAATAACAAAGAGTCTCTTGTGTCCCCAACACACCCAATACAATGGTAAATTGTACAGGTGCACTAGTTCGGCGAAGAGATGGTGATACAAGTGCAATATGGATAGAAGATAAAGGTATTTGTAATCTGAAATAATAAAAACAGCAAGGTAGAAAGTTTTAACATAATTTCTTTTGATGGAGCAAGGTATAGTTGGTATTCCCGGATCTCCAAGTTTTTTAGGTACTCCATCTTTGAAAGTATAATTATCAAGCATGGTGGAGATTTCAGGTTCCGGTATTTTTCTCTTATTGGTGATGATGTCTTTCATGTACTTTGCATATGGAGGCATTTTTAAGATATCAGTCAAGCGGGTACGCAAAAAGATTGGCCTCAACATTTCAGCAACGCGTTCAAATTCTTCATCATCTTTCTTTTTAGTTGACTTAGGTGGAAAAGGCATAGGCTTTTGAACCCACAGTCCCCTTTCTTTACTATGTTTTCTAGCAACAAAGTCTCTTTTATCATATCTTTTATTCTTGGGTTGTGGGTTATCAAGATCAACTGCAGGTTCTATCTCAACATCATTGTCTAGTTCTTTATTATTTACTTGAGTATTTTCATGAACCTCATCGTGTCGGCGTCCTAGCAACGGGGATCCCCAGACTTGCCTGCCTGCGGCCCGCGGCGTGGCTGGGCCAGTGATGTCTACTACACAACCTTCTTCTTGTAGACGTTGTTGGGCCTGCAAGTGCACAGGTTTGTAGGACAGTAGCAAATTTCCCTCAAGTGGATGACCTAAGGTTTATCAATCCGTAGGAGGCGTAGGATGAAGATGGTCTCTCTCAAGCAACCCTGCAACCAAATAACAAAGAGTCTCTTGTGTCCCCAACACACCCAATACAACGGTAAATTGTACAGGTTTACTAGTTTGGCGAAGAGATGGTGATACAAGTGCAATATGGATAGAAGATAAAGGTATTTGTAATCTGAAATAATAAAAACAGCAAGGTAGCAAGTGATAAAAGTGAGCATAACCGGTATTGCAATGATAGGAAATAAGGCCTAGGGTTCATACTTTCACTACTGTAAGTTCCCTCAACAATACTAACATAATTGGATCACATAACTATCCCTCAACATGCAACAAAGAGTCACTCCAAAGTCACTAATAGCGGAGAACGAACGAAGAGATTATGGTAGGGTACGAAACCACCTCAAAGTTATTCTTTCCAATCAATCCGGTGGGCTATTCCGGTAAGTGTCACAAACAACCCTAGAGTTCGTACTAGAATAACACCTTAAGACACAAATCAACCAAAACCCTAATGTCACCTAGATACTCCATTGTCACCTCAAGTATCCGTGGGTATGATTATACGATATGCGTCACACAATCTCAGATTCATCTATTCAACCAACACAAAGGACCTCAAAGAGTGCCCCAAAGTTTCTACCGAAGAATCACGACGAAAACGTGTGCCAACCCCTATGCATAGGTTCATGAACCCGCAAGTTGGTCACCAAAACATACATCAAGTGGCACGTGGTATCCCATTGTCACCACAGATATCCACGGCAAGACATACATCAAGTGTTCTAAAATCTTTCAAGACTCAATCCGATAAGATAACTCCAAAGGGGAAACTCAATTCATTACAAGAGAGAAGAGGGGGAGGAGAAACATAAGATACAACTATAATAGCAAAGCTCGCGATACATCAAGATCGTTCCAAATCAAGAACACGAGAGAGAGAGAGAGAGATCAAACACATAGCTACTGGTACATACCCTCAGCCCCGAGGGAGAACTACTCCCTCCTCGTCATGGAGAGCGTCGGGATGATGAAGATGGCCACCGGTGAGGGATCCCCCCTCCGGCAGGGTGCCGGAACAGGGTCCCGATTGACTTTTGGTGGCTATGGAGGCTTCTGGCGGCAGAACTCCCGATCTATTCTCTGTTCTGGAAGTTTTAGGGTACGTGGATATATATGGGTGCAGGAAGGACATCGGAGGAGCCACGGGGGCCCCACGAGATAGGGGGCGCGCCCCAGGGGGGGTGCCCCCACCCTCGTGAGCACCTCGTGTCTCCCCTGACGTGGGGTCCAAGTTCATCAGGTGTGTTTCCTTTCAAAAATAACTTCTCCAGTTGATTTCGTTCTGTTCCGACTCCATCTGATATTCCTTTTCTTCGAAACACTGAAATAGGCAAAAAAACAGCAAATCTGGGCTGGGCCTCCGGTTAATAGGTTAGTCCCAAAAATAATATAAAAGTGGATAATAAGGCCCAATATTTCCCAAAACAGTAGATAATATAGCATGGAGCAATCAAAAATTATAGATACGTTGGAGACGTATCAAGCATCCCCAAGCTTAATTCCTGCTTGTCCTCGAGTAGGTAAATGATAAAAAAGATAATTTTTGATGTGGAATTCTAGTTGGCATAATTTCAATGTAATTCTTCTTAATGGTGGCAAGAATATTCAGATCCATAATAAAGCCCAATATTGCCCAAAACAGTAGATAATATAGCATGGAGCAATCAAAAATTATAGATACGTTGGAGACGTATCAACCAGTAGGCCGTACGGCCCATCTTCAGCAACAAAGCATCCAGGACCCTCGCGAGGGTCCAAGCCTCGCGGGGCAGATGATGCAAGACCTCCTCTGGAGTAGCCTAGACAGGCAGGCTCACGAGGATCGGAGATATCAAGGCGGGGCAAACCTCATGAGACCCTCGTGACGTGAGCCATGACACACGTCACTAGGCGGGCGCCAGCGCGTGCAGCGTCCTTGTTTCCTCTTTGGTGCTAAGGAGGCCAGCGCAGGCGAAGAGTACCGAGGCATCAGGCAAAGGTTGCTATATTGGTGCAGCGAGACCAAGACCAGGAGGACGGCAAGACGAAGGTCATCGTGGAGCCCAAGACGGCATCACCACCAGAGCCTTTGGCAGGCGAAGACCACTTTTGTTAGGATAACTTGTACTAGCTGCCCCTTTCGAATTAGCCCGCCATTGTTGGCTCCCTTCCCGCTCGATATTTGGGAAGAGGACCAGGGCCTATATAAGTAGAGCTAGCCACCATAGTAGAGGCATCTCATCTTAGCTTGATCCAACCCGATCGAGAGCCTACTCACAAGAACACCTCAACCTCAGGAGGCTGTTCTTCCTTTGTACTGTTCATCATCAGCCCTAGAGGCAACCCACCACCACCACACTGGAGTAGGGTATTACACCACAACGGTGGCCCGAACCAGTATAAATCTTGTGTCTTCCTATGTTGCGAGTTTGTCAAGTTCGTCCGCGAGATCTTAGTGAGCTAGGGCGACGATTGGCGGGAAGGAAAGACTTCGTGCACACCCCAGTGTTTGAACCTTAAGGGTTTGCCAGAACCCCACATCCGACATTTGGCGCACCAGGTAGGGGTGCGCCGTAGCCTCCCTTCCATCAGTTCGTCGCTCCGTCGTTTCCATGGTGGACGCTCGCCGTGCTCGAGCTGAGCGCCGGGCTGCCCTCACCACCCGCGCCGCTCAGACGGCTCCCGTCGGCGGGCCACATCACCGTTCTCCGCCCCCTGCCGCCAACGCTGCCACCGGCCTGGCGGGGAACGAGCAGCAGGCGTCTTTGCTGCATCCTTCGGTGCGGTAGGACGGCCGCACTGCCACTCCATCGCTGACCCCTGCCTATTCTTCGTCTCACGTGCATCGCACTCCCATGGAGGCACGGGCTGCGCTCCTCGCAGCGAATGAGCTCCTACGCTACCGCCCCATCGATGACCTCTATGAGGAGTGGCTCGAACGCGTCGCCGAGCTCGTCCGTGCCGTGGGGGGCTCTCCGGCGCCGTCCCACTCTCCGCCTCCCCTTCAACCAGCCGTGGGCGACAGGGCTCATGGCGCTCCTCCACCACCTCAGCCCCAAGACGTCGCCTTAGCACCAAGGCACGCGGCTCCGCGACATGATCCGCCGCGCCCGGCGCCCGCGCGTGAAGAAAGAAGCTGCCAAGAAATTCCGCGGCCGCGAGAAGCTGCACCTGCGCTCCCCGCGCCACCTCGTCAAGAACGCGCACCGCCCGCAGAGGTGCAGCGCGAACCTCGTCAGGACCAAGCTCCACCTCCAAGGCGGGCCTCGGCAACCACGGCTGGCTGCCGCGCCTTCACTCCTGAGCTGTGTAGCGTCGCCTGGCCGAGCAAGTTCATGCCGGATCTGCCTCCACGCTACGACGGTACCACCGACCCCACGGAGTTCCTGCAGCTCTATGAGCTAAGCATCAAAGCGGCCAACAACGACGAAAAAGTCATGGCGAACTGGTTTCCCATGGCTCTCAAGGATGGAGCTTGCTCCTGGCTCCTGAACCTGCAGCACGGCTCGATCTCCTCCTGGGACGAGATGCGCGACCGCTTCGTCGCCAACTTCCAGGGCACTCGCGACCGCCCCCCGGCCGCGGGTGATTTACGCCGCATCAGGCAGCAGCCAAGAGAGACCCTCCAGAAGTACATCGAGTGCTTCAACAACACTCGCCTCAAGATCCCCATGGTCACGGACGAGGACATCATCTCCGTGTTCTCCGACGGTGTCCGTGACGTCAAGATGAAGGAAGAGCTCGCCATCCATGAGGAGCTCTGCACATCTCAGGAGCTGTTCAACCTGGCGAACAGGTGCGCAAGAGCTGAGGAGGGGCGCCTCTCTCTCCTTGAGCCGCCAGCTGTGGGCGCGGAGGAGAAGAAGGCCAAGGCCAAGGACGTAAAGCGCAAGGAGGTAGCTGTACTCGCAGCGGAGCCCGACATCAAGCGAGGCAGAGATCAACCCGAGTCATCCAAGAACGGCGGACCATTCCGCGCCTTCCACAACCTGAACACCCACAATACCAGCGACTGTCAAGAGCTCAGAGCCATACGAGAAGGACGCTACGGTCGACGCCCCGAGCGTAACGACCGGGGCTACGGCCGCGGAGGAGGACGTGGAGGCGGACGCTGGGACGACCGTGGCCCGCGCCAGGAGTGGCGTGACCGGCCTCGTGAGGACCGCTGGCAGGACCAACCTCGCGAGGGTGCCTGGAGGGACCCGCCTCGTGAGGATCACCCCCAGGGCAACGCCGGTATTCCCCCGCTGCCGCCACCAAGAAGGAACGACGACCACCACCAGGATGAGGGGGCTGGGGGCTTCCAGGAGCCACGCACGCTCGCTTGCATTTTGGGCGGTGCCCAAGCCCCAGCCTCCCAGTACGTCTTCAAGTAGTTTGCTCGCGAGGTGAACGCGGCGCTTCCCAAGCTCGAGGCCACGCGCCCGCTCAGGTGGTCCCAATGCGCCATCACTTTCAGCTCGGCGGATCAGCTCAAGTGCGCAGCCACCGCTGGCACCCTCCCTATGCTGTGTTCCCCAGTCATCAGCAATGTGCAGGTCACCAAGACCCTTATTGACGGCGGCGCAGGGCTCAACGTCCTGTCCGTCGACACCTTCGACAACCTCCAAGTGCCATATGAGCAGCTCCAGCCCACCAAGCCTTTCTCAGGAGTGACCGATGGCTCCACCACGCCTATAGGGCAGGTCCGCCTGCTTGTCACCTTCGGGGAGCGCAAGAACTACCGCACCGAGTTCATCAATTTCGATGTCGCGCACATTCGCCTGCCGTACAATGCCATCCTCGGGTATCCAGCCCTAGCCAAGTTCATGGCAGTCACTCATCACGGTTACAACGTTCTCAAGATGCCAGGAAATGGAGGAATCATCACGGTCTCGTGTGAAGAGAGAGATGCGGTGTGCTCCCTTGAGCGCGCCTTTCAAGCCGCAGCAATCGACGACCCTGACGGCAAAAATGAAGGCCCTCTGGAGGCCATCCCCAAGAAGAAGCAGCCGCGCCACGCAGGACCTCAGGAGGACGGCGTCACGACAGAAGCCACGTCAAGACCAGCGCCCGCTCCAGGGGCGCCTCCCTCCATCGCATAGGAAGGCGCGCCCGGCGCCCTCCTCAGGCAGGGCTTGGGGGCTCTCTTCTGGAGGGCCTCAGACCTTGCCAACCTCACAAGGGAGGCGCTTGGGCACCACTTGGAAGCGTGCTTCGCGGCACGTGACCCCCAGGAGAGCACAAGCCAAGGAGTGCCCACCACTTAGGAGTTCATCACCAAGACCATCCAGGAACTGCAAGAAGCAAGAGCCATGCACGGCGATGGCCGCCCACAAGGCGCAGCTCCGCATCCTGGCGAGGTTGCTGGGCTGCGCGTCAGCATCGACATCCCAGGGCTCAACAGGGCCGCATCTCAGGAGCGTTTCTGGCCTTTGCATGTGGGCCGCTGCGAGGGCCCGCCGCACAGCTACGTTCGTATGCCCTTTGGCATGCCGAGCGTGGCGTCGGCCTATCAGTGCAACATGTGACGTGTCCTGGCGGCTCAGGAAGCCAGGTACCATGCCGTTCTGGAGGAGATGGACATGGTCTTCAGGGAACCTCCCGAACCCTCGGAGCCTCCTGAGGCTCAGGGTTCTGGCAGCTCATGAGGAGTCATTTCTTCAACGCACGCCTTCAGCTGTACCAACTCTGCTTCGTCTACAGAACTAGGTGACATCTTCCAAGCTCGTTTAGCTGGGAGCGCCCCACGAGCTGCATTATTCCCAGGCCGCGTGGGTCCGTCCCTGCGGCATGTATCTTTTTTGCTTATGCCTTCAGCTTACCTTGTTGGGGGCGCCCCTCGGGCTGCATCATCCCCAAGCTGCTCGAGCCGGACCCGGTGGCATGTATCTTCCTGCATTTATCCAAGCTGATCTGCTCCCCATGCTTAACCTGCCAACTGCTATCACCTGCTCGATTGCTGCCCACCACGGGTCTGTTCATCCTATGCAATCTGCTTGCACGTTAATAGGGGGGCTCCTGGGCATTGTGACTCAGGAGCTCTTACTGGCTCTTTAGCCCTCACCCCTGGCCTTGACCACAGCATCGCGACCTAGCATACCAGCGGCGGCTGAGCTCGCTCGAGGGCCGGGACCTGAGGACGTAGAGTGCTTGCATCTAACCGCCTTGCAGGAACATACAGTCACCAAGACCCAAGACCAGGCGCAACCCGCCTTGAGGTAGGGCCTCGTGAGTCCCGCGCTGGCTCACGAGTGCCCAGATACACCTCGCAGCCCTGCAGTGCAAGCCATGTGTCAGGGAGGGGCTGTACATGCCCCGGGGGCTCCTCCCGGAGGGCCCCCCATCCCACGCCCAAGTGGAAGCACCATGCTCCGTGCTGGCTGACGACACTGCCGAGGAGCGGCTATGCCCGTGTACAAGCGGAAGCACTATGCTCCGCGCTGGTGATAAACAACTGAGGGCGCCCCCACGGTCGTACCAACCTCAGGGAGCCCAGAGCTCAGCGCCCAGCCTCACCACAACGCCTCCCCTCGGAAGAGCCGCACGAGGGGGCTGGGCACGGGGGTTGCGCTCGGGTCACGCCCAAGCACACGCCACCCAACCAGGTCCCCCGGACCTGGGCATCGCGCGCCCCTCCCGAGGCCTTGGCAAGGGCAGGTATGGAAATTGTTTGCACGTCAAGGGGGACTCATGAGCACCACGACTCAAGAGCCTAACTGGTCACGTACCCCCTCACTCCTTGGTCCGTCCTGTTCTCCGGTCGGCCCAATGGCAGTTGAGGTATGCGCGGGGCCGGGCTCTGTCGACGTAGAACATTAATCTATCCTCACCTATATGTTGTTTGCGCGTCAAGGGGGACTCTTGAGCATCGGAACTCAAGGGCCTAACTGGTCATGTAGCCCCTCACTCCTTGGTCCGTCCTGGTCTCCGGTCGGCCCAATGGCGATTGAGGTATGCGCGGGGCCGGGCTCTGCCGACGCAGAACGCAAAGCAAATAGGAAGGAAATCACCAAATCTCGAAGCAAATATTACAAGCATATTGTTCTCACAACACCAAATCAAAATTCTAAAGGCCTCCATGAGGCCTGATACATGTTGCAGGAACAAAACGGGGAGAGTAGCCGCAGGTCACCCCTGGATATCGCCATCGCCTGCGGAAGGTGCTCCCCCATTGGCGACGATGTTCTCACCTTCAGCCACAGGATCCGCGACATCGCCAGACAGAGGATCGGAGACAAAGCCGTGGAACTTCCCCAGCAAAGCCTCCACTTGACCTTCAACAGTTGCAGCGGCGGCTTCGCAGTGATCTTCAGCCACAGGCTCCAGCAGCTCATCAAGGCGGGCGTTGGGGTCGCGGAGGTACAGATGGCTGAGGACGCGGGTCAGTGCGGCTGAAGACAGGACACGAGCTTCTTCTTCTGCCATGGGACCGAGACCATCGATGACCTCCTCAAGCGCCTTCATCACGAGAGGAAGTAGCTGGGTGGGGCCATCCTCGTCGGTGTCCAGCGGCCTCTCTAGGCCGTGCTCGTAGAGTGTCTTCAGCACCTTGCGAGACCTCTTCTCGAGATCGGCGGAGGCCACGCGGTCTTCGGCCAGGACTCGCGCCTTGGCATTCAGATCGGCCTCCCTCGTCCCCATCTTATGCTCCAACTCTTCCAACCGGTTGCGCTCGGCGGCCTGTTTCCTCCCCAGCTCCGCCAGCTCAACATCACGGTTCTTGACGGCTTCCTCCTGGGCCTTCATCCCATCCTCCTTCGCCTGGCGGCCGCGTACCTCTTTGGCATGCTTGTCGCGCAGGCTCTGCAACTCGCCCTCCAGCACTTGGCAGCGGTCACGGGCGGCCTTGGCGTCTTACAGCGCCGCCTCATGATCGGCTGCAGCACTGGCGGCTCCTCGCTTCTCCTCCTCAGAAGCCGCAGCAGCCTGGTTCAGTGCTGCGCGTACCGCCAGGTCGGAGTGAAGCCAGCCAGAGGCCAGCTCTAAATGCCCGGCCACCAGGCGCAGGTCCGCGCTCAGGAGATCCGCCTGCAGCCGGGTCATCTCCGAAAGGGCACACCCCAAGACAGCAGCAGGAGCAGAGGAATCAGGGAGTCTAGGTGCTACGGAGCGAGGAAGCGGCACCGTCACCAGGGCTCGGGAGACCGCGGGTTCCGGAGCAGCTGGGATCTCATTAGCCGCACCAAGCGCCGATGCCTCCGGAGCCAGCAGGGCCATGGGGGCTGACTCCATGCGGTGATGTTCTTCTTGGCCCCGCGAGGACGACCATGCTGGGGAGATGCGGGCGCTGCTGCCTCCTTTCTCTGCGGAGGGAGGCACGGCCACCGTACCCTCCTTCCTCTTCATCGCCGAAGATGCCGGACTGATCAACCAAGGGCGAGCGTCAAGAAATAACAAGTACCGACAGGGATAAAGCAAAGCTCGAAACACCTACCGGTCTACCACGAAGTACTCCACATTTCGCTTGTGAAGCTTGAGGCCTGACGGCATCGGGACCTGAGGGGTAGGCGTTCGGGCTCCAGCGGCGCCAGGCGGTACGGAGGAAGAACCAGATCCAGCCCCAGGAGGCGCCGGGGTGGAGGCAGCACCGCGGACCACCAGCGACGACCTACCCTTCGTTAGGATGAGGGGTTGTTCCCTCTCCCCTTGGTAGGCGTCAGCTTCGGCATCATCAGGAAGGGCGCAGAGAATCTCGGCCTCGCTCAGAGGGGAAGTCTCCCTCGCCTCTTCCGGGGTCTTCTCCAAGTCCACCTCCTCTTCCCCCTCCCCGCGGGACTTGCCAGAAGACACCTCCAATGGTTGCTGCGCCATAGGAGCTCCCGAAAACACCAACGGCACTAGCCCGCGCGCATCAAAAGTCGGCCTGGAGGTGACGAATTCCTCCCGGTCCCTACGTTGGAATAGGGGAATGAAGGCGCTAGGCGGGTACTCCTGGTTGTCTCCGACCATGAGACACAGGACGACGTCCAGTTCATCGTCAGGCAGGTCCGCTGGCCTCAGGCGGGCCTTGTTTTCCCCTCCTTCAAGCTCCTAGAAGGGGCGCGCGCGCCTGGAGTGGGGCAACCCGCAACATCAAGAACTCCCTCAGGAGCATCGCTCCCATTATCTTGGCCGCCCTCGCATTGCCCAGATTCAGGTCAGTCATCATCTATCCGAGCACTGACGATGCCCGCTCGTCGACCAGCTCCACCCTGGGCCACTCCTTGCCCTGCTAGGGCGCCTCCGTCGGCAACATCAGGCGCGGATGGGCGAGCTTGGCATCCATCATGACCCATTTGGATCGGATATTGTTGGCCCTCTTCCCGGTGCTCGAGATCGAGTTGGCCTTGCCGGACGCAACGAAGTTGGCGCATCTGGAGATGTGACCCTCGCTGACGCGGAGGAAGAAGAAATGGCGCAGGAGCGCCACGGACGGCATCACGCCCAGGTACGCCTCACAGTAGTAAGCAAAGATGGACAGGAGGAGGACAGAGTTGGGATGGAGGTGCAATGCCTGCAGCCCGTAGTGGTCGAGGACTTCATAAAAGAAATTACAGAAGGGAGGAACCAACCCAACAGCGACGCTGCTCGAGAAGAAGGGGAAGAAGGTGCTCCCCTCAGGCTCCGGCTCGTCGGACGCAAGCTGGAGCTCCGTCTTCCCCCACTCGTTGCTCTCCCCCGCTGTCAGCAGGCGCACGGAGGCGAGGCTCTTCTCCGTGACGGTGGGCGCCTCGAGTGCGGGCTCGTACCAAGCCGGAGCCGAGGAGGTCTTGACCTTGCGCGGCGCCATGAGCGGCAGATGCAGAGCAAGAATGTGGCAGATCTGGAGGTAGCGGCGGCGAAGAGGAAGAAAGGGGATCTGGAGTGAGGCAAGGAAGAAGCAACAAAGGCAAGTGCTGCCTGTGCGAGCCTTCTTGTCAGGTCAAGCAGTTGCCGGGGCAGCATGGGGAAGCGGAGACACCCACGTCCAATCAACCGCCACGCATCAATCGAGGCCGTAGGCTTTTGGGGCCCGCGGTGCTCTGAACTTGGCCCTTGGCTTCGCCGCGAATCCAAGTGTCACACCCTAGCTAGTTCAAGCATTAGAGTGTGCATCATGTTTAAATTCCCTTAAATTTGAAATGGGGAAGACAGAAACCCCAGCACCCCCTAGAAACAACTAGGGTTTACTAAAATTATTTTCAATGAACCCAAAATGCCCTTCACAAAATGTTCATCATTTCTGGATTGGGCTAAAACCCCTGGAAAAAATGGTGCACACTTTTCTAGGACATTCTGGATTCTCTGAATTAAATCATAAGTATTTGAATTTTGGCATTTAAATGCTATAAAATAATTTACATGCTCAAATAATTCTGGAAATAAGTGTGGGCTGTTGGGAATAATCTAAACAGAGCCCCTAATTATTTTCAGGATTTTTAAAGATGTCTAGGTATTTTTAATAAAGCCCAATAGTTGCAGAAAAATAGAAAAAGAAAACAAATCAGAAAAAGGGAGAGAGAGAAACCTACCTGGCGCGGCCCAGCTAGCTCACCCGCCGGCCCACCTGGCGGCCCAGCACTGTGCTGGCCCGCGCCAGCCAGCTGCTTCTTCCCCGCCAGGCAGGCAGGGAGGTGACGCCGGCGTGCCCGAGCTCGCCACGGCGTCACTTGCTTGCCGCCCGCGCCCCTGGACGCCTCCACGTCGCACCCCGCAGCCCCTGGACACGCCATTCCCCCTATCTCTCTCCCTTCATTGTTCCCTACCATGGCTGACGCTCCTGTCGCTGCACCATCATCGTAGCCGTGCCCTCCGTCGTCCTCGCGCCGCGCCATCGTGTCCATGAGCTCCGCCGTCGTCGACTACATCGAGTAGGCCGAGTCCCGAGCGCTCGCTTGCCCCAGAGACGCTGCACCGAGCTCGTCCTCAACTCCGGCCACCGGAGATCCCCTTTGCCGCCCCGCTCGCTCCAGCCCTTCCCCGAGCTTGCCGTTCGCTCCCCTGCAACTGCTGTGAGCTCCGCCATCGTTTCCCCCTCTCCCCGCGCAAGTCCGCGTCCTCTAACCCCCTCTGCCATCAAAGCCGAAGCTCGCCGCCGCCACCGCACATCGCCGTCGTGGCCATAGCTACGTTGGGACGCCACCGAGCACGCCTTCGTCTTCCACACGTTCCCAGGAGCCTAACGCACCACTCCCTGCGCCTCGCCGTGCCCCGTAGCCTCGGTTTCATCCTCGCCCGAACTCCGGCGACCGCCAAGGTCATCGCCGGCGTCATTCCCGGCCTCCCCGAGCTCCACTTTCTCCACCAAACAATGCGGCTCGCTCCCCGCGTCACGTAGCTGCTCTCCGCCGTCGATGTGGTCACCGGAGATGCAAACCCGAGCCCCTCCACTGCGTCTGTCGTCGCCGGTGTCAAGCCGCCGGCAAGTTGACCCTGTTTGACCCCCGTGTGGGCCCAGGTAGACCCCCCTGAGTCTATGACAGGTGGGGTCGGTCTGCTAATTAGTTTAGGATTAGTTTTAACTAAATTTAATTAGTTTAGTCACTGACATGTGGGCCCAGGCCCGACTGACAGCTAATTAGTGTTAATTTAATTCTGTTAATTAGTTGTGACACTGACAGAGAGGGCCCACTAGTCAGGTTTGACCTGGCCGACCCAGTTGACCCGCTGACGTCACACCTATGTCATGCTGACGCATTAATTCAATTACTGGATTTATTCTTTAATAGGAAATTCCAGAAAATAGCCAAAACTTCTAAAAATCATAGAAAATCAACCATAGCTCCAAATGCAAAGATTTATATATGAAAAATGATCAGAAAAATTCAATATATCCATCTGTAATGGTTTCATGCATGACAAAACAAGTTAACCTTGCTTTTTAAGCAGAATAAGGTAATGCTCTAATAAGGCCATGTTTAATGAGCTAATATTTGGATCTTTGATTCAAATGAGTTCCTCCCCTCCTGTTTTAGCTTGCATTAGGCCAAGACACTTTCATCTTGCCATGCCATAGCATGCATCATATTGTTGCATATTGCCATGTGTTGATTATGTTCGGTATGATTTTTGTGGTAGGTTCTGCCTCCGAGGATAACCCCGAGTATCCGTCTGAAGGGCAGTACCCTACTACCACTACAACAGGCAAGCAACCCATTGATCATTCCGATACAAACCCATGTTCTCACTTCTGCTCTTGTTTACTGCATTAAGACAAAGCGATTCAAACTGCTATGTGCTATGGTAGTTGAACCCTTATCCTCTGCATGACCTGTCATTGCCACAGTAACTAGATGAAACCCACTAGCATGTGTAGGAGTTGATTGAGCCATGTATGCGATTCCTACCTTGCTATGCCTGCTATGCTTAGAGTTGTGTCAGGTTTGGTTCATCTGGGTGATGGGCTAGAGTGAAATGTTTATGTCGGTAACGTGAGGGATGTGTTGAACATGTTTTGGTAAAGGTATCGATGAGAGGCCATGTAGGAGTACATGGTGGGTTGTTTCATTGAGACCGTCCATAAGAACTGAGATCTCTATGTGTGATTTAAGATGCAGTTACTACCGTACATTGGGCCCAAAACCAATGGACCCTCTCGGCTTCTTAATCACCCTAGTACTCTGTCCAGGAGTTGCAAATAGTTTCTGGTGTTTGTAGGTTATGTGTTGGCGGCCGTGCGTAGCGCTGACCCTAGGGGTGGGCTATGTTGCGGTAGATACACCATGGACGGGTATGCCGGGCGCCCGTTTGGCATCTCGGGACCCTGTTCACATTGTTCGGGGCCGTAAGTGGAAACCTCGGCCGGACTCCCTGCGGATGGAACCTGGATAGGCGATAAACCTAGACTAGAGACTTAAGTGTTTAGGTAGGCCGTGGCCGACACCCTCGCTGGGCTTCCGCTTGAAGGTTGCCGAGTACATGTCGTGTAAACGGCGGTAAGTGGTGAAAGCGTGTATGAAGAAGTACACCCCTGCAGGATATATAACTATTCGAATAGCCGCGTCCGCGGTAAAGGACTACTTGGTTGCCTATACAGTTCATAGACAAGTTAATGGTTACTACTAAAAGACTCAAGATAAGTGTGAGTACCGAGGATGGTCCTCTCGTAGGATGATGAGGGAGAATCCCCGGTGGGGTATTGTGTTGGTGAGTAGTGGACTCGTGTGCGAAAACTATTTTACTAGTGGAGTTCCGTAGGATAGCTTAGCCAAGAGTCAAAGCTGGCTTGCTGCAATAACCCCACCACCTTCTTGAGAATGAGCATGTATAGTAGGTTCTGTTGTAAGACTTGCTGAGTACCTTTGTACTCATGTTTGCTTAATTACTGTTTTCAGACGACAACACCGCCCCTCCGATGGGTTCTACGTAGACCTTGGCATCGACGAGTGACTAGCCACCTAGGTGGTGATCCTGGCCATGGAGGGCCCTATGTAGATAGACAGGCTTCGAGAAGCCTTCTTGCTTTCTAGTGTCTGTACTCAGACTATTTACTTCCGCTTGTGCTTGTATGATTATATGACTTGAGTGTCGGGTCATGCAACCCCTATCTGTATGAACATGTTATGTATGGCTCTCTGGAGCCTTTAAATAAAGTACTTGAGTTGTAGAGTTTTGTTGTGATGCCATGTTGTATGTACTCATATCGGGCATATTGTGTGTATGATTGAAATGCTTGGTATGAGTGGGATCTGACAATCTAGTTGTTTATCCTTGGCAGCCTTTCTTATGGGGAAATGTATTCTAGTGTACCTCGAGCCATAGTAGTCCGCTACAGCCCGGTTCACAGGAGTCCTGCTAGCCCAGCACTACTGCTCAGGACACTTGACTGGTCGGCATGTGTTTCACGTTGTTCCTATGTCTGTCCCTTCGGGGAAATGTCACGCGGTGACATCCGGAGTCCTGCCTAGCCTGCTACAGCCCGGGTTCCTCGGAGTCCTGTTAGCCCAGTGCTACAGCCCGGAATCACTCGCTGATGACCGACATGCTCGATGTGATTCATGTATGCCTGTCTCCATAGGTCTATGCCGCTTTGGGTTCACGACTAGCCATGTCGGCCCGGGTTCTCTGTCATATGGATGCTAGCGACACTATCATATACGTGAGCCAAAAGGAAAAAACGGTCCCGGGCCATGGTAAGGCGACACCCATGGGATACCGTGCGTGAGGCCGCAATGTGATATGAGGTGTTACCGGCTAGATCGATGTGACTTGGAATCGGGGTCCTGACAGCGTTGGTATCAGAGCCGGACTGCCTGTAGGTTCATTGAGCCAAACTTGTCGATGTCGAGTCTAGAAATGCTTTAGTTATATGTAGGGGAATTGATTGTGGAAGGGAACGTAAGGCTCTTTTACTCCTTTACCTTATGTCCTCTGATCTGAGTCACTCTCTTCTCATTCAACATGGGTTAAGGACTAGGCTCTCTTCTTCTACCAGGTTCACGTGTACTAATCCGTAGTAGCTTATAGGATTGTTGTTACAAGCCTTAGTATAGTTTCTACTACTTTTAGTATGTTGCTAATTGAATCAGAACCTTGATATGATGTTTTTGAGTGGTATTGCAAGCTGTTGTGGATGTCTCAAATCTTTTTCTGAGCATTTACAGCTGTTATGCTGTCCAATTTTCCCTAGAAATTCTAATGTCTTTGCATTGTGGTTGTGCTTTCAGATGGCCAACCGTGTTCAAAACCAAGTGGTTCGCCTGACCCGGTGCCTCGACGTGCTCGGTCATACTGCTATGTTAGTCCGGGTAATGATCGAGACGGGTTACCGTTGGTATCCCGAATACACCGTCGAAGAGCAATTCTGAGACTTTAATCAAAGCCAATATTTCTGCACCGTCAGGATATTTCCTTCTTATCCTGGATCTACCGAGCCCCTTCATTGTTCCTATGGACTCGGGGTTACTGTTGAGATGGCTGTGCAGGATGCTGCCTATTCCATGATGACCATTATGCGAGTCCGGACTGGCCTGCTTCGGAACACCGACTTCCGTTACATGCCAGCTTCACTTCGGGGAGCGCAAGGGTATCTTCAGGCTATCTATGCTGACTCCACTCAGGAGGACTCATTAACTCGTACCACTGCCGAGATGCTCGAAGATAAGGACCGAGAGAATCGGGCCTTGAGGCTGGAGCTTTTCAATACCCGTGCTGATCATTGGGCCACATTGACTTGGTTTGCACCTGTGGTGCAAGCTGGATGTATGGATACAAGGGATCTGTATCCTGTGAGATCTGCTCTGCCAGACATGGTGGATTGGCGTGATGTGGGAGGCATCACCCCACCCTGTGGTCCCCGCAGGCCACCGTTTGTTGGTCCAAGACCTCATCCTAGCCCCTTTGGTCCACAAGCTCCTCAGGACCGTCTGTTCCCGGATGATCACGTTGAACTTCCAGGCTATGGAGGTGACTTCTATGAGGACTACTACGGAGCTGTCTGAGTTAGTAGTAGTATCACTAGTATTGTAATAGTTGTATCTCCACTGTCCTGCGTGACTTGTGGAATATGACTTTGTGTGTAATCAATTCCGGAGGTGTAGACAAATAATGTATAGGAGCTTGGAATGCCTCCGATGAGATGTAACGTCTTTCATCATAGTTGTACTGTAGCCTGGGCTTGTACTAAACTATGTATGATGTGTATGACCGTTGGTATATATATGGCAGTTTTATATTACCATGACATACGGATGAACATCTCTGCATTCCGTGTTATCCATTACATTCTGCACTTCCTTGCTAAGTTTGATCCATCCTTATCTAAACCGTTGTCTTGTTTTCTTCTAGGATGGTCAACACCCGCAGCAACCCTGCTGCCCCGGAGTAGGGGGAAGCCAGTGCAGCTAGGGGTGAAAATCTGCCTCACCCGCCTTCTCTGGCCGAAGTAATGCTGGAGGCGGAAAGAAACAAGCGTGAGACTAACCGCCTGCTAGAGCGGATTGAGCAGAACACTACACGCCATCAGGGAAATGATTTGGTGTCAATCAATGACTTTATCAAGCTGTACCCACCAAAGTTTAACCATTCCGTCGAGCCCCTCGACGCGGATGACTAGCTTCGCAGCATCACCCACAAGCTACGTTCTGCCAATGTAGCCGAAGCCGAGAAGGTTACTTATGCTGCCTACCACCTCGAAGGCCCTGCTAGCCTCTGGTGGGAAAACTTCGAAGCTATGCGCCCGGTCGGCCAAATCACTACTTGGGCTGAATTCAGTGAAGCTTTCCGTGAGCATCACATTCCGGAAGGTCTCATGGATCGCAAGATGGAGGAGTTCTGCAATTTCACCCAAGGAAGACTGACTGTGGATGCATATAGCCGTGAATTTGGGAATCTGACATGTTATGCTCCTGAAGAAGTATCTACCGACGCTAAGAAGTAGGCAAGGTTCTGCAAAGGACTCAGCCCTGAGCTTCGCCGTGATCTTCGTCTGCACGAATGCACCTCCTTTCAGAAGTTGGTCAATAAAGCCATCAGTGCTGAGACAGGCCAGACTGATTATGACGCTTCATGCAAGCACTCACGTGATTTTGGCTCTTCATCTGGCTCTGGAGCTCAGAAGCGCCGGGTGTGGATTCCAAGCACGGCACTGCCACCCAGGTTCATCCCAAGGCCATCCTTTGAGGCGCCTCGTCCCAACCAGCAGTTTGCACCGCCCAAGCCCTATGGTGGCCCCGCTGTTAATGCTGCTCCATGCCCCAATGTGGTGACATGCTTCAAGTGTGGAGAGCCGGGTCACTATAGCCGAGAGTGTCCCCAGAACAACAACCCCAATCAAACTGGAAAGTCCGTTGGCCATGGTAAGCCCGCGGGAAAGACATTCTACGCCAAGCCGGTCACCACTACACATGGCCATGTCAACTATGTTTCAGCCGAGGAGGCTCATGAGGATCCTAACGTCCTCCTTGGTACGCTCCTTGTTAATTGCCATCTGGCATCTGTTCTTTTCGATACTGGAGCATCTCATTCATTCATATCCGAGAACTATGCTCGATTGCATAACACGACATTCTGTGACATGCCCTCTACCATGGAAATTCAAACCCCTGGCTCTAGATGGCAAACTTCTAGAGTAAGCCATGGGAACGAAATTCTTGTCGATAGACTTGTCTTCCTTGCATCCTTAATAGCTCTCAAATCCTCGGACATAAACATCATTTTGGGTATGGACTGGATGTCAGCTCATTATGCTAAGATTGATTGTGCCACTAGAACCATTCAACTTACTCACCCATCGGGAAAGACAGTCAATGTCTTAACTCGAGTGGCCAAGCGCCAACTTTACTCCCTAAATGCCAACCCCCTTCCAGACCTTGAGGATGTTCCGGTAGTCCGAGACTTTCCGGATGTCTTTCCAGAAGAACTGCCAGGTGTTCCACCTGACAGGGATGTCGAGTTTGTGATAGACCTTGTTCCAGGAACCGTTCCAATTTCTAGAAGACCCTACAAGATGGCACCCTTAGAACTAGCCGAGCTTAAGAACCAACTCGATGAGTCCTTGAAGAAGGGTTTCATCCGTCCTAGTTCCTCTCCTTGGGCTTGCCCCGTCCTCTTTGTCAAGAAGAAGGATGGAACGGATCAAATGGTTGTAGATTACTGACCTGTCAACTTGGTCACCATCAAGAACAAGTATCCGCTTCCCAGGATCAACGATCTATATGATCAACTCGCTGGATCCTCAGTCTTCTCCAAGATGGATTTGAGGTCGGGCTACCATCAAATCAAAATCAGAAACGGGGGCATTCCCAAAACGGCCTTTGTTACTCGTTATGGCCAATACGAATATACCGTTATGTCCTTCGGTTTAACCAATGCCCCAGCCACCTTCTCCCAGTTAATGAACTCGGTCTTCATGGAGTATTTGGATAAATTCGTCGTAGTATACCTCGATGATATACTCATCTACTCCAAGAATGAAGAGGAACATGCCGAACATCTAAGGCTGGTATTGATGAAACTTCGAGAGCATCGCCTTTATGCCAAATTCTCCAAGTGTGAATTTTGGTTGCCAGAAGTGACCTATCTAGGACATGTAATCTCTGGTAAGGGTATTGCTGTCAATCCCGAGCGAGTTCAAGCCGTCCTTGATTGGACTCCACCTGAGACGGTCAAGCAAGTTCGGAGCTTCCTTGGCTTAGCGAGCTATTGCCGCCGCTTCATCGAGAATTTCTCCAAGGTTGCTAAACCTCTAACCGAACTCCTCAAGAAAGATAAAAAGTTCGATTGGACTCCACAGTGCGAGTTCAGCTTTCAGGAACTGAAAAGACGCCTGACATCTGCTCCCGTACTGGTACCACCACATTTCTCCAAGGACTTTATTATCTATTGCGACGCCTCACGACAAGGACTTGGTTGCATACTCATGCAGGATCGTCAGGTAATTGCCTATGCTTCACGGCAATTACACCCACATGAGGAGAACTATCCCACACATGATCTGGAGCTTGCAGCTGTAGTCCATGCACTCAAAACTTGGAGACATTACCTCCTTGGTAATCGTTGCGAGATCTTCACCGATCACCAAAGTTCGAAATATATCTTCACCCAACCAGATTTGAATCTCAGGCAAAGACGTTGGGTCGAGTTGATCTTGGATTACGACTTAAGAATAACTTACACCCCGGGCAAAGCCAATGTCATGGCTGATGCACTAAGTCGTAAATCCTATTGTAACAACCTGCTGTTACAACAAAGTCAACCACTTCTCCATGAGGAATTTCGTAAGCTTAATCTTCACATTGTTCCTCGAGGATTCCTATCCACCCTGGTGGCGAAACCTACCCTTACGGATCAGATCATCAAGGCACAGAAGATAGACCCGGGAATCTCCCGTATTAAGAGAAACATTAAGAAAGGAGTCACAAATTTTTCGCCGTTGATGATCAAGGTGTTGTATACTTTGGAAACCGCTTAGTGGTTCCCAAGGCACGAAACCCGAGGCGGCTAATCCTTAAGGAAGCTCATGAATCCCCTCTCACCATTCATCCCGGCAGTACTAAAATGTATCAAGACCTACGCCAGAGGTTTTGGTGGACTAGGATGAAGAGAGAAATCGCTCAATACATTGCTAATTGCGACGTTTGTCGTCGTGTTAAGGCAGAGCATCAACGGCCTGCTGGCACCCTTCAACCTTTGGCTATTCCTGAGTAGAAATGGGATAAAATCAGTATGGATTTCATCACTGGGTTTCCCAGGACCAAGAGAGGGAATAATGCCATCTTCGTCGTGATCGACCGACTTTCCAAAGTAGCCCACTTTCTACTTGTTCGTGAGAGTATCACCGCTAGCCAGCTAGCCGATTTATACATCTCTCGAATAGTGTCTCTTCATGGTGTTCCATTGGAAATTAACTCAGATTGTGGGAGTCTCTTCACCTCTCGATTTTGGGAAAGTTTCCAAAATGCTTTGGGAACTCGTCTCTCTTTTAGCACCGCCTTCCACCCTAAATCAAGTGGTCAAGTAGAACGAGTCAATCAAATTATGGAAGATATGCTCCGAGCCTCTGTCATCTCGTTCGAAATGGGTTGGGAGAAATGCCTTCCATTCGCGGAGTTTGCTTACAACAATAGTCATCAAGCTAGCTTGGGCAAGGCTCCGTTCGAAGTTCTCTATGGACGAAAATGTCGAACGCCTCTTAACTGGTCAGAAACCGGGGAAGACAACTCTTTGACCCGGATATGATTCAGGAAGCAGAAGAACAGGTTCGTGTTATTCGTGAGAAATTGAAAACAACCCAATCTTGTCAAAAGAGTCAATATGATCGTAAACATAAGCCTATGACTTATGAAGTCGGCGAGAAGGCTTACCTTCGGGTTACTCTGTTAAAGGGAACCCATCGTTTCGGTATCAAAGGCAAATTGGCTCCTTGTTACATTGGACCCTTTCGCATTCTTGCCAAACGAGGAGAAGTTGCCTACCAATTGGAACTACCTTCGCATCTTTCCAGAGTTCACGATGTCTTCCACGTTTCTCAACTCAGGCGTTGCTTCGCGGATCCTATCCGTGGAGTGGACCACGAAACGCTTGATCTACAAGATAACCTCTCATATCAGGAATATCCCCTTCGTATCCTTGATCAAGCCGAGCGTACCACTCGACGCCATAACATCAAGTTTCTCAAGGTTCAGTGGTCACACCATTTCGAGAAAGAAGCCACTTGGGAAAGGGAGGATCATCTTCGACTCGAGTACCCCACCTTCTTCTCGGAGGATCCTAAATCTCGGGACGAGATTCTTTTGAGTGGGGGTGAGTTGTCACACCCTAGCTAGTTCAAGCATTAGAGTGTGCATCATGTTTAAATTCCCTTAAATTTGAAATGGGGAAGACAGAAACCCCAGCACCCCCTGGAAACAACTAGGGTTTACTAAAATTATTTTCAATGAACCCAAAATGCCCTTCACAAAATGTTCATCATTTCTGGATTGGGCTAAAAGCCCTGGCAAAAATGGTGCACTCTTTTCTAGGACATTCTGGATTCTCTGAATTAAATCATAACTATTTGAATTTGGACATTTAAATGCTATAAAATAATTTAAATGCTCAAATAATTCTGGAAATAAGTGTGGGCTGTTGGGAATAATCTAAACAGAGCCCCTAATTATTTTCAGGATTTTTAAAGATGTCTAGGTATTTTTAATAAAGCCCAACAGTTGCAGAAAAATAGAAAAAGAAAACAAATCAGAAAAAAGAGAGAGAGAAACCTACCTGGCGCGGCCCAGCTAGCTCACCCGCCGGCCCACCTGGCGGCCCAGCACTATGCTGGCCCGCGCCAGCCAGCTGCTTCTTCCTTGCCAGGCAGGCAGGGAGGTGACGCCGGCGTGCCCGAGCTCGCCACGGCGTCACCTGCTTGCCGCCTGCGCCCCTGGACGCCTGGACGCCTCCACGTCGCACCCCGTAGCCCCTGGACACGCCATTCCCCCCTGTCTCTCTCCCTTCGCCGTTCCCCACCATGGCCGACGCTCCTGTCGCCGCACCATCGTCGTAGCCATGCCCTCCGTCGTCCTCGCGCCCCGACATCGTGTCCATGAGCTCCGCCGTCGTCGACTACATCGAGTAGGCCGAGCCCCAAGCGCTCGCTCGCCCCGGAGACGCTGCACCGAGCTCGTCCTGAACTCCGGCCACCGAAGATCCCCTTCGCCGCCCCGCTCGCTCCAGCCCTTACCCGAGCTCGCCGTCCGCTCCCCTGCAACCGCTGTGAGCTCCGCCATCGTTTCCCCCTCTCCCCGCGCTCGTCCGCGTCCTCTAACCCCCTCTGCCATCAAAGCCGAAGCTCGCCGCCGCCACCGCACGTTGCCGTCATGGCCATAGCCACGTTGGGACGCCACCGAGCACGCCTTCGTCTTCCACGCATTCCCAGGAGCCTAACGCACCACTCCCCGCGCCTCGCCGTGCCCCGTAGCCTCGGTTTCATCCTCGCCCGAACTCCGGTAACCGCCAAGGTCGTCGCCGGCGTCGTTCCCGGCCTCCCCGAGCTCCACTTTCTCCACCAAACGATGCGGCTCGCTCCCCGCGTCGCGTAGCTGCTCTCCGCCGTCGATTTGGTCGCCGGAGACGCAAACCCGAGCCCCTCCACCGCGTCTGTCATCGCCGGCGTCAAGCCGCCGGCGAGTTGACCCTGTTTGACCCCCGTGTGGGCCCAGGTAGACCCCCCTGAGTCTATGACAGGTGGGGTCGGTCTGCTAATTAGTTTAGGATTAGTTTTAACTAAATTTAATTAGTTTAGTCACTAACATGTGGGCCCAGGCCCCAGTGACAGCTAATTAGTGTTAATTTAATTCTGTTAATTAGTTGTGACACTGACAGAGAAGGCCCACCAGTCAGGTTTGACCTGGCCGACCCAGTTGACCCGCTGACGTCACACCTATGTCATGCTGACGCATTAATTCAATTACTGGATTTATTCTTTAATAGGAAATTCCAGAAAATAGCCAAAACTTCTAAAAATCATAGAAAATCAACCATAGCTCCAAATGCAAAGATTTATATATGAAAAATGATCAGAAAAATTCAATCTATCCATCTGTAATGGTTTCATGCATGACAAAACAAGTTAAGCTTGATGTTTAAGCAGAATAAGGTAATGCTCTAATAAGGCCATGTTTAATGAGCTAATATTTGGATCTTTGATTCAAATGAGTTCCTCCCCTCCTGTTTTAGCTTGCATTAGGCCAAGACACTTTCATCTTGCCATGCCATAGCATGCATCATATTGTTGCATATTGCCATGTGTTGATTATGTTCGGTATGATTTTCGTGGTAGGTTCTGCCTCCGAGGATAACCCCGAGTATCCGTCTGAAGGGCAGTACCCTACTACCACTACAACAGGCAAGCAACCCATTGATCATTCTGATACAAACCCATGTTCTCGCTTCTACTCTTGTTTACTGCATTAAGACAACGCGATTCAAACTGCTGTGTGCTATGGTAGTTGAACCCTTATCCTCTGCATGACCTGTCATTGCCACAGTAACTAGATGAAACCCACTAGCATGTGTAGGAGTTGATTGAGCCATGTATGTGATTCCTACCTTGCTATGCCTGCTATGCTTAGAGTTGTGTCAGGTCTGGTTCATCTGGGTGATGGGCTAGAGTGAAATGTTTATGTCGGTAACGTGAGGGATGTGTTGAACATGTTTTGGTAAAGGTATCGATGAGAGGGCATGTAGGAGTACATGGTGGGTTGTTTCATTGAGACCGTCCATAAGAACTGAGATCTGTAGTGTGATTTAAGATGCAGTTACTACCGTACATTGGGCCCAAAACCAATGGACCCTCTCGGCTTCTTAATCACCCTAGTACTCTGTCCAGGAGTTGCAAATAGTTTCTGGTGTTTGTAGGTTATGTGTTAGCGGCCGTGCGTAGCGCTGACCCTAGGGGTGGGCTATGTTGTGGTAGATACACCGTGGACGGGTATGCCGGGCGCCCGTTTGGCGTCTCGGGACCCTGTTCACATTGTTCGGGGCCGTATGTGGAAACCTCGGCCAGACTCCCTGCGGATGGAACCTGGATAGGCGATAAAACTGGACTAGAGACTTAAGTGTTTAGGTAGGCCGTGGCCGACACCCTCGCTGGGCTTCCGCTTGAAGGTTGCCAAGTACATGTCTAGTTGTTTATCCTTGGCAGCCATTCTTATGGGGAAATGTAGTCTAGTGTTCCTCGAGCCATAGTAGTCCGCTACAGCCCGGTTCACCGGAGTCCTGCTAGCGCAGCACTACTACTCAGGACACTTGACTGGTCGTCATGTGTTTCACGTCGTTCCTATGTCTGTCCCTTCGGGGAAATGTCACGCGGTGACATCTGGAGTCCTGCCTAGCCTGCTACAGCCCAGGTTCCCCGGAGTCCTGTTAGCCCAGTGCTACAGCCCGGAATCACTCGCTGATGACCGACATGCTCGATGTGATTCATGTATGCCTGTCTCCATAGGTCTGTGCCGCTTTGGGTTCACGACTAGCCATGTCGGCCCGGGTTCTCTGTCATATGGATGCTAGCGACACTATCATATACGTGAGCCAAAAGACGCAAACAGTCCCGGGCCATGGTAAGGCGACACCCGTGGGATACCATGCGTGAGGCCGCAATGTGATATGAGGTGTTACCGGCTAGATCGATGTGACTTGGAATCGGGGTCCTGACACCAAGCCCGAGCGCACCTTGGGACCGGAGGCTACTATCGGCGTCCTGGGAACGGGGGTCCCCAGACTTGCCTGCCTGCGGCCCACGGCGTGGCTGAGCCAGCAGGCCGTACGTCCCATCTTCACCAACAAAGCATCCAGGACCCTCGCGAGGGTCCAAGCCTCGCGAGGCGGATGACGCAAGACCTCCTCTGGATTAGCCTAGCCAGGCAGACTCACGAGGAGCAGAGATATCAAGGCGGGGCAAACCTCACGAGACCCTCGTGATGTGAGCCATGACGCACGGCACCAGGCGAGCGCCAGCGCGCGCAGCGTCCTTGTTTCCTCTTTGGTGCTAAGGAGGCCAGCGCAGGCGAAGCGTACTGAGGCATTAGGAAAAGGTTGCTATATTGGTGCAGCGAGACCAAGACCAGGAGGACGACAAGACGAAGGTCATCGTGGAGCCCTAGACGGCGTCACCACCAGAGCCTTTGGCAGGCGAAGACCACTTTTGTCAGGATAGCTTGTATTAGCTGTCCCCCTTCGAATTAGCCCGCCATTGGTGGCTCCCTTCCCACTTGATATTTGGGAAGAGGACCAGGGCCTATATAAGTAGAGCTAGCCACCATAGTAGAGGCATCTCATCTTAGCTTGATCCAACCCGATCGAGAGCCTACTCACAAGAACACCTCAACCTCAGGAGGCTGTTCTTCCCTTGTACTGTTCATCATCAGCCCTAGAGGCAATCCACCACCACCACACTAGAGTAGGGTATTACACCACAACGGTGGCCCGAACCAGTATAAATCTTGTGTCTTCCTGTGTTGCGAGTTCGTCGAGTTCATCCGCGAGATCTTAGTGAGCTAGGGCGACGATTGGTGGGAAGGAAAGACTTCACGTGCACCCTAGTGTTCGAACCTTAAGGGTTTGCCAGAACCCCACATCCGACACATCGTTATCTTTTTCATTATCAGAAGGTGAGTGTTCACTACTAGATTGAGTTTCACCATCAGAGATAGAAACTTCATTATCATTATCAGGAGGTTTTTCTACTTCAGGTTCACTAGAGGCATGCAAAGTGCTATCATTTCTTCTTCTTTTTCTTTTTAGAAGGACTACGTGCATCAGTGTTAACTCTTTGAGAGTCTTGTTCAATTATTTTTGGGTGTCCCTCAGGATAAATTGGTTCCTGAGTCATTTTACCTCCTCTAGGTGCTACTCTAACAGTAAAATCACTTATATTATTGTTCATGTCATCAAGCAACTCTCTTTGAGATTTAGCAACTTGTTCTAACTGAGTTTGAACCATAGAAGCATGCTTCCCTACACCTCTAACATCATTTGAGATTCTAAATAACAAGTCACTCAAGCAAGCAGTCAAATCAGAATTATATTTCAATTGTTTCATAACATTTGCATTGCAGTGATCTTGCTTTCTAATGTAATTTTCAAACTCATAAAGGCATTGGCTAGGGTGCATATTGTGAGGATTATCATTATCATTGAATTTCATTAGAGAATTTACCTCTACCACCTTAGGTGGTGGTGTTTTATCAAGCCCATGTATTTCTTCAATAGGAGGTAAATTTTTGACATCCTCGGGTTTAATACCCTTTTCTTTCATAGATTTCTTTGCCTCTTGCATATCTTCGAGACCGAGATATAATATACCCCTCTTCTTTGGAGTGGGTTTAAGCGGTGGTTCAGGAAGATTCCAATCATCATAATTTCTCAATATATTATTCAATAATTCTTCAGCTTGCCCAATAGTCGTTCCTTGAAAACACAACCAGCACAACTATCTAGGAAATCCCTGGAAGCATCGGTTAGTCTATTATAGAAGATATAAGTATTTCATTTTTCTTAAGAGGATGATTAGGCAAAGAATTAAGCAATTGGAGAAGCCTCCCCCAAGCTTGTGGGAGACCCTCTTCTTTAATTTGCACAAAGTTAAATATTTCCTGCAAGACAGCTTGTTTCTTATGAGCGGGAACATATTTTTCAGAGAAGTAATAAATCATATGCTGGGGACTGCGCACACAACCAGGCGCAAGAGTATTGTACCAAGATTTAGCATCACCCTTTAATGAGAACAGAAATAATTTTAGAATATAGTAATAACCAACTTTCTCATCATGAGCAAAAAGGGTGGCTATGTCATTTAACTTAGTAAGATGTGCCACAACAATTTCAGTTTCATAGCCATGAAAAGGATCAGATTCAACCAAAGTAATCAACTCTGGGTCGACAGAGAATTCATAATCCTTATCATTGATACGTCTCTGTCGTATCTATAATTTTTGATTGTTTCATGCCAATATTACACAACTTTTACATACTTTTGGCAACTTTTTATATGATTGATTGGACTAACCTATTGATCCAGTGCCTAGTGCCAGTGTTTTTGTATCGCAGAGTATCCAAGTCAGACAAAGTCCAAACGCGATAAAAATTTACGTAGAATTATTTTGGAATACTTGTGATTTTTTGGAGTTGGAATCACCGCAAACGGAGGCCCACACAGGGCACAAGACACCAAGGCACGCCAGAGGCCCCTGGCGCATGGTGGCGGGTTGTACCCACCCCGTACGTCAGCTGGACCTCTGCTTCAGGCGCAAGGAAGCTTATATCCAAAAAAATGTGTTAAAATCTCAGCGCAATCGGAGTTATAGATCTCCGGGAATATAAGAAACGGTTTTCGGCCAGATGCAGGGAACGCGAAACAGAAGAGAACAAAGAGGGAGATCCAATCTCGGAGGGGCTCCCGCCCTCCGCTGCCATGGAGACCATGGACCAGAGAGGGAAATCTCCTCCCATCAAGGGGGAGGCCAATGAAGAATAAGAAGGATGGGGGCTCTCTCCCCCTCTCTCCCGGTGTTGCCGGAGTGCCACCGGGGCAACGATCGGGACGACGATCTACATCAACAATCTTCCTACCGTCAACACCAAATTTCTCCCCCTCTATGCAGCAGTGTAAGACCTCTTCTCCCTGCTGTAATCTCTACTTAAACATGGTGCTCAACTCCATATATTATTTCCCAATGATCTATGGTTATCCTATGATGTTTGAGTAGATCCGTTTTGTCCTGTGGGTTAATCGTGATCTTGGTTGGTATGATTGTATATTTTATTTATGGTGCTGTCCTACCATGCCCTCCGTTCTCGCGCAAATGTGAGGGGCCCCTGCTGTAGGGTGTTGCAATATGTTCATGGTTCGCTTACGGTGGGTTGCGAGAGTGACAGACACTTAAACCTGAGTAGGTGGGGTATGACCTATGGGAATAAAGAGGACTTGATACTTAATGCTATGGTTGGGTTTCACAACCTTAATGATCTTTAGTAGTTGAGAATGCTTGCTAGAGTTCCAATCATAAGTGCATATGTTCCAAGTAGAGAAAGTATGTTAGCTCAGGCCTCTCCCTCATATAAAATTGCAAGAATGATTATCGGTACTTGTTATCGATTGCCTAGGGACAAATGACTTTCTTATTGACAAAAGCTTTCCACTTTTATTACCTTGTAATTTATCCGTAGTTTTATTCAGCAAAGTACTCGTAGTTTTATCCTTGCAAAATAGTTTCATACTTGTTTCCGGTAAAGCAAACATCAAGCGTGCGTAGAGTTGTATCGATGGTCGATAGAACTTGAGGGAATATTTGTTCTACCTTGAGCACCTTGTTGGGTTCGACACTCTTACTTATCGAAAGAAGCTACAATTGATCCCCTATACTTGTGGGTTATCAATCATCAACAAATATAGGTGAAGTAGCAAACCGAGGATCACATTTCATTTTGGCATTCAAAGTCCTTTCTTTATATTTTCATAATAATTTCTCTAGATCACCTCTATCCTTACAAGCAAGAATGTCCCTAGTTGATAGTCCTATTATCTTTTTGAATTCTCCAAACTAAACTATATCGAAGAAGTTTGCTCTTGTTAAGGATTATATTGATGGGTTGCCTTTTAGCATTGCACATGATGATTTTGATGAGTATAATATTCATGTGCTTGCTGTTCCTACTTGCAATTATTATGAGAGAGGAACTACATCTCTGCCTCTCTATGTTTCCAACACGAAAAAATTGCAAGAAATTGCTTATGCTATGCATTGGCCTTTACTTGATGTGCATAAATTGTTCTTGTATGACATGCCGATGCATAGGAAGAGAGTTAGACTTCATCATTGCATGATATATGTTGCTTTGTGCTCACTACTAAATGCTAAATCATTGTTAATTAAAATTGGCTTTGATATACCTTGGGATCCGGGTGGATCCATTACTTGAGCACTTTATTCCTAGCTTAATGGCTTTAAAGAAAGCGCTGCCATGGAGACAACCCGGAAGTTTTAGAGAGTCATTTATTTCTGTTGAGTGCTTTTATATAGTTTAAAAACAAAAAATATAGAGGGGAACTTAAAACTTCACAAAAAGAAAAGTGAAAGTGAGATAGACGAGCACCGTGGAAGCGGGAGCTAGCCTTGAACTTTGTTCATGCCCTTGGAAACTTTGTGAATATTAATTACAGAAAATTTTCAAAAAAAAAAATTTATCCCCTCATACGATTCCATTGTATTATAAAAATAATGCGCCAAGGCTTGCCTTTAGGATGTTTAGATTGCTTGTTGGTTTGTGCGGTGCAAAACAGAAACTTTGGCTGTAGTGCTCGATTTTACATTTTTTACTGGAACGTCAAATGGTTCTGAAACTTTTTGCACTGTCTTTCTATACAAATTATTTATTTTTACTATTTTTTCAGAATTTTGGAGTACCAGAGGTATGGTGAATGTTCAGATTACTACAGACTGTCCTGTTTAAGACAGATTCTGTTTTAGATGCATTGTTTTGCTCGTTTTGATGAAACTATCAATTTTATCGGTGGTATAAGCCATGGAAAAGTTATATTACAGTATCTACAATGCAAAAACAAAATATGAATTGGTTTGCAACAGTACTTAGAGTAGTGATTTACTTTATTATACTAACGGATCTTACCGAACTTTCTGTTGAGTTTTGTGTGGATGAAGTGATCAAAGATCGAGGAGGTTTCGATGTGAGGAGAAGGAGGATAGGCAAGAGCTCAAGCTTGGGGATGCCCAAGGCACCCCAAGTAAATATTCAAGGATGCTCAAGCATCTAAGCTTTGGGATGCCTCGGAAGGCATGCCATCTTTCTTCAACAACTATCGGTATGTTTTCGGTTTCGTTTCGTTCGCGTGATATGTGCAAATCTTGGAGCGTCTTTTCCTTTTAGTTTTCATTTTTATTTTATGCACCATGCTAGTATGAGATAGTCCATGGTTGATTCATAGAATGTGAAGGAAATATGCCCTAGAGGCAATAATAAAGTTATTATTTATTTCCTTATATCATGATAAATGTTTATTGTTCATGCTAGAATTGTATTAACCAGAAACATAATACATGTGTGAATACATAGACAAACATCATGTCACTAGTATGCCTCTACTTGACTGGCTCGTTGATCAAAGATGGTTAAGTTTCCTAGCCATTGACATGGGTTGTCATTTGATTAACGGGATCACACCATTAGGAGAATGATGTGATTGACTTGACCCATTCCGTTAGCTTAGCACCCGATCGTTTAGTATGTTGCTATTGCTTTCTTCATGACTTATACATGTTCCTATGACTATGAGATTATGCAACTCCCGTTTACCGGAGGAACACTTTGTGTGCTACCAAACATCATAACGTAATTGGGTGATTATAAAGGTGCTCTACAGGTGTCTACGAAGGTACTTGTTGGGTTGGCCTATTTCGAGATTAGGATTTGTCACTCCGATTGTCGGAGAGGTATATCTGGGCCCTCTCGGTAAAGCACATCACTTAAGCCTTGCAAGCATTGCAACTAATGAGTTAGTTGCGGAATGATGTATTACGGAACGAGTAAATAGAATTGCCGGTAACGAGATTGAACTAGGTATCGAGATACCGACGATCGAATCTCGGGCAAGTAACATACCGATGACAAAGGGAACAACGTATGTTGTTATGCGGTCTGACCGATAAAGATCTTCATAGAATATGTGGGAGCCAATATGAGCATCTAGGTTCCGCTATTGGTTATTGACCCGAGACGTGTCTCGGTCATGTCTACATAGTTCTCGAACCCGTAGGGTCCGCACGCTTAACGTTTCGATGACAGTTATATTATGAGTTTATATGTTCTGATGTACTAAAGGTTGTTCGGAGTCCCGGATGTGATCACGGAGATGACGAGGAGTCTCGAAATGGTCGAGACATGAAGATTGATATATTGGAAGCCTATGTTTGGATATCGGAAGTGTTCCGGGTGAAATCGGGATTTTACCAGAGTACCGGGAGGTTACCGGAACCTCCCGGGAGGTTAATGGGCCATAGTGGGCCTTGGTGGAAGAGAGGAGAGGCGGCCAGTGCAAGGGCCATGTGCCCCTCCCCCTAGTCCGAATAGGACAAGGAGAAGGGGGCGACGCCCCCTTTCCTTCTTCTCCTCCACCTCTTTCCCCCCAAGTCCTAATCCAACTAGGAAAAGGGAGGGAGTCCTACTCCCGGTGGGAGTAGGACTCCTCCTGGCGCGCCCCCTCTCCTGGCCGGCCGCACCCCCCTGCTCCTTTATATACGGGCAGGGGGCACCCTAGAGACACACCAATTGATTGTTTGATCTTGTAGCCATGTGCTGTTCCCCCCTCCACCATAGTCCACCTCAATAACACTGTAGTGGTGCTTAGGCGAAGCCCTGCGTCAGTAGAACATCGTCGTCTTCACCATGCCGTCGTGCTGACGAAACACTCCCTCAACACTCGGCTGGATCGGAGTCCGAGGGACGTCATCGGGCTGAACGTGTGCTGAACTCGGAGGTGCCGTGCGTTCGGTACTTGATCGGTCGGATTGTGAAGACGTACGACTACATCAACCACGTTGTCCTGACGCTTCCGCTTTCGGTCTAAGAGGGTACGTGGACAACACTCTCCACTCTCGTTGCTATGCATCACCATGATCTTGCGTGTGCGTAGGAATTTTTCTGAAATTACTACATTCCCCAACAGTGGCATCCGAGCTAGGTTTTATGCGTAGATGTCATTTGCACGAGTAGAACACAAGTGAGTTGTGGGCGACATAAGTCATACTGCTTACCAGCATGTCATACTTTGGTTCGGCGGTATTGTTGGATGAAGCGGCCCGGACTGACATTACGCGTACGCTTACGCGAGACTGGTTCTACCGACGTGCTTTGCACACAGGCGGCTGGTGGGTGTGAGTTTCTCCAACTTTAGTTGAACCGAGTGTGGCTACGCCTGGTCCTTGCGAAGGTTAAAACAACACCAACTTGACAAACTATCGTTATGGTTTTGATCCATAGGTAAGAATGGTTCTTGCTAAGCCCGTAGCAGCCACGTAAAATTTGCAACAACAAAGTAGAGGACGTCTAACTTGTTTTTGCAGGGCATGTTGTGATGTGATATGGTCAAGACATGATGCTAAATTTTATTGTATGATATGATCATGTTTTGTAACCAAGTTATCGGCAACTGGTAGAAGCCATATGGTTGTCGCTTTATTGTATGCAGTGCAATCGCCCTGTAATGCTTTACTTTATCACTAAGCGGTAGCAATAGTCGTAGAAGCATAAGATTGGCGAGACGACAGCGATGCTATGATGGAGATCAAGGTGTCGCGCCGGTGACGATGGTGATCATGACGGTGCTTCGGAGATGGAGATCACAAGCACAAGATGATGATGGCCATATCATATCACTTATATTGATTGCATGTGATGTTTATCTTTTATGCATCTTATCTTGCTTTGATTGACGGTAGCATTATAAGATGATCCCTCACTAAATTATCAAAGTATAAGTGTTCTCCCTGAGTATGCACCATTGTGAAAGTTCTTCGTGCTGAGACACCATGTGATGATCGGGTGTGATAGGCTCTATGTTCGAATACAACGGGTGCAAAACAGTTGCACACGCGGAATACTCAGGTTAAACTTGACGAGCCTAGCATATAACAGATATGGCCTCGGAACACGGAGACCGAAAGGTCGAGCGTGAATCATATAGTAGATATGATCAACATAGTGATGTTCACCATTGAAACTACTCCATCTCACGTGATGATCGGACATGGTTTAGTTGATTTGGATCACATGATCACTTAGAGGATTAGAGGGATGTCTATCTAAGTGGGAGTTCTTAAGTAATATGATTAATTGAACTTAAATTTATCATGAACTTAGTACCTGATAGTATCTTGCTTGTCTCTGTTGATTGTAGATAGATGGCCCGTGTTGTTGTTCTGTTGAATTTTAATGTGTTCCTTGAGAAAGCAAAGTTGAAAGATGATGGTAGCAATTACACGGACTGGGTCCATGACTTGAGGATTATCCTCATTACTGCACAGAAGAATTACGTCCTGGAAGCACCGCTGGGTGCCAGGCCTGCTGATGATGCAACTGATGACGTTAAGAACGTCTGGCAGAGCAAAGCTGATGACTACTCGATAGTTCAATGTGCCATGCTTTACGGCTTAGAACCGGGACTTCAACGACGTTTTGAACGTCATGGAGCATATGAGGTGTTCCAAGAATTGAAGTTAATATTTCAAGCAAATGCCCGGATTGAGAGATATGAAGTCTCCAATAAGTTCTACAGCTGCAAGATGGAGGAGAATAGTTCTGTCAGTGAGCATATACTCAAGATGTCTGGGTACTGCAATCACTTGATTCAACTAGGAGTTAATCTTCCGGATGATAGCATCATTGATGGAATTCTTCAATCACTGTCACCAAGCTACAAGAGCTTTGTGATGAACTATAACATGCAAGGGATGGATAAGACGATTCCCGAGCTCTTCACAATGCTAAAGGCTGCGGAGATAGAAATCAAAAAGGAGCATCAAGTATTGATGGTCAATAAGACCACCAGTTTCAAGAAAAAAGGCAAAGGGAAAAAGAAGGGGAACTTCAAGAAGAACAGCAAGAAAGTTGCTGCTCAGGAGAAGAAACCCAAATCTGGACCTAAGCCTGAGACTAAGTGCTTCTACTGCAAGCAGTCTGGTCACTGGAAGCAGAACTGCCCCAAGTATTTGGCGGATAAGAAGGATGGCATGGTGAACAAAGGTATATGTGATATACATGTTATTGATGTGTACCTTACTAATGCTCGCAGTAGCACCTAGGTATTTGATACTGGTTCTGTTGCTAATATTTGCAACTCGAAACAAGGGCTACGGATTAAGCGAAGATTGGCTAAGGACGAGGTGACAATGCGCGTGGGAAATGGTTCCAAAGTCGATGTGATCGCAGTCGGCACGCCACCTCTACATCTACCTTCGGGATTAGTATTAGACCTAAATAATTTTTATTTGGTGCCAGCGTTGAGCATGAACATTATATCTGGATCTTGTTTGATGTGAGACGGTTATTCATTTAAATCAGAGAATAATGGTTGTTCTATTTATATGAGTAATATCTTTTATGGTCATGCACCCTTGAAGAGTGGTCTATTTTTGTTGAATATCGATAGTAGTGATACACATGTTCATAATATTGAGGCCAAAAGATGCAGAGTTGATAATGATAGTGCAACTTATTTGTGGCACTGCCGTTTAGGTCATATCGGTGTAAAGCGCATGAAGAAGCTCCATACTGATGGAATTTTGGAATCACTTGATTATGAATCACTTGGTACTTGCGAACCGTGCCTCATGGGCAAGATGACCAAAACGCCATTCTCCGGAACTATGGAGAGAGCAATATATTTGTTGGAAATCATACATACAGATGTATGTGGTCCAATGAATGTTGAGGCTCATGGCGGATATCGTTATTTTCTCACCTTCACAGATGATTTAAGCAGATATGGGTATATCTACTTAATGAAACATAAGTCTAAAACATTTGAAAAGTTCAAAGAATTTCAGAGTGAAGTTGAAAATCATCGTAACAAGAAAATAAAGTTTCTACGATCTGATCGTGGAGGAGAATATTTGAGTTATGAGTTTGGTCTTCATTTGAAACAATGTGGAATAGTTTCGCAACTCACGCCACCCAGAACACCACAGCGTAATGGTGTGTCCGAACATCATAATCATACTTTACTAGATATGGTACGATCTATGATGTCCCTTACTGATTTACCGCTATTGTTTTGGGGTTATGCTTTAGAGACGGCCGCATTCACGTTAAATAGGGCACCATCAAAATCCGTTGAGATGGCGCCTTATGAACTATTGTTTGGCAAGAAACCAAATTTGTCGTTTCTGAAAGTTTGGGGCTGCGATGCTTATGTGAAAAAACTTCAACCTGATAAGCTCGAACCCAAATTGGAGAAATGTGTCTTCATAGGATACCCAAAGGAGACTGTTGGGTACACCTTCTATCACAGATCCGAAGGCAAGAGTTTTGTTGCTAAATTCGGAGTTTTTCTATAGAAGGAGTTTCTCTCGAAAGAAATGAGTGGGAGGAAAGTAGAACTTGATGAGGTAACTGTACCTGTTCCCTTATTGGAAAGTAGTTCATCGCAGAAACCGGTTTCTGCGACACCTACACCAATTAGTGAGGAAGTTAATGATGATGATCATGAAACTTCAGATCAAGTTGTTACTGAACCTCGTAGGTCAAGCAGAGTAAGATCTGCACTAGAGTGGTACGGTAATCCTGTTCTGGAAGTTATGTTACTAGACCATGACGAACCTACAAACTATGAAGAAGCGATGATGAGCCCAGATTCTACAAAATGGCTTGAGGCCATGAAATCTGAGATGGGATCCACGTATGAGAACAAAGTGTGGACTTTGGTTGACTTGCCTGATGATCGGCAAGCAATAGAGAATAAATGGATCTTCAAGAAGAGGACTGACATTGACGGTAATGTTACACTCTATAAAGCTCGACTTGTTGCGAAAGGTTTTCGACAAGTTCAAGGGATTGACTATGATGAGACCTTCTCACCCGTAGCGATGCTTAAGTCTGTCCGAATCATGTTAGCAATTGCCGCATTTTATGATTATGAAGTTTGGCAAATGGATGTCAAAACTGCATTCCTGAATGGATTTCTGGAAGAAGAGTTGTATATGATGCAACCGGAAGGTTTTGTCGATCCAAAGGGAGCTAACAAAGTGTGCAAGCTCTGGCGATCCATTTATGGACTGGTGCAAGCCTCTCGGAGTTGGAATAAACGCTTTGATAGTGTGATCAAAGCATTTGGTTTTGTACAGACTTTTGGAGAAGCCTGTATTTACAAGAAAGTGAGTGAGAGCTCTGTAGCATTTCTAATATTATATGTGGATGACATATTGCTGATTGGAAATGATATAGAATTTCTGGATAGCATAAAGGGATACTTGAATAAGAGTTTTTCAATGAAAGACCTTGGTGAAGCTGCTTATATATTGGGCATCAAGATCTATAGAGATAGATCAAGATGCTTAATTGGACTTTCACAAAGCACATACCTTGACAAAGTTTTTAAGAAGTTCAAAATGGATCAAGCAAAGAAAGGGTTCTTGCCTGTGTTACTAGGTGTGCAGTTGAGTAAGACTCAATGCCCGACCACTACAGAAGATAGAGAGAAAATGAAAGATGTTCCCTATTGAGGGAGTCCTGGGTTAGGGGGTCTCTGGACAGCCGGACTATATCCTTTGGCCGGACTGTTGGACTATGAAGATACAAGATTGAAGACTTCGTCTCGTGTCCGGATGGGACTCTACTTGGCGTGGAAGGCAAGCTAGGCAATACTGATATTATATCTCCTCCTTTGTAACCGACCTTGTGTAACCCTAACCTCTCCGGTGTCTATATAGATCGGAGGGTTTTAGTCCATAGGACAACATACAATCATACCATAGGCTAGCTTCTAGGGTTTAGCCTCTCAGATCTTGTGGTAGATCTACTCTTGTACTACCTATATCATCAATATTAATCAAGCAGGACGTAGGGTTTTACCTCCATCAAGAGGGCCCGAACCTGGGTAAAACATTGTGTCCCCTGCCTCCTGTTACCATCCGGCCTAGACGCATAGTTCGGGACCCCCTACCCGAGATCTGCCGGTTTTGACACCGACATTGGTGCTTTCATTAAGAGTTCCTCTGTGCCGTCGCCAGAAGGAAGGATGTCTCGTCTCATCTTTAAAGATGGTATTACAGTTGGGGGAGCTTTGCCTGTCGGCCAAACTCTCCGATTAGGCGGGTTCATCATGACCGCCCATTCGGCCACCGCGCCGACGATGAACTCTCAGGTCATCGAAAACAGCCTCCACGTCAAATCAGCACTCGCCAAACAGATGGATCCAATGGATCTCTCCTCCTTAAATGAGCTCTTGGATCGTATCGCCACCTTGGGAGTCGCTATGGACTATGATCGGATTGGGCTTAAACCCGATCAAAGGGAGATTAACTCTCCATCGGTCACCCATCATATTGCAGTGGTGGAGGAACAATGGGGCGACCTTTCCTCTATCCTGAGGACCAAATATGTCCGGATTCCCGAGCTCTCCGAGCCGGACGCCCGTTCACGGGAGGACAACATCCAATCCCTGAACTTAGAGTCAGACAGCGGACTAGGATTAGCGGGTAACACCCCGGAGCCGAAACTTCCAAAATTGGAAACTCCTTGGCCCCTGGATCCCAGATCGGGTAGGGGTTCGGATCTAATTCCACCCACCCACCCAAACACAAGAGATCTTTCCCATATCAGGCAAGAGCCCCACGAAACAATACATCATTACTGGGCTAGATTCCTCCTTGCGATGAACAAGGTTAAGGACTGTCGCGAGGAAGACGCAATCTTATTTTTCTGCAATAATTGCACGGACATGGGAATCCTTAACGCCATAAATCGCCGTGCGATAACACGCTTCGCTGACTTGGCGTCCATAGTATGAAAGTACTGTGCGATGGAAAGTGCCTGGAAAACTGAAACAAACTTTTGGGATAATCCGGCCCTGAACACAAACCCAGTCCGAAATAAAAGGGTGCATTATCACAATACACCCAGGTTAACTACCAAAAAGCAAAAGCCCTCTACATGGCAAGTAACCATACTGGAGGGATGGCTCAACGGACCCTGCAAAATTCATAGCACGGCGAATATAACACCAACGCACAGCCTTAGAGCATGTTGGATACTCTAGGTGGCCAAAAGTGGTGAGGATCTTCTTATCCCACATACCACAGAGCACCATCCAGTGGATAACAATACGGTGTTAACAGTGTTCGAGACCTTTGCGTCAAATAATAGGCGCAAACAAACACTCCGCAGCACGGCCGAAATATGCCACGTAGCAGCAACAAATCCATGGAGTGACACGGCTATTACCTTCAATGCCAGTGATGAACCCAAATTCCGAACAGCCCGAGCACCTGCCGCACTGGTCCTCAGTCCAATCATGGATGGCTTTCGGCTCACCAAAGTACTCATGGACGGCGGCAGCGGACTAAACCTCATCTATGAGGAAACTCTTCAAAAGATGGAAATAGACTGGAACCACATCGAGCAAAGTAGCACAACCTTTAGAGGAATTATCCCCAGTTGGGAAGCACGCTGTGCTGGGAAAATCACACTAGATGTGGTATTCGGCATGCCGGACAATTACAGGTCCGAAGAAATTACATTCCAAGTGGACCCGTTCAGCAGCGGCTATCACGCTCTTTTAGGACGGGAGGCGTTCACAATATTCCAAGCCGTACCTCATTATGGGTACATGAAGCTTAAAATGCCCGGGCCCAATGGAATCATCACTCTCGCCAGTGATCTGGACACAGCACTCCGCACCGAAAACAAAACAACCGCATTGGCCCTCGAGGCATTATCCGAAGCCCTCTCGGCCGAGGAATTAATCACGCTACGCTCCACAGTGGACAAGGATGACGTGATACTTGACAAGAGATCCAAGTCCACCTCTTTTAAACCAGTGGATGAAGTAGTAAAATTCCAAGTCCACCCAACGGACCCTACAAAAACAGCCTCCATCGGGGCACAGTTAAACCCCGTTGTGGACACCGCACTACGAGAGTTCCTGCGCGAAAATTGGGACATATTCGCCTGGCATCCCTCAGACATGCCAGGAATCCCACGTAGGCTGGCCGAGCATAGCCTCAATATCCTAAAGGGATTCAAGCCGGTCAAGCAAGCTCTTCGGTGTTTCTCCGAACCTAAGAGACAGGCCATGGGAGAAGAACTAGCCAAGTTATTGGAGGCCGGATTCATCAGAGAAATAAAACATCCAGACTGGCTAGCAAACCCGGTGATGGTACCAAAGAAGGACAAATCTTGGCGCCTTTGTGTCGATTTCAAAGACCTCAATAAAGCTTGCCCAAAGGATCCCTTCCCCCTCCCACGCATCGATCAAATCATTAATGCTACCGCAGGACACGAGTCATTGTGTTTCCTCAATGCATACTCCGGTTATCACCAAATCAAGATGACGGAGTCCGACCAAGCCGCAACGGCATTCATCACACCATACGGTCCCTTCCGTTTCAACACAATGCCTTTTGGGCTCAAAAACGCTGGCACAACATATCAGCGCATGATTCAGACATGTCTGGAGAAACAAATCGGCAAAACAGTAGAGGCATACGTAGATGATGTGGTCGTCAAAACTAAACACGTCGGCTCTTTGAGAGACGACTTGAGGCTCACATTCGACAACCTCCGAACATATGACATCAAGCTCAATCCGGAAAAATGCATTTTCGGCGTACCAGCCGGAAAGCTCCTGGGATTCATTGTCTCCAGTAGAGGTATTGAAGCTAATCCGGCCAAAATCCAAGCTTTGTCACAGTTGGCTACTCCAACAGACCTCAAACAAATCCAGAAATTAACTGGATGTGTGGCGGCTCTAAGCCGCTCTATCTCCCGCTTAGGAGAAAAAGCTTTACCCCTTTATCGCCTCCTTCGGCGCACTGAACACTTCGAGTGGACGGACGCGGCCACAACCGGATTGGAAGAAATAAAGGCCATCCTGGCAACCAACCCGATCCTGGCCGCACCAAACATCGGCGAACCAATGCTGTTGTACATTGCGGCAACTCATCAAGTTGTAAGCGCGGTGCTCGTTGTCGAACGGGAAGCGGACGGACACAAATTCCCTCTTCAAAAGCCGGTATACTATGTATCCACTGTCCTCACTCCATGCAAATCACGGTACCCGCATTACCAAAAGATAGCATATGCGGTATTCATGGCATCACGGAAACTGCAACACTACTTTCAAGAGTGTTCGATTACAGTAGCCTCGGAAGTGCCACTTAATGATACTATCAACAACCGCGACGCTACGGGCTGGATTGCCAAATGGGCCATTGAGCTCCTCCCATTCGACCTAACATATAAACCTCGCCGAGCCATTAAATCGCAAGTACTGGCCGACTTCGTCGCCGAATGGACAGAGGCCGAACTCCCTAAAGAGTACGGCGCATACTCCAATTGGATCATGCACTTCGACGGTTCTAAAATGCTGGTCGGTCTAGGGGCTGGCGTCGTTCTGACGTCCCCAACTGGAGATACTGTTCAGTACATACTGCAAATACTGTATACAGACTCCAACAACGCAACCAAATACAAAGCTCTATTGCATGGTCTTCGGATGGCAGTCTCCATGGGCATTCAACGCCTGGAGGTGCGCGGGGATTCAAACCTCGGAATATCCCAAATAAACGGAGATTTTGACGCCAAGGATCCGAAAATGGCGGCCTATCGAAACGCCGTCCTAAAAATGTCAGCTCGGTTCGAGGGACTCGAATTTCACCATGTGGCTCAGGAAAACAATCAGGCGGCGGATATCCTCGCCTGCATCGGCGCCAAACGCGATGCGCCCCCACCAACATATTTTTGGAAAGGCTGTTCAAGCCATCCGTGGTATGGGAAGGGGACACCGGTAACAACAGTCCGGACCCGGCCAAATTACCCAATACCGAAATCTCTAACACAATCGGAGGCTCCGCCACCGAAATAACACCTTCAGCCCACGAAATAATGGCCATTATTGCCCCATGGACGGAACCATTCCTGGCCTACCTAACTAGACAGGAACTCCCGGAGGACCAAAATGAGGCACGCTGCATAGTGCGGCGATCCAAGGCCTACAGGGTCCATGAGGGAGAATTGTACAAGAAAAGCACTACCGGAGTCCTTCAAAGGTGCATCTCCGAAGAGCAAGGGCGGAATCTTTTGGCAGAAATTCACGTCGGACTCGGCGGTCATCACGCCGCAACCCGAGCTCTTGTAAGAAAGGCCTTCCATACAGGATTCTATTGGCCAATGGCCCGGGCAGATGCACAGGACTTGGTCCAACGTTGCGCCGGTTGCCAGCTCTTTGCAAATCAAAGCCACATGCCACCCACCGCCCTCCAAACAATCCCCATTACATGGCCCTTTGCGGTCTGGGGGCTTGACATGGTCGGACCCCTTAAAGGGGGAACCCACAAGAAAAAATACCTATTGGTCATGGTGGATAAAACCAAATGGATAGAGGCCAAACCGGTTAAAACAGCCGAATCCGGACCGGTGATAGATTTCATATCCAGGGTGGTACACCGTTATGGCATCCCCCATAGTATCATCACTGATAATGGCACGAACTTCACGCCCGACGAGGTAAAACTCTGGTGCAGCAAAATGGGCATCAAGCTCGATTATGCCTCAGTCTATCACCCACAAACCAACGGTCAAGTCGAGCGAGCAAACGGTCTCATAATGAGCGGCATTAAACCCAGATTAGTGCGCTCCTTAACGGAGTCTAACACGCACTGCGTAGAGGAGCTCGACTCCGTACTCTGGGGGCTGCGGACCACGCCGAATCATAGTACCAGATATACACCCTTCTTTATGGTGTACGGCGCAGTGGCAGTCTTGCCCTGCGACATAATTCATGACTCACCTAGAGTGCGCATGTACAAAGAAAGAGAAGCCGAGATCGATCGGCAGGACAATCTGGACATCTTGGAGGAGGAGCGCGACGTAGCCAAATCACGTTCCACATTTTATCAGCAACAGGCTCGCAGATACCAAAGCAAAGAAGTATAGGCCAAAACTTATAACATTGGCAAACTAGTTCTACGCCTGCTGATACGTCTCCAACGTATCTATAATTTTTTATTGCTCCATGCTATATTATCTACTGTTTTGGGCAATATTGGGCTTTATTATCTACTTTTATATTATTTTTGGGACTAACCTATTAACCGGAGGCCCAGCCCAGATTTGCTGTTTTATGCCTATTTCAGTGTTTCGAACAAAAGGAATATCAAACGGAGTTGAAACAGAACGAAATCAACTGGAGAAGTTATTTTTGGAAGGAAAGCCACTAGATAGACTTGGACTCTACGTCAGAAGATACGGGAGCTGGCCACGAGCGTGGGGGGCGCGCCCACCCCCCTAGGGCGCGCCCCCTGCCTCGTGGGGCCCCCGAAGCTCCACCGACGTACCCCTTGCACCCATATATACCTACATATCGTAAAACTTGCAGAACGGAACATAGATCGGGTGTTCCGCTGCCAGAAACCTCCGTAGCCACCAAAAGTCAATCGGGACCCTGTTCCGGCACCCTGCCGGAGGGGGGATCCCTCATCGGTGGCCATCTTCATCATCCCGGCGCTCTCCATGATGAGGAGGGAGTAGTTCTCCCTCAGGGCTGAGGGTATGTACCAGTAGCTATGTGTTTGATCTCTCTCTCTCGTGTTCTTGATTTGGCACGATCTTGATGTATCGCGAGCTTTGCTATTATAGTTGGATCTTATGTTTCTCCTCCCCCTCTTCTCTCTTGTAATGAATTGAGTTTCCCCTTTGGAGTTATCTTATCGGATTGAGTCTTGAAAGATTTGAGAACACTTGATGTATGTCTTGCCGTGCGTATCTGTGGTGACAATGGGATGCCACGTGATTCACTTGATGTATGTTTTGGTGATCAACTTGCGGGTTCCGCCCATGAATCTGTGCATAGGGGTTGGCACACGTTTTCGTCATGATTCTCCGGTAGGAACTTTGGGGCACTCTTTGAGGTCCTTTGTGTTGGTTGAATAGATGAATCTGAGATTGTGTGATGCATATTGTATAATCATACCCACGGATACTTGAGGTGACATTGGAGTATCTAGGTGACATTAGGGTTTTGGTTGATTTGTATCTTAAGGTGTTATTCTAGTACGAACTCTAGGGCTGTTTGTGACACTTATAGGAATAGCCCAATGGATTGATTGGAAAGAATAACTTTGAGGTGGTTTCGTACCCTACCATAATCTCTTCGTTTGTTCTCCACTATTAGTGACTTTGGAGTGACTCTTTGTTGCATGTTGAGGGATAGTTATGTGATCCAATTATGATATTATTGTTGAGGGAACTTACACTAGCAAAAGTATGAACCCTGGGCCTTATTTCCTATCATTGCAATACCGTTTACGCTCACTTTTATCATTCGTTACCTTGCTGTTTTTATAATTTCAGATTACAAATACATTTATCTACTATCCATATACCACTTGTATCACCATCTCTTCGCCGAACTAGTGCACCTATACAATTTACCATTGTATTGGGTGTGTTGGGGACACAAGAGACTCTTTGTTATTTGGTTGCAGGGTTGCTTGAGAGAGACCATCTTCATCCTACGCCTTCTACGGATTGATAAACCTTAGGTCATCCACTTGAGGGAAATTTGCTACTGTCCTACAAACCTCTGCACTTGGAGGCCCAACAACGTCTACAAGAAGAAGGTTGTGTAGTAGACATCAAGCTCTTTTCTGGCGCCGTTGCCGGGGAGGTGAGTGCTTGAAGGTATATCTTTAGATCTTGCAATCGAGTCTTTTAGTTTCTTGTTTTATCACTAGTTTAGTTTATCAAAGAAAACTATAAAATGGGAGTAAGTTTGTCTCATACGCTTCATCTTTTTAATATCTTTCGTGAGTATGATGGAAAGGATAATTGTGCTCAAGTGCTAGAAGAAGAAATCTCTAAAATGTTTGGCACTAAATATTTGAATGATGAGCATGATTGCAATGTTGTTAGTATGAATTCCTTGAATATCCATGATGCTAATGATATGCAAAGCCACAAGCTTGGGGAAGCTATGTTTGACGAAGATGATATTTTTTGCCCCCCAAGTTTTGATGAGCAAATTTATTATGATGAAAGCATGCCTCCTATCTATGATGATTATTTTGATGACACCTATGCTTTAAAGAATAATGATAACCATGAAACTTGTCATCTTGATCTTAATTTTCAATCACATGATAGTTATTTTGTTTAGTTTGCTCCCACTATTATTCATGAGAAGAATTTTGCTTATGTGAAGAGTAATAAAATTTCTATGCTTGTAGATCATGAAAAGAATGCTTTAGGTGCTGGTTATATTGTCGAATTCATTCATGATGCTGCTGAAAATTATTATGAGGGAGGACATATGCTTGTAGGAATTGCAATAATATCAAGTTTCCTCTCTATGTGCTTAAACTTTTGAAGTTATGCTTGTTCTACCTTCCTATGCAAGTTGATTCTTGTTCCCATAAGTTGTTTGCTCACAAAATCCCTATGCATAGGAATTGGGTTAGACTTAAATGTGCTAGTCATATTCTTCATGATGCTCTCTTTATGTTACCATTCTTATCTTCCATATGAGCATCATTGAAATCATCATGCCTAGCTAGGGGCGTTAAATGATAGCGCTTGTTGGGAGGCAACCCAATTTTATTTTAGTTCATTGCTTTTTGTTCCTGTTTAGTAATAAATAAATTATCTAGCCTCTGATATGATTGAGTTTTCATGTTTTAATTAGTGTTTGTGCCAAGTAGAACCTTTGGGAAGACTTGGGGAAAGTCTTGTTGATCATGCTGTCAAAAACAGAAACTTTAGCGCTCACGAGAATTGCTGCCATTTTTATTTGGAGAGTGCTATTTAGTTAATTATTTTTGAAGATGATTAATAGATAAATTACTCAGGTCCAGATATTTATTTGAGAATTTTATGAGTTCCAGAAGTATACGTTTGATCCAGATTACTACAGACTGTTCTGTTTTTGACAGATTCTGTTTTCGATGTGTTGTCTGCTTATTTTGATGAATCTATGGCTAGTAAAATAGTTTATAAACCATAGAGAAGTTGGAATACAGTAGGTTTAACACCAATATAAATAAATAATGAGTTCATTACAGTACCTTGAAGTGGTGATTTATTTTCTTATACTAACGGAGCTTACGAGTTTTCTGTTAAGTTTTGTGTTGTGAAGTTTTCAAATTTTGGGTAAAGATATGATGGACTATGGAATAAGGAGTGGCAAGAGCCCAAGCTTGGGGTGCCCAAGGCACCCCAAGGTAATATCCAAGGACACCAAAAATCCTAAGCTTGGGGATGCGCCGGAAGGCATCCCCTCTTTCGTCTTCGTTCATCGGTAACTTTACTTGGAGCTATATTTTTATTCGCCACATGATATGTGTTTTGCTTGGAGCGTCATTTTATTTTATTTAGTTTTGCTTGCTGTTTGAATAAAATACCAAGACCTGAAATTATTAAATGTTAGATAATCTTCACATAGTTGCATAATTATTCGACTACTCATGAATCTTCACTTATATCTTTCGGAGTAGTTTGTCATTTGCTCTAGTGCTTCACTGATACCTTTTAGAGCATGGTGGTAGTTTTATTTTGAAGAAATAGATGAACTCTCATGCTTCACTTAGATTATTTTGAGAGTCTTAAATAGCATGGTAATTTGCTTAAAATCCTAATATGCTAGGTATTCAAGAATAATAAAATTCTCTTATGAGTGTATTGAATACTAAGAGAAGTTTGATGCTTGATGATTGTTTTGAGATATGGAGGTAATAATATCAAAGTCGTGCTAGTTGAGTAGTTGTGAATTTGACGAATACTTGTGCTGAAGTTTGCAAGTCCCGTAGCATGCACGTATGGTAAACATTGTGTAACAAATTTGAAACATGAGGTGTTATTTGATTGTCCTCCTTATGAGTGGCGGTCGGGGACGAGCGATGGTCTTTTCCTACCAATCTATCCCCCTAGGAGCATGCACGTAGTGCCGAGGTTTTTGATGACTTGTAGATTTTTGCAATAAGTATGTGAGTTCTTTATGACTAATGTTGAGTCCATGGATTATACGCACTCTCACCCTTCCATCCTTGCTAGCCTCTTCGGTACCGTGCATTTCCCTTTCTCACATCAAGAGTTGGTGCAAACTTCACCGGTGCATCCAAACCCCGTGATATGATACGCTCTGTCACACATAAACCTCCTTATATCTTCCTCAAAACAGCCACCATACCTACCTATTATGGCATTTCCATAGCCATTCCGAGATATATTGCCATGCAACTTTCCATCATTCCGTTCATCATGACACGCATCATCATTGTCATATTGCTTTGCATGATCATGTAGTTGACATCGTATTTGTGGCAAAGCCACCGTTCATAATTCTTTCATACATGTCATTCTTGATTCATTGCATATCCCGGTACACCGTCGGAGGCGTTCATATAGAGTCATACTTTGTTCTAGTATCGAGTTGTAATCATTGAGTTGTAAATAAATAGAAGTGTGATGATCATCATTCATAGAGTATTGTCCCAAAAAAGGCCAAATAAAAAAAGGCAAAAAAAAAGAAAAAAAAGAAAGGCCAAAAAAGAAGGCCCAAAAAAAGAAAAGAAATAAAAAGGGGCAATGCTACTATCCTTTTTCCACACTTGTGCTTCAAAGTAGCACCATGTTCTTCATATAGCGAGTCTCGTATATCGTGCTTCAAAGTAGCACCATGATCTTTATGATAGAGAGTCTCTTGTTTTGTCACTTTCATATACTAGTGGGAATTTTTCATTATAGAACTTGGCTTGTATATTCCAACAATGGGCCTCCTCAAGTGCCCTAGGTCTTCGTGAGCAAGCAAGTTGGATGCACACCCACTAGTTTCTTTTGTTGAGCTTTCATACATTTATAGATCTAGTGCATCCGTTGCATGGCAATCCCTACTCCTTGCATTAACATCAATCGGTGGGCATCTCCATAGCCCATTGATTAGCCTCGTTGATGTGAGACTTTCTCCTTTTTTGTCTTCTCCACATAACTCCCTCATTATTCTATTCCACCCATCGTGCTATATCCATGGCTCGCGCTCATGTATTGCGTGAAGGTTTATGAGTTTGAGATTACTAAAGTATGAAACAATTGCTTGGCTTGTCATCGGGGTTGTGCATGATGAGAGCATTCTTGTGTGACGAAAATGGAGCATGACTAAACTATATGATTTTGTAGGGATGAACTTTCTTTGGCCATGTTATTCTGAGAAGACATGATTGCTTTGTTAGTATGCTTGAGGTATTATTGTTTTTATGTCAATATTAAACTTTTGTCTTGAATCTTATGGATCTGAATATTCATATCACAAGTAAGAATAATTACATTGAAATTATGCCAACTAGCATTCCACATCAGAAATTATCCTTTTTATCATTTACCTACTCGAGGACGAGCAGGAATTAAGCTTGGGGATGCTTGATAGGTCTCCAATGTATCTATAATTTTTGATTGCTCCATGCTATATTATCTAGTGTTTTGGGCAATATTGGGCTTTATTATCCACTTTTATATTATTTTTGGGACTAACCTATTAACCGGAGGCCTAGCCCAGATTTGCTGTTTTATGCCTATTTCAGTGTTTCGAAGAAAAGGAATATCAAACGGAGTCGAAACGGAACAAAATCAACTGGAGAAGTTATTTTTGGCAGGAAAGCCACCAGATAGACTTGGACTCTACGTCAGAAGATATGGGAGCTGGCCACAAGCATGGGGGGCGCGCCCACCCCCTAGGGCGCGCCCCCTGCCTCGTGGGGCCCCCGAAGCTCCACCGACGTACCCCTTGCACCCATATATACCTACGTATCGTAAAACTTGCAGAACGGAACATAGATCGGGAGTTTCGCCACCAGAAGCCTCCGTAGCCACCAAAAGTTAATCGAGACCCTGTTCCGGCACCCTGCCGGAGGGGGGATCCCTCACCGGTGGCCATCTTCGTCATGCCGGTGCTCTCCATGACGAGGAGGGAGTAGTTCTCCCTCAGGGCTGAGGGTATGTACTAGTAGCTATGTGTTTGATCTCTCTCTCTCGTGTTCTTGATTTGGCACGATCTTGATGTATCGCGAGCTTTGCTATTATAGTTGGATTTTATGTTTCTCCTCCCCCTCTTCTCTCTTGTAATGAATTGAGTTTCCCCTTTGGAGTTATCTTATCGGATTGAGTCTTGAAAGATTTGAGAACACTTGATGTATGTCTTGCCGTGCGTATCTATGGTGACAATGGAATGCCACGTGATTCACTTGATGTCTGTTTTGGTGATCAACTTGCGGGTTCCGCCCATGAACCTATGCATAGGGGTTGGCACACGTTTTCGTCGTGATTCTCCGGTAGGAACTTTGGGGCACTCTTTGAGGTCCTTTGTGTTGGTTGAATAGATGAATCTGAGATTGTGTGATGCATATCGTATAATCATACCCATGGATACTTGAGGTGACATTGGAGTATCTAGGTGACATTAGGGTTTTGGTTGATTTGTATCTTAAGGTGTTATTCTAGTACGAACTCTAGGGCTGTTTGTGACACTTATAGGAATAGCCCAATGGATTGATTGGAAAGAATAACTTTGAGGTGGTTTCGTACCCTACCATAATCTCTTCGTTCGTTCTCCGCTATTAGTGACTTTGGAGTGACTCTTTGTTGCATGTTGAGGGATAGTTATGTGATCCAATTATGATACTATTGTTGAGGGAGCTTACACTAGTGAAAGTATGAACCCTAGGCCTTATTTCCTATCATTGCAATACCATTTACGCTCACTTTTATCATTCGTTACCTTGCTGTTTTTATAATTTCAGATTACAAATACCTTTATCTACTATCCATATACCACTTGTATCACCATCTCTTCGCCGAACGAGTGCACCTATACAATTTACCATTGTATTGGGTGTGTTGGGGACACAAGAGACTCTTTGTTATTTGGTTGCAGGGTTGCTTGAGAGAGACCATCTTCATCCTACGCCTCCTACGGATTGATAAACCTTAGGTCATCCACTTGAGGTAAATTTGCTACTGTCCTACAAACCTCTGCACTTGGAGGCCCAACAACGTCTACAAGAAGAAGGTTGTGTAGTAGACATCACCTGCCGGATAAGAAAAAGAACAAGCTCGAGCCCAAATGGGAAGGTCCCTTCATTATTGACCAAGTTCTGACCGGTGGAGCATACCGACTGTGAGATGCATCGACTAGTCGACTCGAGCCGAACCCATGGAACACGGCCAGGCTCCGAAGATTCTACGCCTAGCACCGGACTCTATGTTAGTCCCCTCCCTTTGTCCATTTTTCGCATATACGTTATCTGTCTTGTTTTCCGTTCTTTCTTCCTTTTTCTCTAGGCCTTCAAGGGTCACCTTGTGCCTCGCTTGCACATTATAGATGCGCTAGCCACACTCTTCATACCTGGGGGCTTCTTTCACAGAAGCTTAAATTATTTATCCGGGCTTCATGCCCAACACATGTGTTATACTTCCGCATGTACCTTTTTTCACCATTATATGCATCGATATGACTTAAGTTTTGGCCAAGCTGGGTTGCCTGGCTCTTGTATTTATGCCCTACGTTCCCGTTAATTCGGCTAGGGCATAAGGGGAGTACCTCTGCGATTGTTACTGCCGGGTCAGCCGGATGTGTGCCTCAGACTGGGTGAAGCCGAAAGCTAGCGTTCTTAAGGGAATATTCGATCGGTGAACAAAAGATGATTTTTATTTTTCCATATCCGCCCCCAGATGTTTTTCCTGTGTTTCCTATCGCAGTCCGGACATGCACTTTAGGGCATGCTTACCCTAGGAAAGGAACCCTTAACGGAACTATTCTCCCTGGAAGATGTTTCTTACTACCCATGTAATATAACATAACTAGTTGGGCACTTGTCTGATAAAGCACTAATGACCCCTATGCCTGGTCTCCATGCATACCGCGGTCTTATATAACTGAGCAGGTATTCGCATACACTCCGGACTATTGGGCCCGGAGGCTTAAGCGAAAAGGTCCGCAACGACAAATGATCTACAATCTGGCTAGAAGGCATTATACATGTCATTTTAATTACATAGTCATGCAGACTGACTAAATCCTTCTTCTATACCATCCAACAGGCGGTCTAGCTTACAATCCTGTTGGGAATATTTTGTGGCTAATTCTACTTGCCCATACACTAAGCTAACGGGGATCTCTTTCCCGTAGGGCCCCACAGGTCCGACCTCGGCCATATGATTTGGGTCTGCTTTGGTATATCGCGTCTTCACCATGGCACAAGCTTCTCTGGCACCCTGTCGGCAGGCTGATATCTTCCATAATCAGAAGCGCCGCCGTGCTCCTTTGAGCTTCTCCGCAAGCTCTGCAACGCCCTCGGCCAGGGAGACAGATGGCCACAAGGCCTGGGCAACACCCTGCATCACCTGCCGAACTTGTTCGTGAAGATGTGATAGCTCGGACAGAAGGTCACTCGCAGACCCGGGCATTTCCTCCGCGGGACGACCCGTCAGCATACCTACAGACATAACACTGTTAGTCGGCTTCTTTGCCAAATACCTTTAAAGGATTCGCTCAAGCACTTACTGAAAATGCTGCATCGAAGCCTCTTATTCTCCTTCTCGGAGTCTGCAAGCTATCCCCGAACGTCTTTTAGTTCCATGTTCAGCTTTATATTGGCATCTTGGAGATTGTTTTTCTCCCGCCTCACCTCCGTCAGCACGCGTTTGCCAGCCTCTAGCTGTCACATAATATGCTGGTCCTCCGGATTCTCTCCGGACTCATCTGCAAAATCTATTGTTAGATCTGTAGCCATGCCGCACACTATATGGTAACCATCATTCTTTACAGTAAATGTTACCAGCTGGAGCCTTTTTCTGTTCCTGCAATGCGGCAACAGCGGCCCATAGTTGGGTCTTGCATTCCTCCAGCTCCTGGGACAGCTTGGTATTCTTCTCTGTAAGAACCTGCACAACAAAGAGGATCCTTAAATCAGTTCTGCTAACTGCTTCAAGTCTCAGGGGCTATTGATCCATATAACTCGTTAGATTTACTCACCCGTACATCCTTTACATACTGATCTGTGGCCCTGGCCAGACCATCTTGAGCAGCACGGAAGTACGCTTCTCCAGAGTTGAAGGCGTCAAACGCCTCTGGTGAAAAACAAGCGTCCCGGAGTACGGCCCGGCGGCACCTATGATTCATGGTGCTCTCCACTTCTGAGTTTGTAGTAGATAATCTATCTGCATCCTCTGTCGAGGGATTATCCGGCGCCTGCCTCATATCGGCTTCTGCCTTCGTGTCCAGTCCTGGTGCTTGACTGGTGGAAGCGTGATCGGTGACATCGCCGGACATATTCCGGCGAGCGTTTTTTCTGTTAAAGAAACACGGGCGTCATTATATTTTGAAAAAAGACGACAACCACGAAGCGGGGTTTGTTGTACCTTTGCACCAGCTTCTCCGTCCTAACCGCTTTCCTTTTTGGCCTACCCTGCCTTGATGCCTCTTGTTGGCGCGTTGTTGCAGGGCGTCCCGAATGCCTTCCCTGTAAAAAAGGGCATGAATATGGTGGGTGAGGTGTCTAAAAGTGGGGTCCTACTTTTTGAGTTGGGACTTTTTGGTTTTTCTTACATGCGATGCAGGGAGCAGTCCGGGGTAGTCGGCTGTAATGGCCACCATGGCATCGTCGCAACTTAACTGATAGAACTGCATGTTTATCAGCTCCACAAAAATAACCGGATCTTCTTCGAGTCTGGAGTCGAGGGCCCGGTCCGGGTCCTCTGGCTGTGAAGAAGGGCTGCTGACCTCCCTTATCGCCTTTCGCAGTTCCTGCCGTAAATTGGCAAGGTGAATACTTACAATGAAAAATGCGGGAAGGTGGAAGTAAAGGGATATAGCTTACCCAGCTCGGAGGATTGTACATGGAGAATCCGTCCCGTGGCTTGATGCGGGCGAACTCCTCCTCCTCTCCCTTGAATAGTTCGGACATGATTTTGGTTAGTGCGGCAGCATCGCCCGGACCCTTACGCCCATAGCGGGTGGCGTCATCCTCTCTGTTGAAACACCACAAGGGGTGCCCACGATATTGAAGTGGTTGCACTCCCCGCATTATGCAAATTGACATAACTTCGGTTATTGTCAATCCTGACTGAGCCAGTGCCTTAATCCAGTTCATCAGATAAAGGACTTCTCTGTCGTCTTCCACCTGGGGGCTCTGCGGGCGCCAACTTCGGCGCTTCTTCAGAGGAGCATTGTTGAACTCAGGAAGACCCCGCCGAACAGGGTCTGGAAGGGGAACGTCCTCCATATAAAACCATTCTGAAGGCCAGTCTTCGGACGGCTTCTTCGGGGTACCGGATAGGTATTCGGTATCGGTGATGCGCCATACTTCGGCTCCGCCCACTTGATAAAGTGATTCCCTCTGTGTGCGGGGGACGAGGCAAAATAGCCTCTTCCACAGCTCGAAGTGAGCCTCGCAACCCAGGAACAACTCACAGAGAGCAACATAGCCGGCGATATGTAGAATGGAGGCAGGGGTGAAATTGTGTAATTGGAGTCCGTAGAACTCCAAGAGCCCACGGAGGAACGGATGAATTGGAAATCCGAGCCCCCTTAGTAAATAAGGAACAAGGTAGACCCGTTCCCCCGTGGAGGGGCGGGGAAAGTTCTCCGCTTGCTCCCCGCCATTGTAGGTGGCAAGCCCGGCTCAAACAGGCACCATATACGCCGGAGGGAGAAACCCCTTGGTCTGCAGTTCAACCAACCGGCTGTGTGAGACTGAACACCTCTCCCAGTCACCAAGCTTAGGGATACGGGGCGGGAGGAGGAGCTGCAGACGTCGGCCATGCTGGAATGGATCTTCCGAAACGCGCTCAGATGGATTCTCGCTGAGGGGAGGAAGGTGTGGATCGGATCTAAGAATCCCTATCCCTTTAATAGACAATTTATTTATTTGGCTAGGGCGGCGAATGTAAAAAATGCCCTGGCGCCTCGTATTCATTCGACGCGTGGAGATAGCCCTTATTGGGCACAGAAGCCAAGAGGTTCAACATTTATGGAGCGGGACACTACTTACGCACACTTGAAGATCGGAGAAGAACCCGCCTTGCAATGCAGAATACAACACTACGCGTCGGACTCATCGTCATTAAAGCCTAGTTCGGGGGCTATTGAGGGAGTCCTAGGTTAGGGGGTCTCCGGACAGCCGGACTATATCCTTTGGGCGGACTATTTGACTATGAAGATACAAGATTGAAGACTTCGTCTCGTGTCCGGATGGGACTCTACTTGGCGTGGAAGGCAAGCTAGGCAATACGGGTATGTATATCTCCTCCTTTGTAACCGACCTTGTGTAACCGTAACCTCTCCGGTGTCTATATAAACCGGAGGGTTTTAGTCTGTAGGACAACATACAATCATACCATAGGCTAGCTTCTAGGGTTTAGCCTCTCTGATCTCGTGGTAGATCTACTCTTGTACTACCCATATCATCAATATTAATCAAGTAGGACGTAGGGTTTTACCTCCATCAAGAGGGCCCGAACCTGGGTAAAACATTGTGTCCCCTGCCTCCTGTTACCATCCGGCCTAGACACACAGTTCGGGACCCCCTACCCGAGATCCACCGGTTTTGACACCGACACCTATGCTTCAGCCATAGGCTCTATCATGTATGCAATGCTATGTACCAGACCTGATGTGTGCCTTGCTATAAGTCTAGCAGGGAGGTACCAAAGTAATCCAGGAGTGGATCACTGCACAGCGGTCAAGAACATCTTGAAATACCTGAAAAGGACTAATGATATGTTTCTCGTTTATGGAGGTGACAAAGAGCTCATCGTAAATGGTTACGTTGATGAAAGCTTTGACACTGATCTGGATGATTCTAAATCGCAAACCAGATATGTGTTTACATTGAACGGTGGAGCTGTCAGTTGGTGCAGTTCTAAACAAAGCGTCGTGGCGGGATCTACGTATGAAGCGGAGTACATAGCTGCTTCAGAAGCAACAAATGAAGGAGTCTGGATGAAGGAGTTCATATCCGATCTAGGTGTCATACCTAGTGCACCGGGTCCAATGAAAATCTTTTGTGACAATACTGGTGCAATTGCCTTGGTAAAGGAATCCAGGTTTCACAAGAGAAACAAGCACATCAAGAGATGCTTCAATTCCATCCGCGATCAAGTCAAGGAGGGAGACATTGAGATTTGCAAGATACATACGGATCTGAATGTTGCAGACCCGTTGACTAAGCCTCTTCTATGAGCAAAACATGATCAACACCAAGGCTCCATGGGTGTTAGAATCATTACTATGTAATCTAGATTATTGACTCTAGTGCAAGTGGGAGACTGAAGGAAATATGCCCTAGAGGCAATAATAAAGTTATTATTTATTTCCTTATATCATGATCAATGTTTATTATTCATGCTAGAATTGTATTAAACGGAAACATAATACATGTGTGAATACATAGACAAACAGTATGTCACTAGTATGCCTCTACTTGACTAGCTCGTTGATCAAAGATGGTTAAGTTTCCTAGCCATTTACATGGGTTGTCATTTGATTAATGGGATCACATCATTAGGAGAATGATGTGATTGACTTGACCCATTCCGTTAGCTTAGCACCCGATCATTTAGTATGTTGCTATTGCTTTCTTCATGACTTATACATGTTCCTATGACTATGAGATTATGCAACTCCCATTTACCGGAGGAACACTTTGTGTGCTACCAAACGTCACAACGTAACTGGGTGATTATAAAGGTGCTCTACAGGTGTCTCCGAAGGTACTTGTTGGGTTGGCGTATTTCGAGATTAGGATTTGTCACTCCGATTGTCGAAGAGGTATCTCTGGGCCCTCTCGGTAATGCACATCACTTAAGCCTTGCAAGCATTGCAACTAATGAGTTAGTTGCGGAATGATGTATTACGGAACGAGTAAAGAGACTTGCCGGTTACGAGATTGAACTAGGTATTGAGATACCAACGATCGAATCTCCGGCAAGTAACATACCAATGACAAAGGGAACAACGTATGTTGTTATGCGGTCTGACCGATAAAGATCTTTGTAGAATATGTGGGAGCCAATATGAGCATCCAGGTTCCGCTATTGGTTATTGACCAGAGACATGTCTCGGTCATGTCTACATAGTTCTCGAACCCGTAGGGTCCGCACGCTTAACGTTTCGATGACAATTATATTATGAGTTTATATGTTTTGATGTACCGAAGGTTGTTCGGAGTCCCGGATGTGATCACGCACATGACGAGGAGTCTTGAAATGGTCGAGACATGAAGATTGATATATTGGAAGCCTATGTTTGGATATTGGAAGTGTTCTGGGTGAAATCGGGATTTTACCGGAGTACCGGGAGGTTACCGGAACCCCTCGAGAGGTTAATGGGCCATAGTGGGCCTTGGTGGACGAGAGGAGAGGCGGCCAGGGAAAGGGCCGCGCGCCCCTCCTAGTCCGAATAGGACAAGGAGAAGGGGGCGGCGCCCCCCTTTCCTTATTCTCCTCCACCACTTCCCCCCAAGTCCTAATCCAACTAGGAAAAGGGAGGGAGTCCTACTCCCGGTAGGAGTAGGACTCCTCCTGGCGCACCCCCACCCCTGGCTGATCACACCCCCTTGTTCCTTTATATACGGGGGCAGGGGGCACCCTAGAGACACAAAAATTGATTGTTTGATCTTTTAGCCGTGTGCGGTGCCCCCCTCCACCATAGTCCACCTCGATAATACTGTAGCGGTGCTTAGGCGAAGCCCTGCATTAGTAGAACATCATCATCATCACCACGCTGTTGTGCTGACGAAACTCTCCCTCAACACTCGGCTGGATCGGAGTTTGAGGGACGTCATCGGGCTGAACATGTGCTGAACTTGGAGGTGTCGTGCGTTTGGTACTTGATCGGTCAGATCGTGAATACGTACAACTACATCAACCACGTTGTGCTAATGCTTCCGCTTTCGGTCTACGAGGGTACGTGGACAACGCTCTCCCCTCTCGTTGCTATGCATCACCACGATCTTGCGTGTGCGTAGGATTTTTTTTGAAATTACTACGTTCCCCAACAGAATGCTCATTGCACTTCACTTATATCTTTTGAGTATGGCTTTATAGAATGCTTCATGTGCTTCACTTATATCATTTGAAGTTTGGATTGCCTGTTTCTCTTCACATAGAAAACCATTGTTTGAAGAATGCTATTTTGCTTCACTTATATTTATTAGAGCATGGTATTTTGTAGAAAGAATTAAACTTCATGCTTCACTTAGATCTATTTAGAGAGTCAAAAGGAATTGGTCAATTGCATGGTTAGTCATAAAATCCTACATAAAACTTATGGATCACTGAATATGATATGTTTGATTCCTTGTAATAGTTTTGAGATATAGAGATGCAATATGTGGGAGGTACTAGTAAACGTTTGTGTTTAGTAAGAATATCGGTGTTAAGGTTTGTGATTCTCGAAGCATGCACGTATAGTCTCTCATTATGCTATGATGGAGCATGATTTATTATTGATTGTCTTCCTTATGAGTGGCGGTCGGGGACGAGCGATGGTCTTTTCCTACCAATCTATCCCCCAGGGGCATGCGTAGTAGTACTTTGCTTCAAGGGCTAATAAACTTTTGCAATAAGTATATGAGTTCTTTATGACTAATGTGAGTCCATGGATTATACACACTCTTACCTTTCCGCAATTTGCTAGCCTCTACGGTACCATGCATTGCCCTTTCTCACCTCGAGAGTCGGTGCAAACTTCGCAGGTGCATCCAAACCCCGTGATATGATACGCTCTATCACACATAAGCTTATTATATCTTCCTCAAAACAGCCACCATACCTACCTATTATGGCTTTTCCATGGCCAATCCGAGATATATTGCTATGCAACTTCCATTGCTTCCGTTTGATGACTTGAGCATTCGTTGTTATATTGCTTTGCATGATCATATAGCTGACATAGTAGTTGTGGCTCAACCACTGTTCATCATTTTTCATACATGTTACGCTAAATCATTGCCAGAGGCATTCATATAGAGTCATACTTTGTCATAGGTATCGAGTTGTAAGTTTAATTTTCTTTTGAGTTATAAGTAAATAGAAGTGTGATGATCATCATTATTCATTTTTAGAGCAGTGCCCCAGTGAGGGAAGGATGATGGAGACTATGATTCCCCCATAAGTCGGGATGAGACTCCGGACAATGAGAGAAAAAAGATAAAAAAGATAAAAAGAAGAGAAAAGAAAGAAGAAAAAAGGAAGAAGAAAAAAAGAAAAAGAAAAGGAAAGGAAAGGAAAAATAAATAAATAAACAAAGAGAGAATGGGCATTATTAGTATCCTCTACCACACTTGTGCTTCGAAGTAGCACCATGTTTTTCATATGGAGAGTCTCCTATGTTGTCACTTTCATATACTAGTGGGAATTTTTCATTATAGGATTAGATGGACACCCACTTAGTTTTCATATTGAGATTTCATACACTTATACCTCTTAGTGCATTCATTGCATGGCAATCCCTACTCCTCATGTTGATATCGATTGATGGGCATCTCCATAGCCCATTGGTTAGCCGCATCGATGTGAGACTTTCTTACCTTTTTGTCTTCTTTATACTTACCCCTATCATCATACTCTATTCCAGCCATAGTGCTATATCCATGGCTTGTGCTCATGTATTGCGTGAGGGTTGAAAAGCTGAAGCGCGTTAAAAAGTATGAACCAATTGCTTGGCTTGTCATCGGGGTTGTGCATGATAAATACTTTGTGTTAATAAGACAAAGCATGACAAGACTATATGATTTTGTAGGGATAGCGTTCTTTAGCATTTGATATTCTGAAAGACATGCTTGTTTGCTGGGATGCCTGAGTATTGATGTCTTTATGTCAAATTATAGACTATTGCTTTGAATCACTTATGTGCCTTAATATTCATGCCATGATTTGATATATGATCAAGTTTTTGCTAGGTAGCATTCCACATCAAAAATTATCTTTTTTATCATTTACCTATTCGAGGACGAGTAGGAATTAAGCTTGGGGATGCTGATACGTCTCCGTCATATCTATAATTTTGGATTGTTTCATGCCAATATTATACAACTATTACATACTTTTGACAACTTCTTATATGATTTATTGGACTAACCTATTGATCCAGTGCCCAGTGCCAGTCCTATTTTCTGCATGTTTTTTGTATCGCAGAGTATCCATATCAAACAAAGTCCAAACGCCATAAAAATTTACGGAGAATTATTTTGGAATATTTGTGATTTTTTGGAGTTGGAATCACCGCAAACGGAGGCCCACACAGGGCACAAGACACCAGGGCACGCCAGAGGCCCCTGGAGCGCGGTGGTGGGTTGTGCCCACCCTGTACGTTGGTTGGACCTCCACTTCGGGTGCAAGGAAGCTTATATCCGGAAAAAAAATCATGTTAAAATCTCAGCGCAATCGATGTTACGGATCTCCGGGAATAGAAGAAACGGTTTTCGGCTAGATCTAGGGAACGCGAAACAGAAGAGAACAAAGAGGAAGATCCAATCTCGGAGGGGCTCCCGCCCCTCCGCCACCATGGAGACCATGGACCAGAGGAGGGACTATCCTCCCATCTAGGGGGAAGGCCAAGGAAGAAGAAGGAGGAGGGGGGTTTCTCCCCCTCTCTCCCGGTGGCATCGGAGTGCCACCGGGGCAACGATCGGGATGACGATCTACATCAACAATATTGCTACCGTCAACACCAACTTTCTCCCCCTCTATGCAGAGGTGTAACACCTCTTCTCCCTACTGTAATCTCTACTTAAACATGGTTCTCAACTCCATATATTATTTCCCAATGATCTATGGTTATCCTATGATGTTTGAGTAGATCCGTTTTGTCCTGTGGGCTAATCATGATCTTGGTTTGTATGATTGTATATTTTATTTATGGTGTTGTCCTACCGTGCCCTCCATTCTTGCGCAAACGTGAGGGTCCCTGCTGTAGGGTGTTGCAATATGTTCATGGTTCGTTTATGGTGGGTTGCGAGAGTGACAGAAACTTAAACCCGAGTAGGTGGGGGTATGACGTATGAGAATAAAGAGGACTTGATACTTAATGCTATGGTTGGGTTTCACGACCTTAATGATCTTTAGTAGTTGCGGATGCTTGCTAGAGTTCCAATCATAAGTGCATATGATCCAAGTAGAGAAAGTATGTTAGCTCATGCCTCTCCCTCATATAAAATTGCAAGAATGATTACCGGTACTTGTTATCGATTGCCTAGGGACAAATGACTTCCTTATTGAAAAAAAGCTTTCCACTTTTATTACCTTGCAATTTATCCATAGTTTTATTCCGCAAAGTACTCGTAGTTTTATCCTTGCAAAATAGTTTCATACTTGTTTTCGGTAAAGCAAACGTCAAGCTTGCGTAGAGTTGTATCGGTGGTCGATAGAACTTGAGGGAATATTTGTTCTACCTTTAGCTCCTCGTTGGGTTTGACACTCTTACTTATCGAAAGAGGCTACAATTGATCCCCTATACTTGTGGGTTATCAATCATCAACAAAGATAGGTGAAGTAGCAAACTGAGGATCACATTTCATTTTGACATTCAAAGTCCTTTCTTTATATTTGCATAATAATTTCTCTAGATCATCTCTATCCTTACAAGCAAGAATGTCCCTAGTTCTCTCCTCATTCATAACATAACCTTCCGATACCTTTGGCAATTCATATCTAGGAGGGCTAGTTCTAGTAGGTGTTTCAAGATTTCCAGTTTCAAGCTCATCATCAGTTTCAACAATATCATGTTGTCTTACTCTAGCAATTTGTTCATCAAGAAATTCACCTAGTGGCACATCATCATCAAGAAAGGTACTAGCATCATCATAAGCAGTATCATTCATAGCAGAAGTAGCATCATCAATAACTTGCGACATATCATGATTAATAGCATGTGGTGGTGTTGCAAGTTTACTTATAACAGAAGGTGAATCTAAAGCGGAGCTGGATGGCAGTTCCTTACCTCCCCTCATCTTAGAGGGATAAATCTTAGTCATAGCATCCTTCAGATTCTTCATAGTGATAAATTGATAATAATCCGAAGTGACTCAATGATACGTCTCCAACGTATCTACAATTTTTGATTGCTCCATGCTATATTATCTACTGTTTTGGACTATATTGGGCTTTATTTTCCACTTTTATATTATTTTTGGGACTAACCTATTAACCGGAGGCCCAGCCCAAAATTGCAGTTTTTTGCCTATTTCAGTGTTTCGAAGAAACGGAATATCAAACGGAGTCCAAACGGAATAAAACCTTCGGGAACGTGATTTTCTCACCGAACGTGATCCAGGAGACTTGGACCCTACGCCAAGGCATCAGAGAGGCGGTCACAAGGGTGGGGGGCGCCCCCCCCCTAGGGCGCGCCCCCTGCCTCATGGGCCCCTCGATGCTCCAGCGACGTACTCCTTCCTCCTATATATACCTACGTACCCCCAAACGATCAGAACAGGAGCCAAAAACCTAATTCCACTGCCGCAACTTTCTATATCCATGAGATCCCATCTTGGGGCCTGTTCCGGAGCTCCGCCGGAAGAGGGCTGTCATCACGGAGGGCTTCTACACCATCATAGCCTCTCCGATGAAGTGTGAGTAGTTTACCTCAGACCTTCGGGTCCATAGTTAGTAGCTGGATGGCTTCTTCTCTCTTTTTGGATCTCAATACAAAGTTCTCCCCACTAGTAGAAAAGGGGGCAACGGTCCAGGCCGGGTCAATCCATTAGTCCTAGTTCAGTCCAGAACCAGGACCAATGGGGGCATTGGACCCGGTTCGTGAGCCCAGGGGTTCTGGATTGAACCGGGACTAAAGGGACAGTGCATTAGTACCGACCCTTTAGTCCTGGTTCAGGAACCGGGACAAAAGGCCCTTACGAACCGGGACAATAGGCCCTTTTTCTACTAGTGACCCCTCTCTCATGGAGATCTATTCGATGTAATCTTCTTTTTGCGATGTGTTTGTTGAGATCGATGAATTGTGGGTTTATGATCAAGTCTATCTATGAATAATATTTGAATCTTCTCTGCATTCTTTTATGCATGATTGGTTATCTTTGCAAGTCTCTTCGAATAATCCATTTGGTTTGGCCAACTAGATTGGTAGTTCTTGCCATGGGAGAAGTGCTTAGCTTTGGGTTCGATCTTGCGGTGTCCTTTCCCAGTGACAGAAGGGGCAGCAAGGCACGTATTGCATCGTTGCCATCGAGGAGAACAAGATGGGGTTTATTTCATATTGCATGAATTTATCTCTCTACATCATGTCATCTTGCTTAAAGCGTTACTCTGTTTCTAACTTAATACTCTAGATGCATGCTGGATAGCGGTCGATGAGGGGAGTAATAGTAGTAGATGCAGAATAGTTTCGGTCTACTTGTCACGGACATGATGCCTATATACATGATCATGCCTAGATATTCTCATAACTATGCTCAATTCTGTCAATTGCTCAACAGTAATTTGTTCACCCATCGTACAATACTTATGCTCTTGAGAGAAGCCACTAGTGAAACCTATGGCCCCCGGGTCTATTCTCATCATATCAATCTCCATCACTTTAATCTTGCTTTGTTTGTACTTTACCTTTTACTTTTACTTTGCATCTTTATACCAAAATACCAAAAATATCATATCTATCAGATCTCACTCTCATAAGTGACCGTGAAGGGATTGACAACCCCTAATCGCGTTGGTTGCGAGTAGCTATCGTTTTGTGCAGGTACAAGGGACTTGAGCGTGGCCTCCTACTGGATTGATACCTTGGTTCTCAAAAACTGAGGGAAATACTTACGCTACTCTGCTGCATCATCCTTTCCTCTTTGGGGAAATCCAACACAAGCTCAAGAGGTAGCAAGAAGAATTTCTGGCGCCGTTGCCGGGGAGTCTACGCAAAAGTCAACATACCAAGTACCCATCACAATCCCTATCTCTCGCATTACATTATTTGCCATTTGCCTCTCGTTTTCCTCTCCCCCCAATTGACCCTTGCCCTTTTATTCGCCCTCTCTTTCCAAATCTCCTTCTCCTTCTCCTTCTCCGCCTCTCTTTTCCGTTTGCCTTTTTGTTTGCTCGTGTGCTAGTTTGTTTGCTTGTCTTCATGGCTAGTCCCTTATCTTCTTTGTTGTCTCCCGAGAATGAAGTACTAAATTTTAAACAAAGGGAGGGAGAAAATCTAAAAGATGCTTAGTATAGAATTTGCAATGCTCAAAATAAATCTACCAGGAAGCAATCTACTTCAGTTATTCTCCGCAATTTTTATGTAGGTGTTAATCCTTGGTATAGATATATCCTTGATACCATTACCGGAGGGAACTTCTTGGGTAGCCATACTTTTGATTCTTATAAGGCTATGTTAGATTTATTTGGCTCACCACCTCTTTTGGTTAATCGAACTATGTTAACTTTGGAGCATGTTATGCAAAGACTTGAAATTATTGAAAATAAAGTTGCTACTATTGAATTAATTGACAATCTAGATAAAAAGATCCACAATCAAATTACTCAATATGGATCTAAGGTAGGAATGACTTTGAAGAATATTAAGGAAAAGGAACCCATAGTTAATGAGAAGATAAACTTAGATTCTACTAGAATTGATAAACTTGAGGGTATCATTACAAACTTGGGAACCGCTTTTTCTTCCGTAAAGAATACTCCGAATCCTCCTGCTAAAATTGCCAAGCTTATTTATGTTCCTAAAAATAAGGGTGAATCATCTAGTAAGGAAACTGCGGATCTTAAATCTATAAGTATTCATCCCAATCTTTTTGCTATCTTTGAGGAACCAATTGCTACAAATGAATTTTTCGACCTTGTGCCTAGAAGTTTGATAATTACTAGAAAGAAAGAAACTCCTAAGGGAAATATATGCCTCATCGAAGAATTTCCTACCAAAGATGGCAATACCTAGATCTATCCTCGCTTTTATGCCTAGCTAGGGGCATTAAACGATAGCGCTTGTTGGGAGGCAACCCAATTTTATTTTTATTCCTTGCTTTTTGCTCCTGTTTAGTAATAAATAAATTATTTAGCCTCTGTTTTGGTTGTGTTTTTTATGTTTAATTAGTGTTTGTGCCAAGTAGAACCGTTGGGAAGACTTGGGGAAAGTCTTGTTGAACTTGCTGTAAAAAACAGAAACTTTAGCGCTCACGAGAACTGCTGTCATTTTTATTTGGAGAGTGTTATTTAGTTAATTCTTTTTGAAGATGATTAATAGATAAATTCCTCACGTCGAGAAATTTATTTTAGAATTTTTGGGGTTTCAGATCTTGCGCTAACTACAGATTACTACAGACTGTTCTGTTTTTGACAGATTCTGTTTTTCGTGTGTTGTTTGCTTATTTTGATGAATCTATGGCTAGTGAAATAGTTTATAATCCATAGAGAAGTTGGAATACAGTAGTTTTAACACCAATACAAATAAAGAATGAGTTCATTACAGTACCTTTAAGTGGTCTTTTTTTTCTTTCGCTAACGGAGCTCACGAGTTTTCTACCTTAAGTTTTGTGTTGTGAAGTTTTCAAGTTTTGGGTGAGGATTTGATGGATTGTGGAACAAGGAGTGGCAAGAGCCTAAGCTTGGGGATGCCCATGGCACCCCCAAGATAATCTAAGGACACCTAAAAGCCAAATCTTGGGGATGCCCCGGAAGGCATCCCCTCTTTCATCTACTTCTATCGGTAACTTTACTTGGAGCTATATTTTTATACACCAACATGATATGTGTTTTGCTTGGAGCATCTTGTATTATTTGTGCTTTTGTTTGTTAGTATGCCACAATCATCCTTGCTGTACACACCTTTTGAGAGAGCCATACATGAATTAGAATTTGATAGAATACTCTATGTGCTTCACTTATATCTTTTGAGCTAAGTAGTTTTGCTCTATGTGCTTCACTTATATCTTTTGAGCGTTATAATTTTGCTCTATGTGCTTCACTTAGATCTTTTAGAGCATGGTGGTGGATTTGTTTTAAAGAAACTATTGATCTCTCATGCTTCACTTAAATTATTTTGAGAGTCTCTTAATAGCATGATAAGTTACTTAATAATAATATGCTTGGTATTCAAGATTTGTGAAACTTTCTTTTGAGTGTGTTGAATACTAAGAAAAGATTGAAGCATGATAATTGTTTTGAGATATGGAGGTGATAATATTAAAGTCATGCTAGTTGAGTAGTTGTGAATTTGAGAAATACTTGTGTTGAAGCTTGTGATTCCCGTAGCATGCACATATGGTGAACTGTTATGTGATGAAGTCGGAGCATGATTTATTTATTGATTGTCTTCCTTATGAGTGGCGGTCGAGGACGAGCGATGGTTTTTTCCTACCAATCTATCCCCCTAGGAGCATGCGCGTAATACTTTGCTTTGATAACTTGTAGATTTTTGCAATAAGTATATGAGTTCTTTATGACTAATGTTGAGTCCATGGATTATACGCACTCTCACCCTTCCACCTTTGCTAGCCTCTCTAATACCGTGCACCTTTCGCCGGTATCATACACCCACCATATACCTTCCTAAAAACAGCCACCATAACTACCTATTATGGCATTTCCATATCCATTCTGAGATATATTGCCATGCAACTTTCCACCGTTCCGTTATTATGACACACTCCATCATTGTCATATTGCTAGCATGATCATATAGTTGACATCATATTTGTGGAAAAGCCACTGTTCATAATTCTTTCATACATGTCACTCTTGATTCATTGCATATCCCGGTACACCGCTGGAGGCATTCATATAGAGTCATATTTTGTTCTAAGTATCGAGTTGTAATTGCTGAGTTGTAAGAAAAATAAAAGTGTGATGATCATCATTATTAGAGCATTGTTCCAGTGAGGAAAGGATGATGGAGACTATGATTCCCCCACAAGTCGGGATGAGACTCCGGACGAAAATAAAAAAAGAAAAAAAAAGAGGCCATAAAAAAAGAGAAAAGGCCCAAATAAAAAAATAAAAAAATGAGAGAAAAAGAGAGAAGGGACAACGTTACTATCCTTTTCCCACACTTGTGCTTCAAAGTAGCACCATGATCTTCATAGTAGAGAGTCTCTCATGTTATCACTTTCATATACTAGTGGGAATCTTTCATTATAGAACTTGGCTTGTATATTCCAATGATGGGCTTCCTCAAATTTCCCTAGGTCTTCATGAGCAAGCGAGTTGGATGCACACCCACTTAGTTTCTTTTTGAGCTTTCATATACTTATAGCTCTAGTGCATCCGTTGCATGGCAATCCCTACTCACTCACATTGATATCTATCGATGGGCATCTCCATAGCCCGTTGATACGCCTAGTTGATGTGAGACTATCTTCCCCTCCTTTTGTCTTCTCCATGACCACCATTGTATTCCACCTATAGTGCTATGTCCATGGCTCACGCTCATGTATTGCGTGAAGATTGAAAAAGTTAGAGTATGAAACAATTGCTTGGCTTGTCATCGGGGGTGTGCATGATTTAAATATTTTGTGTGGTGAAGATAGAGCATAGCCAGACTATATGATTTTGTAGGGATAACTTTCTTTGGCCATGTTATTTTGAGAAGACATAATTGCTTTGTTAGTATGCTTGAAGTATTATTATTTTTATGTCAATATAAACTTTTGTCTTGAATCTTTCTAATCTGAATATTCATATCACAATTAAGAAGATTTGCAATGAAATTATGCCAAGTAGCACTCCGCATCAAAAATTCTCTTTTTATCATTTACCTACTCGAGGACGACCAGGAATTAAGCTTGGGGATGCCTGATACGTCTCCAACGTATCTATAATTTTTGATTGCTCCATGCTATATTATCTACTGTTTTGGACTATATTGGGCTTTATTTTGCACTTTTATATTATTTTTGGGACTAACCTATTAACCGGAGGCCCAGCCCAGAATTGCTGTTTTTGCCTATTTCAGTGTTTCGAAGAAACGGAATATCAAACGGAGTCCAAATGGAATAAAACCTTCGGGAACGTGATTTTCTCACCGAATGTGATCCAGGAGACTTGGACCCTACGCCAAGGCATCAGAGAGGCAGTCATGAGGGTGGGGGGTGCCCCCCCTAGGGCGCGCCCCCTGCCTCGTGGGCCCCTTGATGCTCCATCGACGTACTCCTTCCTCCTATATATACACACGTACCCCCAAACGATCAGAACAGGAGCCAAAAACCTAATTCCACCGCCGCAACTTTCTGTATCCATGAGATCCCATCTTGGGGCTTGTTCCGGAGCTCCGACAGAAGAGAGCCGTCATCACGGAGGGCTTCTACATCATCATAGCCACTCCGATGAAGTGTGAGTAGTTTACCTCAGACCTTCGGGTCCATAGTTAGTAGTTGGATGGCTTCTTCTCTCTTTTTGGATCTCAATACAAAGTTCTCCCCCTCTCTCATGGAGATCTATTCGATGTAATCTTATTTTTGCAGTGTGTTTGTTGAGACCGATGAATTGTGGGTTTATGATCAAGTCTATCTATGAATAATATTTGAATCTTCTCTGGATTCTTTTATGCATGATTGGTTATCTTTGCAAGTCTCTTCGAATTATCCGTTTGGTTTGGCCAACTAGATTGGTAGTTCTTGCCATGGGAGAAGTGCTTAGCTTTGGGTTCGATCTTGCGGTGTCCTTTCCCACTGACAGAAGGGGCAGCAAGGCACGTATTGCATCGTTGCCATCGAGGATAACAAGATGGGGTTTATTTCATATTGCATGAATTTATCTCTCTACATCATGTCATCTTGCTTAAAGCGTTACTCTGTTTCTAACTTAATACTCTAGATGCATGCTGGATAGCGGTTGATGAGTGGAGTAATAGTAGTAGATGCAGAATCGTTTCGGCTACTTGTCACGGACGTGATGCCTATATACATGATCATGCCTAGATATTCTCATAACTATGCTCAATTCTGTCAATTGCTCAACAGTAATTTTTTCACCCATCGTACAATATTTATGCTCTTGAGAGAAGCCACTAGTGAAACCTATGGCCCCCGGGTCTATTCTCATCATATCAATCTCCATCACTTTAATCTTGCTTTGTTTGTACTTTACCTTTTACTTTTTACTTTGCATCTTTATACCAAAATACCAAAAATATCATATCTATCAGATCTCACTCTCATAAGTGACCGTGAAGGGATTGACAACCCCTAATCGCGTTGGTTGCGAGTAGCTATCGTTTTGTGCAGGTACAAGGGACTTGAGCGTGGCTTCCTACTGGATTGATACCTTGGTTCTCAAAAACTGAGGGAAATACTTACGCTACTCTGCTGCATCATCATTTCCTCTTCGGGGAAATCCAACGCAAGCACAAGAGGTAGCACTCAACAAATATAGCTATGCTCCTCAGCAATGGCGCCAGAAAAAGGTCTTGATAACCCCCAAGTATAGGGTATTGCAACAGTTCTCGAGGGTAGAGTGTTCAACCCAAATTTATAGATTCGACACAAGGGGAGCCAAAGAATATTTGTAAGTATTAGTACCTGAATTATCAATTCAACCACACTTGGAGGTTAATTATCTGTAGCAAGGTGATCAATAGCACAGTAATATGATAGTTTTGATAGTAGTGGTAACATCAATAGTAACGATAACAGTGATAGCAGTAATTTTGTAGCAAGTGCAACAGTAACGATAACAGTGGTAACTTAGCAAGAACAATATAAGAGAAATTCGTAGGCATTGGATCGATGATTTGTTGGATGATATTCATCATGTGATAGTCATAACCTAGGGCGATACGACACTAGCTCCAATTCATAAATATAATGTAGGCATGTATTCCGTAAATAGTCATACGTGCTTATGGAAAGAACTTGCATGACATCTTTTGTCCTACCCTCCTGTGGCAGTGGGGTCCATAAGGAAACTAAGGGATATTAAGGCCTCCTTTTAATAGAGAACCAGAAGAAAGCATTAACACACGATGAATACATGAACTCCTCAAACTACGGTCATCATCGGGAGTGGTCCTGACTATTGTCACTCCGGGGTTGCCGGATCATAACAGGTAGTAGGTGACTATAACTTGCAAGATCGGATCTAGAACATGGATATAATGGTGATAACATAAACAGTTCAGATATGAAATCATGGCACCGGGCCCAAAGTGACAAGCATTAAGCATGGCGAAGTCATAGCAACATCAATCTCAGAACATAGTAGATACTAGGGATCAAGCCCTAACAAAACTAACTAGATTACATGATGAATCTCATCCAACTCCTCACCGACCAACGAGCCTACGAAGGAATTACTCACTCCCGGTGGGGAGCATCATGGAATTGGCGATGGAGAAGGGTTGGTTATGACGAAGATCGAAGATCCCCCTCTCCGGAGCCCAAAACGGACTCCAGATCTGGCCTCCCGATGAAGAACAGGAAACGGTGGCGGCTCCGTCTCGTGGAACGCAATAATTCCTTTTTCCTGATTTTTTTCTGGAAAAATATGATTTTACAGCGTCAGTTTCAGGGTATGCGGGGTCACCAGGTGGGGACAACCCACCTGGGCGCGCTTTGGGGTGGGCTAGGGGGTGGGTGTAACATCCCAAAGTTCTAAATTTTGGAATGTTATAATAAATAGATAGATTTGATTGATTGTTTGATTGATTGGGTGAAATTGAGTGAAATTCGAAACCTTTTTGAAAGTTAAATAGAGGGAATAAAAGGACTTTCCCAAACTTTCATTTTGCACTTATGATCTTCGTGAATTCAAATTCTTTTCAAATACAAAACCCTAGAGAGAAGATGACATGACTTCTTCCATTTATTTAAATGACAAGGGCGGTTGAAAATATTTGAATTTCATTTTGAAAATATTTTCAATTCTGAAACTTTATGCAACTCAATGATTTTCACGAGAGGAGATAAAATGACTTCTTTAAATTATATGAAATATGAGTTGGGAGTTTCAAAGGTTCAAATTCAAAGTCTTTTGGAATTATTTTTCAATTTGGGTTATTTGAGTTTTATTCAAATTATTTTTCTCCAAAAAGTAAAATCTATGGAAAATAGGGTAACATGATTCCCTACACTAGAAAATTGGAGAAAAATTAAATTGAAATCATTTTGGTATTTTTAAAATGATTTTTGCTAGATTTTAATAGACCAGTAGCACTCTTTGATTTATCTGAATTTGTGTGGATTTTATTTGAAGTTATAAAAATGTTCATGTCGTAGAAAATATTTTTTTGAAAATTTTGATATATTATATGCCTATATATTATTTTTATTTTTGCCGTTATTATTTTATTTGTCTCGAAAATGTTAAAAAACTGTTCCACTGACTAGGACGGCCCAGCTCCCAGGCCAGGCCACGGCCCAGAGCCCAGCCGCGCTCGAAGCCGCTCCGCTCCGCTCGCCCGCTCGCGCCTGCGATCGGCCGCCACCTCGCTAAGCCACTGACAGGTGGGACCCACCTGTCGGGTTCGTCCCCGACCTCTCGCCGGAGTCCCGCACGCGCACGCTCCGCCGGCCATCGCCGTAGCCGCCGCGGACTCCTTCGCCGCCTCGCCTTGCCCCTCCCGCAAGCCTCCCCGGCCCTCCCCTTTATATAGCGCCTCTCCCCGGACCCCGCCTCCTCTCTCTCTCGCCGAATCGCGCCGCCAAGCTGCTCGCCACCGCCGCCCGCGCGCTGCTGCCCTGCACCGCCTAGCGCCGCCGACGCCACCCAGTGCCCGCCCCGCGCCGCCCTGCCTCGCCGCGCTCGCCTGAACCACCGTGCCGCCTCGCCTCGCCGGAAACCGCCGCCGCCGACGCCACGAACCGGTAATAGACCGCCCCGTTCACCGGTTTGGTTTTTGTTAAAAAAAACCCCTAGATCGGTTTTGTTATAAAACCGGTTTTGTTTAGGTTTATTTATGTAGTGAACGTTCATTAGTTAACTTCTTTAGCGAACGGTTTTCGTTGGTTTAGGTTCTGTAGCGAGCGTTCGCTCGATAGAGTTTTTCTTTTTCTTTTAATTTTCGGCCAGGGACCCGTTTGTGAATAGTTTATTTATAGAATAGTCCCTGTACTTCAAAGGACTATAACTTTTTACTCGTTAGTCCAAATCCAACGAAACCAACGCCCACATCTTCGTTATGATCCCCTCTATCCAGTAATCCAACTCAAACATGTTTTTGAAAAGTCTAAAATTGGAATTAGATCAGATTTGAATTCAAACTTCATTTGATCATAACTTTAGTTTCGTAGCTCCGTTTGAGTTGATTCTTTTTGCAAATCGAAGCTCTTGACCTAAACATTCTAATAAGGCCAAATTCACATAATTTTGGTACTGTTAGAAATTGTTGTATGTTGCAAGAGTTATTTGCTTGGTTTTGAAGTTTTCCGAATCGTCTTCTTCGATCTTACTGATCTTTTGAATGGTTGCTTATGTGTGGTTACTATTGCTTGCTTACGATAGATTAACCGGAGTGTGACGAGTAGAACTATCAAGATTTATGAGTGTGAATCATCTTCATCAACATTGCAGGCAAGTTCACACTTTGATCATATCCCCTTTCATACCCAGTTTTTATGCATTAGTTTCACCCTCAAACGTTGCATGAGCAGGATTGATATCATGTGGGTATTAGGAAGTAGTTGATGAGGTAGGAACCTATTGCCCTACATTCAAACCTTGGGAGTTACTATTACATTATGCTTATAGTGCCATGCTATGCTCGTAGACGTGGATTGGGTTTTGAGAGTATTCACGACAGATGTGAGATTGTTAATTAAGGGTTTACTTAAGGTGGCAACTTAAACACACATCTGGGTGGATTGAGGCACCTATGTATTCCAGGATTGCCTGTCTAGGCACCTGGGTAGACCAGGATTGCCTGTTTTTTATGGACCGCCACCCATGCTCAAAGGGATCATGAGACTATTCATACTAGAAACTTCCATGTGCAGCCACAAGCTATTATGGACTCTAGCATAGTTGACTTAGTCGTGCGAACTCTTATAGTGGTAGACTAGCAGATGTAGGGGATGTAGGTGGTACGGTCTACCCGATCGTAAGGTGCTAGCGCTTCTGAAAGACTATGTCTCAGTCATCCGTCTTCTCAAACACCATGTAGTGCGAGAAACCAAACGGAGGCGATCGAGTCTTGTGGGGAAAAGTGCGCAAACCTCTGCAGAGTGTATAAACTAATCATGGTTAGCCGTGTCCCCAGTTATGGACATCTTGAGTATCTAGTTCTTGGATTATCCTATTGATCTCATCATGTTACTTTAAATGAATATTGTTGGGTTTAATGATGTTACTTAAGTGGGATTGAGAATGCTGTCAACCATTCTCAATGTTTAACAACCACCATGATAGTTAAATAAACTTTATTCCTTTGAAGTAGGGAAAAATTGGCTTTTCGCAAAAACCTATAACCATAGAGCTTTTCCACCAACCAAATATGCATGTAGTGATAGCCTTTATTCATCACTCTCTATGGTGTGAATTTGCCAGTACATTCAATGTACTGACCCTCTGTGGCTGCAACGTCTCGTGTTGCAGGATTTCTTACGACGAGTAAGTGATATGTTAGGGTTACGATTTCTACACTCAACTTTGCCGTTGGTGTTGATGGGAATCCACAACCTTGTTACTTCCGCTATTTTGGATTGAGGTAATAGTATTTACGTTACTTATACATGTGATTTACCTCTGTTATAAATCCTCGAGTACTATGTGTGTCAGCATACCGATCCAGGGATGACACTTAAGCACAGAGACTTGATCCATTCGGGTCGGGTCGCTACAAGATGGTATCTGAGCACATGTTGACTGTAGGACGTGACCCTATAAACTGGCAAGCCCAGAGCAAAGATTTTTCTCTACGACTTTCCCTTTCAAAAAGATCTTTTACCTCTCTTCTCTTCTGAGCTTATTCAAATATTCCCTTTTAGTGAGACCATACCCTTTCCCCTTTTGACCCCACGAAGATTCGACTGATGAGACCACTCCAAGAAGTACAAGATATCGGACAACTAAGACCACTTCGGAATGAAGAGTATTTTTCGTGCATCTGAATAATGGAAACTACAACGGTTGAAGACCAAAGACAAGTAGAATTTGAAGGCTCTGAAGAATTCCCAGATTTGTATGACCTAGGAAGGCTACCCCTTATGGAACTTGGCAGACTATGGAAGCTGTCAATACCCGAGATCAAGGTGTATGGGAGAAAGACCGAAACATGGAGAGTTGAGAACTCAAAGTTTTGTCAAGAAAACCCTAAGGTAGGAGATATCAACTATGGAAGATAGCTCATGGCAATGACAAGGGCAGAAACACGGTTATCCGTGATGTCATCACCACTGATACTATGGTCACCGAGCTAAGCTAAGCATGCATTTCTTTGGAAGGATTGGATGGTAGAAGGCTGATGGAGCACCTAACAGTAAGATGAAGTTTTAACCTTAGCTGGTGTATCGCCAGAATCTGGAGTAGTACATCAAGAATTTTAAGATGGAGCTCTAGGAAGCCGTATTAGACAAGGAAGCATTTCGTGAAGAACTCAGGAACCAGAAGCTGAAAGTAGCCAAGCTGGAGGAGCTACAACCTCGAGATACCGGAGATTTGTCAGGAACGGAAGGACAGTAGGACCATGGTTCATGCCAAGGATGATGAAACCTAAAACTTTGGGACGCAACTCCAGAATAATAAAGGACGTCATGAGAGACTTCGCGTCAACAGAGATGATCTGGCAAAAGAACTTGAGAAGGACAAGCACGATCGAAAGAAGCCATTGGAGGCATGAACAAGGCTTGAAGAGTTTGGAGACATTGAAGATTTATTGACCTTTAGAAGACCAAACCCCTGTTATATACCTACGTTAGATGCGACGTTTGTGAGCTGTCATTTGTTTGATGTTTTTCCGACAGCCACAGATAAAGTCTGTCTTTTCAAAACCATTGTTTGTTTTGTGCATCCCTCTCCCTCTCTCTCATCTCACCCCAAAACCCTTGGACCCAATAGAGGATGAATGGAGATGAGCTTGTATTTTCTAGACCGATGAGTCAATTGGAGACAGACCGATGGATTCAGAACATGGGGGATCACATGGAGAATAACCCTGTAGTCGGAAAGGATATGACCCAGCATGCTTTTCAGTGCTTTGAAAGAGGTGCTGCTACTTGGTGGAGGATGTACCAAACCATCAATGGATGGCAAGGAGTAACCACTTGGAAAGAATTTAAGTTGACTCTGCCAAAGTCTCGGCTTGTGTCCCAGAAGTTGAAGCCTTATGGAAAGGATATGAAGAAACCTTGTGCCTGCAAGATTTGTGGAGAAATAGGACACACCCATAAAGAACACAAGGATGAATGCCCTAATTGTGAAGGAAGTCACCCAGTTGAAGAATGCCCAATTAGGCAGATTACTTGTTTCTTGTGTGAAGGGACTACCCACTATCCTGCTCAGTGTCACATTTACCCCATGGTACAACGAACCATCCAGCAGAAGAAAGAAGTAATGAAAGGAGCCCTCATGGAAATTTTAGAAGAAACTTTGATGAAGGAAAAGGTGGGGGACACACCCAAAGAAGAACCAATTAAACCCTGCACCAAGTCATGCTATTCATGTGGAGAAGAAGGACACATCTCCCAAAATCGTTTGAATGGGGATCTAATAGAATTCCCGACAGAGGAAGTAGAATATGACCCACAAGAAATAGAATCCATGATTGGCATGGAAAGGTCCAGGAAGAGAAGAAGATTGGATTCCTGGAAGGACCTGAGTCATATCACCTGTTACAGGTGCAAGGAGTCAGGGTACTACCTCAATAATTGCCCAAAAAGGAAACCTCGATACTTGTCAGAAGTAATATGTTTTAGTTGTAATGGAGCAGGGCACTTTGCCAGAGAATGCCCCAAGGAGAAGGAGACTTGTGCTAGATAGTGAGTTTGCAACAAAAGAAATTGAGTAGTAGAAGTGAGAACATTTTCTTTTATATCGAAGTGTTGAGTTGAGACATGTAATGGAAAAGCGAGAGATTGTAATCAATTGAGAGTGAATAAAGTTAGCATCGTTGGTACTGATATGGATTTTATGAGTTGTTACTCTATGACGAAAGATTTTGATCATTTCTGAGGATATGAGAAATATGGTCTAGGGAAGATTTGTGCATTTTAAGGGTGGTAGTACCCTATAAGAACCGTTGACCCCTGGAAAAGATAAGGATACTCCACTGAGTGGATTTCGGACAAAATGAATACGAGTTTTGTCTCGATATGTGTGATACCCCAAGAGTATGTAGGATAAAGTTGGAGACCGTCAGTTGTTTGGACCAAATGTGATCAAGGAGTCAGAAGAGAATGTTAAGTTGATTCGAGATAGACTGGAGGTAGCTCAGTCCAGGCAGAAGAGTTATGCAGACTAAAAAACACAAGGAGGTAGTCTATGAAATTGGAGACATAGCATGTCTTCGTGTGTCCCCTCTGCGAGGAGTTAAACGAATTGGAGTTAAGGGAAAGTTAGCCCCGAGATTTGTAGGACCATACCGAGTTTTGGAGCATATGGGAGAAGTGGCCAACAAGTTGGAGCCACCCGAAGGACTGTCAGGAGTTCATGATGTGTTTCACATTTCCCAGTTGAAGAAGTGCCATGCAGAGATGGCCAATATTCCCCTGTAAGGACGCTTGACCCTGGAAAGGATAATGATGTTCCACGAAGTAGAGTATGGACTTCATAAGTATAAGTTTTTACCTCGGTATGTGGGATATCCCACGAGGATGAAGAGATGAAGTACTATTGGATATAAAGGAGGTATGATGTTGGTAATATGGAGCAATGACAACCCCATGACAAGTCTGAGTACTCACGTCTTGGTTTGGTGCCAATAGAAGGAAGGAAGACAGTACAATTGGATGATTTAAGAATACTAGGAAGTTGGAACAATGATCAGTTACCCGATGATAAGTTCAAGGACTACAAGTGATGAGATGGGCCATAACCCACAGGCCCCAGGACCTGCCAAGAAGCAAGCACATTCTTGCTGAAGGAAAAACTGGAAGAAGTTATGACGTTTATCGATAGACGATCTTATAGGAGTTTACGCAAACCTGAGAGTGGTGAAGGAACGATAGATGATTGTTTGGCTTGCAGAATCTATGGATTTATCCGAACCCAGTTCGTCGACAAGAGAAATTCTGCAATGCTTGCGAGGATGACCGAGTGTTAGAATGCGAGATTCGCTAAACCGTATACAAGGTAATGATTTGGGTGTGGGATGGATTGATCACCATACCGACTTACTCTTATTATTCGCCTTGCTATATGGGATGGTAAATCTGAGTGACTTACCTATAGTAGAGAGATGACGATATTAATCCTTGTTAAACCTTAGAATGGTATAGGTATTTTTCCCTTGTACACGGCAGTTGTTGCCAACCGTAGGTTATACGGTGAGGATCAACCCAGACCCATTTACTGCAGGAGAAATCATAAATGGTTGACCACCATGAGATATCGATAGTTGTTTAGTAATGGCGCCAGACCCGTCAGCTAAGAAGACCCAGTCATGGAAGAACCTTAGCAAGATGAAAGGACAGAAAAAATTGTGGTAAAGGTTATGCCACTACCGGAAGAGCCCGGATAAGGAATTATCCTGAAGATCTAAGAAGACCGACACTGTTAACAATATGGATGAAGTATAGGAGTTTCGAGGGAACCGTAACCATGCTTTTAAGGGAGGTAGCACCCCAGACCCCTGTGATGATCAATGGATTTTGAGGAGACCCCCAAACCCTAACCTTTTCTTTCTAGCCTCTCCGAATCTCGAGGACGAGATTCATTTTAAGGGTGGTAGGTTTGTAACATCCCAAAAATCTAAATTTTGGAATGTTATAATAAATAGATAGATTTGATTGATTGTTTGATTAATTGGGTGAAATTGAGTGAAATTTGAAACCTTTTTGAAAGTTAAATGAGAGGGAATAAAAGGACTTTCCCAAACTTTCATTTTGCACTTATGATCTTCGTGAATTCAAATTCTTTTCAAATACAAAACCCTAGAGAGAAGATGACATGACTTCTTCCATTTATTTAAATGACAAGGGGGGTTGAAAATATTTGAATTTCATTTTGAAAATATCTCCAATTCTGAAACTTTATGCAACTCAATGATTTTCACGAGAGGAGATAAAATGACTTCTTCAAATTATATGAAATATGAGTTGGGAGTTTCAAAGGTTCAAATTCAAAGTCTTGTGGAATTATTTTTCAATTTGGGTTATTTGAGTTTTATTCAAATTATTTTTCTCCAAAAATAAAATATATGGAAAATAGGTTAACATGATTCCCTACATTAGAAAATTGGAGAAAAATTAAATTGAAATCATTTTGGTATTTTAAAATGATTTTTGCTGGATTTTAATAGACCAGTAGCACTCTTTGATTTATATGAATTTGTGTGGATTTATTTGAAGTTATAAAAATGTTCATGTCGTAGAAAATCTTTTTCTGAAAATTTTGATATATTATATGCCTATATATTATTTTTATTTTTGCCGTTATTATTTTATTTGTCTTGAAAATGTTAAAAAAACTGTTCCACCGACTAGGCCGGCCCAGCTCCCAGGCCAGGCCACGGCCTAGAGCCCAGCCGCACCTGAAGCCGCTCCGCTCCGCTCGCCCGCTCGCGCCTACGATCGGCCATCGCCTCGCTCAGCCACCGACAGGTGGGACCCACCTGTCAGGTTCGTCCCCGACCTCTCGCCGGAGTCCCGCATGCGCACGCTCCGTCGGCCATCGCCGTAGCCGCCGTGGACTCCTCCGCCGCCTTGCCTTGCCCCTCCCGCAAGCCTCCCCGACCCTCCCCTTTATATAGCGCCGCTCCCCGGACCCCGCCTCCTCTCTCTCTCGCCGAATCGTGCCACCAAGCTGCTCGCCGCCGCCGCCCCCGCACTGCTGCCCTGCACCGCCTAGCGCCGCTGACGCCGCCCAGTGCCCGCCCCGCGCCGCCGCACCCCTTGCCGCGCATCGCCGCCGCCGCCCCGCGCCGCCCTGCCTCGCCGCGCTCGCCGAAACCCCCGCGCCGCCTCGCCTCGCCTCGCCGGAAACCACCGCCGCCGACGCCATGAACCGGTAATAGACCGCCCCGTTCACCGGTTTGGTTTTTGTTAAAAAAAACCCCTAGATCGGTTTGTTATAAATTCGGTTTTGTTTAGGTTTATTTATGTAGTGAACGTTCATTAGTTAGCTTCTTTAGCGAACGGTTTTCGTCGGTTTAGGTTCTATAGCGAGCGTTCGCTCGATAGAGTTTTTCTTTTTCTTTTAATTTTCGGCCAGGGACCCGTTTGTGAATAGTTTATTTACAGAATAGTCTCTGTACTTCAAAGGACTATGACTTTTTACTCGTTAGTCCAAATCCAAGGAAACCAACGCCCACGTCTTCGTTATGATCCCCTCTATCTAGTAATCAAACTCAAACATGTTTTTGAAAAGTTTAAAATTTGAATTAGATCAGATTTGAATTCAAACTTCGTTTGATCATAACTTTAGTTTCGTAGCTCCGTTTGAGTTGATTCTTTTTCCAAATCGAAGCTCTTGACCTAAACATTCTAATAAGGCCAAATTCACATAATTTTGGTACTGTTAGAAATTGTTGTATGTTGCAAGAGTTATTTGCTTGGTTTTGAAGTTTTCCGAATCGTCTTCTTCGATCTTACTGATCTTTTGAATGGTTGCTTATGTGTGGTTACTATTTCTTTCTTACGATAGATTGCCCGGAGTGTGACGAGTAGAACTATCAAGAGTTATGAGTGCAAATCATCTTCATCAACATTGCAGGCAAGTTCACACTTTGATCATATCCCCTTTCATACCCAGTTTTTATGCATTAGTTTCACCCTCAAACGTTGCATGAGCAGGATTGGTAACATGTGGGTATTGGGAAGTAGTTGATGAGGTAGGAACCTATTGCCCTGCATTCAAACCTTGGGAGTTACTATTACGTTATGCTTATAGTGCCATGCTATGCTTGTAAACGTGGATTGGGTTTTGAGAGTATTCACGACAGACGTGAGATTGTTAATTAAGGGTTTACTTAAGGCGGCAACTTAAACACACATCTGGGTGGATTGAGGCACCTGGGTATTCTAGGATTGCCTGTCTAGGCACCTGGGTAGACCAGGATTGCCTGTTTTTTTATGGACCGCCACCCAGGCTCAAAGGGATCATGAGACTATTCATACTAGAAACTTCCGTGTGCAGCCACAAGCTATTATGGGCTCTAGCATAGTTGACTAAGTCGTGCGAACTCTTACAGTGGTAGACTAGCAGATGTAGGGGATGTAGGTGGTACAGTCTACCCGATCGTAAGGTGCTAGCACTTCTGAAAGACTATGTCTCGGTCATCCGTCTTCTCAAACACCATGTAGTGCGAGAAACCAAACGGAGGCGATCGAGTCTTGTGGGGAAAAGTGCGCAAACCTCTGTAGTGTGTATAAACTAATCATGGTTAGCCGTGTCTCCGGTTATGGACATCTTGAGTATCTAGTTCTTGGATTATCCTATTGATCTCATCATGTTACTTTAAATGAATATTGTTGGGTTTAATGATGTTACTTAAGTGGGATTGAGAATGCTTTCAACCATTCTCAATGTTTAACAACCACCATGATAGTTAAATAAAATTTATTCCTTTGCAGTAGGGAAAAATTGGCTTTTCGCAAAAACCTATAACCATAGAGCTTTCCACCAGCCAAATATGCATGTAGTGATAGCCTTTATTCATCATTCTCTATGGTGTGAATTTGCCAGTACATTCAATGTACTGACCCTCTGTGGCTGCAACGTCTCATGTTGCAGGATTTCTTACGACGAGTAAGTGATACATTAGGGTTACGATTTCTACACTCAACTTTGCCGTTGGTGTTGATGGGAATCCACAACCTTGTTACTTCCGCTATTTTGGATTGAGGTAATAGTATTTACGTTACTTATACATGTGATTTACCTCTGTTATAAATCCTCGAGTACTGTGTGTGTCAGCATACCGATATAGGGATGACACTTAAGCACAGAGACTTGATCCATTCGGGTCGGGTCGCTACAGTGGGGGGGGGAGGCGCACCATGGTGGGTTGTGCCCACCCAAGTGCCCCCCTCTGGTGATTCTCAGCTCCAGAAATTCTCTTTTGTTATATAAAAATCCTCGCAAAGTTTTGCTCCATTCCGGGAACTTTTATTTGTGCACAAAAACAACACCATGGTAGTTCTACTGAAAATAGCGTCAGTCCAGGTTAGTTTCATTCAAATCATGCAAATTAGAGTCCAAAACACTAGGAAAAGCATTAGAAAAAGTAGATACGCGGAGACGTATCAATATACTATTCTATATTATTTTGGGGGCTAACCTATTAACCTAGAGCCTAGTGCCAGTTCCTGTTTTTTCCCTGTTTTTGAGTTTCGCAGAAAAGGAATACCAAACGGAGTCCAAACGGAATAAAACCTTCGCGATGATTTTTCTTAGACCAGGAGACAACCATGAGACTCGAAGATGAAGTCGGAGGAGCCACGAGGCGGCCACAAGGATGGAGGGCGCGCCCCCACCCTTGTGGCCCCCCTGTGTACCTCCTGACCTAATTATTTCGCCTATATATATATTCCCAAATATCCCCGAACCACCAGAGGCATCCAGGAAAACACTTTTCCACCGCCGCAACCTTTTGAACCCATGAGATCCCATCTGGGGACATTTTCCGGCACCTTGCTAGAGGGGGTTTCGATCATAGAGGGCTTCTACATCAACTCTATTGCCCTTCCGATGAAGCGTGAGTAGTTTACCACAGACCTATGGGTCCATAGCTAGTAGCTAGGTGGCTTCTTCTCTCTCTTTGATTCTCAATACCATGTTCTCCTCGATGTTCTTGGAGATCTATTCGATATAATACTTTTTGCGGTGTGTTTGCCGAGATCCGATGAATTGTGTATTTATGATCAGCTTATCTATGAATATTATTTTAATCTCCTTTGAATTCTTTTATGCATGATTTGATATCTTTGTAATAATCTTTGAACTATCGGTTTGGTTTGGCCAACTAGTTTGTTTTTTCTTGCAATGGGAGAAGTGCTTAGCTTTGGGTTCAATCTTGCGGTGTCCTTTCCCAGTGACAGTAGGGGCAGCAAGGTACATATTGTATTGTTTCCATCGAGGATAAAAAGATGGGGTTTCCATCATATTGCTTGAGTTAATTCCTCTACATCATGTCATCTTACTTAATGCGTTACTCTGTTCTTCATGAACTTAATACTCTAGATGCAGGCAGGAGTCGGTCGATGTGTGGAGTAATAGTAGTAGATGTAGAATCGTTCCGGTCTACTTGACACAGACGTGATGCCTATATTCATGATCATTGCCTTAGATATCGTCATAACTTTGCGCTTTTCTATTAATTGCTCGGCAGTAATTTGTTCACCCACCGTATTATTTGCTATCTTGAGAGAAGCCTCTAGTGAAACGTATGGCCCCCGGGTCTATTTTCCATCATATAAGTTTCTATTTTCCATCATATTAGTTTCCTATTTACTATTTTGCAATCTTTTACTTTCCGATCTATAAACTAAAAATACCAAAAATATTTACTTTACCGTTTATCTATATCTATCAGATCTCAATTTTGCAAGTAACCGTGAAGGGATTGACAGCCCCTTTATCGCGTTGGGTGCAAGTTGTTTGCTTCTTTGTGCAGGTATTCTGTGATTTGTGTGTTGTCTCCTACTGGATTGATATCTTGGTTCTCAAACTGAGGGAAATACTTATCTCTACTTTGCTGCATCACCCTTTCCTCTTCAAGGGAGAAACCAACGCAAGCTCAAGAAGTAGCACAGGCCCCCGATGCCCATCTTCTGCTATATGGTGTGTTTTGACCTAGAAAAAAATCAGAAGGAAGCTTTCGGGATGAAGCGCCGCCGTCTGAGGCGGAACTTGCGCAGAACCAATCTAGTGCTCCATCGGAGCTATTCTGCCGGGGAAACCTTCTCTTCTGGAGGGAGAAATCATCGCCAATGTCATCACCAACGATCCTCTCATCGAGAGGGGGTCAATCTCCATCAACATCTTCACTAGCACCATCTCCTCTCAAACCCTAGTTCGTCTCTTGTATCCGATCTCTGCCTCAAAACCTGAGATTGGTACTCGTGGGTTGCTAGTAGTGTTGATTACTCCTTGTAGTTGATGCCAGTTGGTTTATTCGGTGGAAGACCATATGTTCTTAATGATAATTAATACTCCTCTGATTATGAACATGAATATGCTTTGTGAGTAGTTCATTTGTTCCCGAGGACATGGGAGAAGTCTTGTTATAAGTAATCATGTGAATTTGGTATTCGTTCGATATTTTGATGAGATGCATCTTGTCTCTCCTCTAGTGGTGTTATGTGAACGTCGACTACATGAAACTTCACCATTATTTAGGCCTAGGGGAAGGCATTGGGAAGTAATAAGTAGATGATGGGTTGCTAGAGTGACAGAAGCTTAAACCCTAGTTTATACGTTGATTCGTAAGGGGCTGATTTGGATCCATATGTTTCATGCTATGGTTAGATTTATCTTAATTCTTCTTTCATAGTTGCGGATGCTTGCGAAATGGGTTAATCATAAATGGGAGGCTTGTCCAATGAAGGCAAGTACCGGTCCACCCACATATCAAATTATCAAAGTAACGAATGTGAATCATATGAGCATGATGAAAACTAGGTTGACAGTAATTCCCATGTGTCCTCGGGAGCACTTTGCTTTATATAAGAGTTCGTCCAGGCTTTTCCATTGCTACAAAAAGGGTTGGGCCACCTTGCTGCACCTTAACACAACTATCCGGTACCGATAATTTTAGTGCTTGCAGAGAACACCTTGCTGAAAAGACACTCCTACTTATCGAAAGGACTACGATAGATCCCCTATACTTATGGGTCATCAAGACTCTTTTCTGGCGCCGTTGCCGGGGAGTGAAGCGCCTTTGGTAAGTGGAATTTGGTAAGGAAACATTTATATAGTGTGCTGAAATTTACTGTCACTTGTTACTATGGAAAATAATCCTTTGAGGGGCTTGTTCGTGATATCTACACCTCGTCCGGAAGAGCAAAGAGTTTCTCCTCAACCTACTGCACCTACTAAAAATATTTATTATGAAATTCCTTCGGGTATGATAAAGAAACTGCTAGCTAATACTTATGCAGGAGATGGAACATTACATCCTGATATGCACCTGATCTATGTGGATGAAGTTTGTGGATTATTTAAGCTTGCAGGTTTTCCCGAGGATGTTGTCAAGAAGAAGGTCTTCCCTTTATCGTTGAAGAAAACGGCATTGACATGGTATAGGCTATGTGATGATATTGGATCATGGAACTACAACCGATTGAAATTGGAATTTCATCAGAAGTTTTATCCTATGCATCTGGTTCATCGTGATCTTATTTAAGCTTGCAGGTTTTCCCGAAGATGTTGTCAAGAAGAAGGTCTTCCCTTTATCTTTGAAGAAAACGGCATTGACATGGTATAGGCTATGTGATGATATTGGATCATGGAACTACAACCGATTGAAATTGGAATTTCATCAGAAGTTTTATCCTATGCATCTGGTTCATCGTGATCGGAATTATATATATATAATTTTTGACCTCGTGGAGGAGAAAGTGTCGCTCAAGCTTGAGGGGGGCTTAAGTCAATGTTATATTCATGCCCCAATCATGAGCTCTCAAGAGAAATTATTATTTGTATAGGGGTGTGGAGCACCCAGGAGCTCCTGTGTATTTTCTCCCTGACCACCCACTTTAGTGGTGTGTACATAGTGCCATCGCCAACTCTCAATCTTCCTGATACCAGTGAGTATACCTGTTGTATCGAACGAGTGTGTGCATAAGTACGTAACCTAGAGAGTAGAGTTAATACTTATTTTATCAAAATAAAATCATTATTACTAAATCATAAAGTACATAATCTAGCAGAAGCGTGACCTTTCAGGCAGCAATGCTTCTAATAGATGATAGATTGGACATGACCTGAAGTATACACCACAAAATGACTTAAAAAGTAGATGTCATATTGATTTGCACTAACTGCATGCTAAAGCTACACTAAGTGCTCTTTTGCCAATTTTGTTTAAAATTACGTTTAGCTGGTATGATTCCACCCGTGCATATTGAAATAAAATCCATCTAAAGGTATACTCATCATCTTGTAGAAAGGCGCCAGGGTAGCGGAGGACGGGCCAAAAGTAGTAGCAGGGAGGCCAGACTTGTCTTCGGGAACTACAACCCTCATCGCCATCACCTTCTCTCTGTGTGTATGTGTGGGAGAGAGAGGGAGAGAGGGTCCTTTTTTCCTAGTTCTACTTCTCTAGTTGTTGCTTTTGTTTCTCCCATTTCAATATTTAGGATTCAATTGTTTAAAAATACAACACAAGTTTTATTATCAAATTAGATACGTCATCAAACCAAATTTATAATTAGAAACAAGAACTTGAAGTATGAATTTTTTTGTCCAACGATGACTAAAAAATCCATACCTAACTATCCTCGCCAAATTGTGGCATTAGAGCGTTGGTACAAAAATTTCCATAAGAAAATCACTACATTGTTAACGGTACGTATGAGCATATATATGCACGTGAAAGACTGTTTGGTTCACTTGAATGGATGGCTACCCAAACATGTCCAAGATTGGCAAAACAATATTAGTCACATCTTGAGTTTTTAGTGCCCTGTCGCTCAACAAGCCACACACAAAACAACATGAGATGGTTCCGCGAAAACAACACAACCTGAATTCCAATCTTTCCTTCAATCTGCAACCACATAATCTCTTTGAATTCCTGCCCATGGTGCAAACCCCCATTAGTTTTTTCTACACAATAGGGATGTATTAAGTCTGTGGAATGAACAATCAACAAACTATATCATCACATTGCCTATTATAGATAGATACTGCGCTTTGGTGTCCACTTGTCACACATACAAGGAAAAATAAAGAGCAACCAACATGGGAATAGACCTGAATTTGGAGGTGATATGACCTGAAAAACTCAGCCTGCTTGATTATGGCTAAGATCCTTTTGACTTTTGATAGTGTTACCTCATAAGTACTCCCTCCGTTCAGTATTATAAGACAGTTTGGATATTTCAATATGGATTACACATGGATTGAAATGAGTGAACAAGCACATTAAAATGCGTCTATATACATCCGATTCATAAAAAAGTTAGAACATCTTATAATAGTGAACAGAGTGAGTAGATGCTAACATTAGCATATTGGAACTAAGAGAAACTAGGAGCACGCAAGTACAGCCGAAGATGATTATATTACAATATTTAAAGTTTCCATAGAAAATATTGATAGGTCCTTGCCCACGTGCAAGTGACTTGTTAGTATCTCTTCTTTCTCAAACTACTATCCCATTTTGTTGATGCACATACTGTCCGGGTTTGCTAAAAGCTGGGTAAAAAGTACATTTATCTATTAAAATGTATCCATAGTTTCAATATGATATCTGAAAATTGAGTGGAAACGTTCGAAGAATGGGCGGCAACATATGTAGATATGAAAATTCCATCTATGAGTGTGAAAACACTAGCAGAGTATATGAGCTCATGAACAATAGTACCATAGTATGAGCTCAGGAGCTTACAAAAGATATTGTTCCTTCAGTCATGTTTTCTCCTCCTGAAAGATTGTATGGACCATGTCAGGTTCAGAGAAAGTTGCAAGTTTTATAACCTTTTGAATAAAGAAGACTAAATCTTATACACTCCCTACTAAAATGATAAAAAGGGCCAATCAGTCTGATTTACCAATTCTTCATTGGAATAAGTTACATACAAAGAAACCCTGATTTCTCAAAGAAACTCTGTTCTGGAAAATACCTTAGAAGGATTGTACATTTTATACTCCCTTTGTATATTAATATAAGATCTTTTAGATCACTGTCTAAATGATCTTATATTAGTTTTCAGAGGGAGTACATATAGAAGGATTGTATTATTTACCCACAAATATTTTAATGGACATCGTGAACTGCTCTAAGCCTAACTAAAACTTCCAAAAATAGAGAAAGTATCGACATACTAATATATATGGCCGTAAAGCCGACACCGAGACTGATCTTGCCAAAGTCTTAAATCACAACTACCCAGTGATATCTGATAATCTGAGTGAACCAGCAGTACCATATATGATTTTTTTTTCCAAATTTTTTACTGATTTCAACTTTCTAATGTAAAATAACAGAGGAATGTGAACAGTGTCATAACCAGTTTATTAAAAACGTGTCTTTCGATAGTCACTATCACGGGCTGCACTATTTGTTGGTACTCCTGAAACGGCGAAAGATTTTGGTTAAAAGCATAGTATACATAAATTTCTTGTTCACCACAATTATCCTGCATTGTAAAAAAAAATAGTGGGTACAGTTGCTGCGAAAATTTGAACAGCCCAAAAATCGCCCTATTGTTAAGAAGGCCTGAACTGGCATCTGTGTGCAAATACGTTGTTTTTGTTGCTCATATTTTATCATCCTGAAAATACAAGCATCAAGCGAGTACCAAATCCATCAAGTACTTATGTATTTCACGACAGTGAAATGATTATAAAATGATTACAAAAGGAGATTAGTCTGTTGAAACTGAATATGCAAACCTGAAACTGCAGCGTTTCAGGCTATTGTCGTTTCGACAGTTAGCTGTAGATTTCAGTTGGTCTGTCAGTTAGTGTTTTCTTCAATTGTCAGAATATAAGTGATCAGTTCGGTGAGCCTGTTTGATTAGGGTTCTATTTTTGTGTGCCCGAAACACATAAGGACCACGAGAGAAGAAAAAGCAAACATGCTGTTATAAGACCTAACCAACTGCATAAACTCCATCGACTCACTCCCTACACCAAACCTAACCAGCCGATCAAGAGGAGTCAGCCACGGCTTATACACTGGCAAGTTTATTTTACCACCCTTGCAACAGTGGTTATACACTGGCAAGTTTATTTTACCACCCTTGCAACAGTGGTTATAGAACATCCGTTTCTGTGTAAATGCACTAAAATGAGTAACACACACATTATACCCCCCCCCCCAAAAAAACCCAGCGATAAGAACATGTATATTCTGGGCCACCAAGATACATCCTCCCACGAAAAGAAACAGCACCGCAACACGAAACAAAGGAAACCAATGAAACAAACAGAGAACAATGCAACACCAAGAAGGAGAAACAATGTTCTCATTTGCTGCATGGAAGAACCAATCCAAGTGACCAACGAGAACATTGTTTCTCTTTTTGCTGCATACATGTTCTCATTTGCTGCAACGAGTCATATAAATGCCTTTGGTTATATGCTAGCAAATTTGGTGGTGTCTAGTATTAAGAATGATCTGTATTTAACCAAAAAAAAAGAAATTGTCTGCCAAGTTGACCAGGAGTATTAGAATTCTGCACCAAAAGCCACAAACGGAGCAGATACAGAAACATAGCATCTATTAAAGCTAAATGAGCTCATACAACAAAGCCAAAGATACCACTTGTCCAATGCACACGCAGATACAGGCTTTCATTAAAGCTAAAATGAGTTCATACAACAGAGCGACACACGTTACTGCTAGAACTTAGAGGCCTGTCTTGGTATACAGAAGCATAACTTAGGGCTTAAGGGGCACAGAAGAGTACATCAGCAAGGGCGGAGATCATTTTTTCGTGCGCCTATATCCTAGTGAACGACGAGATCTCTCCGCCTTGGTCTGATCTGAAAATCTGGTCATTAAAAACTCGCCATCCACAAGAGAATTGTTGATCTTGTGCACAAGCCTTGCTGTATCACTAAATGTGTTGAACCGGCGTTCCATCTCACGACGGTCACGCGATATGCCATGAAACTTGCACCAGTGCTCATAGAAGGCCCACATGGCTTCGTCGGACTTAAGTGCATTCTCATCAACAGCGAGATGGGGGTGTATGATTTCATCATCTGGAGCTACTTGTGACTTGGGTCTGGCTTTCTCTTCTTCTTCTGACTTGGGGCCTCCTGTCGTTGAGTAGGCAAATAGAGTTACAATTTGATTTGTCGAAAATACGATCATTTGTACTAGTGCTCTCAGTCTCAGCAGAGTTCATTTCATTATTTAGCCTTGCAAGGCAGAGCTCGGTATTATAACAAATTTCAGTTGGTATTACTAAATCAAAACAACATGTTTGTTAGAAGTGTGGTGATTAGAACAATCCCTAATGAATAGGGTCCAGTCCCTACCTGTTTATTCAGACATATCTACTGATAATAAGAAATTATACCCAAATTCTGAAGTATTCATATCGAATAAGAACTCCTTTGGGATTACCTGCAGGGGAGACACGGATGGCGGCTGCAGGGCGACCGCCACCAGCAATACCTCCAACGGCTGAGGGAGAGGCGCGGGTTGCTAAGGCTGCCCGCGCGAGCTTGGACACGATGGAAGCCATAGCCTAGGTCGGAGGGGATAGATCTGGATTTAGGGTTTGTAAGTTCTTTTCGTTCATTCCTTTTGATTTTCTTTCTATATTTGTCTGTGTACAGCCTCCTGCTATAATTTTTTTTTGTGGGGGACTCCTGCTATAATTTACACTTCCTATTAGAACGAAAATAAATAAATACGCATAGTATTTCATTTACGTCGAGAAAAATGTTATATTTCAAGAAAATTGGTTCACATCACACTAAAACAATGTTTTCTATGTGTCCAAACAAAATCAAGCAGCAAAAATAAAAACCCTTCACCATATATGCTGGAAAATTAGGTGAATGGATTATATAATTTCAAAAAATCGGTTTTGCTAATCGATCTCTCGACTGAAAATTATGTTGGAGCTCAATGAGTTCCCTAGTCGTTTGATTTCGCATCGTGATTCATATGGTCTAGGGGTTGCACATGGGTTGCAACTATGTGTAACTAAGAAAGAGTATGTCATGACGCTAGTTGTGTCAAGACTGTGATTTACTCATCCGATGATGAATAGATACCCTCTGGGCCCTCTCGGTATTACAGTCTTTAGTATCGTCTGTCCAAATATTGTGATTAAGGAGTTAGTCACGAGAATACTGGAATACATAAAGGAGTAAAGAATATAGACCAATAATGAGGATAACTAGGTATAGTGTTCAAATATTGATCACGAGATACTGTCATAGTCTCTTCAGGGTGTGTAACATTTTGTGAAGCAAAAGGAATTATTTACGGTAATACAAGGTTCACTTGATAAAGATCTTCAATGATATGTGTCACAACCTAGCTAGTCATGCATTAGAGTGTTGCATCATGTTTATTCTTTCATCAGAAACTTGAAATGGGGATGACAGAACCCCCAGTCCCCTCTGAAACCAACTAGGGTTACTAAAATAATTTTTTCAATGAACCTGAAATGCCCTTCTAAAATGCCCATCATTTTTGCCTTGGTTCAGAACCTCTGCCAAAAGTGGTGCACATTTTCCTAGGCCATCCTAGGGTTTTTGATTTAAATCATAGATATTTGAATTTGGGCATTTAAAATAATATAAAATATTTAAATGCTCAAATATCTCCAAACTAAAATGTTTCATGTTGGAAATAATCCAACTATGGGCCAGGAATAGTTTGGTGAATTTTGAAGTTGCCTAGGTATTTTATTAAATTCAACAAAGTTGCAGATATATTAAATAAAAACAGAAACAGAAAAAAAGGGGAAAAACTTCCCTGTGCGGCCCAGCCAGCTGGCCGGCCCAGCAAGCCAGCCCAGCCCACCACCGCCGTCGTCCTCCTGGCGCCAGTCGGCCAGGCGTGTGGCCGGCGCGCGCGCACGGCCGGAGCGCCACGCCACCAGCCCGTCTGCCTGCCTCCCCCGCCAGCGCGACGCCGCGGCGCTTCTTCTCGGTGCCGCCCCGATCCCCTGGCCTTATCCCTCTCTCTCTCCCGTGCTGCTCTCTCCCTCTCTCTCTCACGGCCGAACACCACCGTCGCCGCCGTTCGCCATAGCCGCCGTCTCCGACCACCCCTCGCTCCCCCGACTAGCTCAGGAGCTCCGCCTCGACTCCCTCTTCCTCCCCACCGCTCCACAGCTCCCCGGAAGCCCTGCATCGCCGCCACGTCGCCGTTCCCCTCTTCGGGCTCCGATCATCGTCGCCATCGAATTCGTCGTCTCCAGCGCGTCCCCGAGCCCGCTAACCACCTCTGCAGCCCCGCGGTGAGCCCCGGATCGTTTCCCCCTTCTCCCCTGGTCTCTTTCGACCTCTAGGCCCTAGCCCCACCTTGGCCGAGAGCTCCACGCCGCCGGCGATGTCGCCGTCGTGGCCACGGTCACCGTAGCACCCAACCGAGCACACCATCGTGCTCCCCACCTCACCAGGAGCACGCAGCGCGCACTAACGCCTCCCCAAGCCCCCTGCAACGTCGATTCCGACCGCACCCGAACTCCGGCAGCCGCAGCCGAGCTCGCCGCCGTCAACTCCGGCCACCCCGAGCCCAACCACCACCACCAATAGTCGCGGCTCAACCTCAGCAACACGTAGATGCCTTCCGCCGTCCATTTGGTTGCCGGAATGGCAAAAAGCACTTTCGCCGCCGTCTCGGGCCTCGCCGGCGTCATGTCGCCGGTGGGGTTTGACCTGTCCGACCTGGGGTTTGACCCCCGAGGGTCACTGACGCGTGGGCCCTGTCGGACAGTTGGTTAGTTAGTACTAATTACCGTTAGTCAACCCCCCCTGACACTGACTAGTGGGCCCCAGCGCCACTAATTAGTAATTAGAATTAATTTAACCCTGTTTAACCCCCCTGTCACTGACGTGTGGGCCCCACACGTCAGGTTTGACTCCAGCCAGCCGCAGTTGACCACTGACGTCATGCTGACGTCATGCTGGCGCAATAATTATATTTCTGGATTAAATTAAATCAGGAAATTCCAGAATATTATTTAAACTTCAAAAATTCATAACTTTTATTCTGTAACTCCAAATTGGACAAATTATATATGAAAAATGATCAGAAAAATCCAATCTATCCATCTGTACTATTTTCATGCATGATCAAACAAGTTAAATTGATGTTTTAAGCAGAACAAGGAAAAGCACTTTAAAAGGCCATATTTGAATTTGAAATTTGAATCCTTGATTCAAATTTGTTCAAACCCTTCTGGTTTTAGTTGCATTAGCCCAACACACTCATATTGCCATGTTTCATGCATGCATCATATTGTTGCACATTGTTTGGTGATGGTTGTATATCGATGTCCCTTGCGACAGGTTCTGCCTCCGAGGAATACCGTGATTACCCTAACGAAGAACCGTATCAGTGCATCGAACCATCAGGCAAGCAACCAACCATTTGATCATATCGATACAATCCCATGTTCTCGCCCCTGCTCTCTTTTACTGCATTAAGACAACGCGATTCAAACTGCTGTGTGCTACGGTAGTTGAACCCATTTCCTCTGCATGACCTGTCATTGCCACAGTAACTAGATGAAACTCACTAGCATGTGTGGGAGTTGTTTGAGCCATATGTATGTGTTGTTCCTACCTTGCTATGCCTGCTATGCTTAGAGTCGTGTCAGGTCTGGTTCATCTGGGTGATGGGCTAGAGTGAAATGATTATGTCGGTAATGAGGGTGGTGTGGTGAACACGATTTGGTAAAGGTATCGATGAGAGGCCATGTAGGAGTACATGGTGGGTTGTTTCATTGAAGCCGACCTTAAGCACTGAGATCTGTATGCGTGATTTAAGATACAGCTACTACCATGCATTGGGCCCTGAAATATGACCCCGCTCGACTTCTTATTCACCCTAGCTCTCTGTCCAGGAGTTGCAAGTAGTTTCTGGTGTTTGTAGCCTACTGGAGGCCGTGGACAGCGCTGACCGTAGGGGTGGGCTGTGATGCGGTAGGTACGTGGCCGGGTGTACCGAATACCCGTTAGGTATCTCGGGAACCCTGTTCACATCGTTCGGGGCCGTATGGGAAACCTCGGCCGGACTCCCTGCGGATGGAACCTGAATAGGCGATAAACCTGGACTGGAGGCTTAGGTGATTAGGTAGGTCGTGGCCGACACCCATGTTGGGCTTCCGCTTGAAGGTTGCCGAGTACATGTCGTGTAAACGACGGTAAGTGGTGAGAGCGTGTATGAAGAAGTACACCCCTGCAGGGTTAACATGATCTATTCGAATAGCCGCGTCCGCGGTAAAGGACTACTTGGTTGCTTATACAGTTCATAGACAAGTAAATGGAAACTACTAAAAGCCTCAAGATAAGTGTGAGTGCCGAGGATGGCTCTTCCGTAGGAAGACGGAGGCGGATCCTCGGTAGTGTATTGAATTGGTGAGTAGTGGACTCGTGTGCGCAAAATCATTTCAGTTGGAGTATCGTAGGATAGCCTAGCCAAGAGTCAAAGCTGGCTTGCTGCAATAACTCCACCAACCCTTCTTGATACTATGCATGTATGTAGGATCTGATGTAAGTCTTGCTGAGTACCTTTGTACTCATGTTGCTATAATCTACATTTTTACAGAAGACGCTGCAACCCCTTCTGATGGGTTCTATGTAGACGTTGACATCAACGAGTAGGCTAAAGACCCAGGTGGTGACCCTGAACTTGTGAAGGACCTTGTAGTATAGCTAGGCTTCCCAAGCCTCTTTTATTTTACTATTTGTCTGTACTCAGACAAGCTACTTCCGCTGCTGGTTTGTATGACTGTATGACTTGTATGTTGGGTCGTGAGACCCGTACCTTTGTGTATGTTATGTATGGCTCACTGAGCCTTAAATAAAGTACTTGTGTCATAGAGTCATGTTGTGATGCTTCGTTGTATTTGCACATATCGAGCATATTGTGTGTATGATTGAAATGCTTGGTATGTGTGGGATCTGACTATCTAGTTGTTTATCTTTAGTAGCCTCTCTTACCGGGAAATGTCTCCTAGTGTTACCGCTGAGCCATGGTAGCTTGCTACTGCTCTGGGACACTTAGGCTGGCCGGCATGTGTCCTTCTTCGTTCCTGTGTCTGTCCCTTCGGGGAAATGTCACGCTTTGAGTACCGGAGTCCTGTTAGCCCGCTACAGCCCGGTTTACCGGAGTCCTGCTAGCCCAGTGCTACAGCCCGGACCCACTTGCTGATGACCGACACGTTCGAAGCTGGGTCATGGATGCCTGTCCTTGTAAGTCTGTGCCACTTTGGGTTTACGACTAGTCATGTCAGCCCGGGCTCTTTATCATATGGATGCTAGCGACACTATCATATACGTGAGCCAAAAGGCGCAAACGGTCCCGGGAAAAGGTAAGACGACACCCGTGGGGATACCGTGCGTGAGGCCGCAAAGTGATATGAGGTGTTACCAGCTAGATCGATGTGACATCGAGTCGGGGTCCTGACAGCGTTGGCATCAGAGCTGGACTGCCTGTAGGTTCTCCAAGCCAAACTGGTCGATGTTGAGTCTAGAAATTCTTTAGTTATATGTAGGGGAATTGTTTGTGGGTTGGAACGTAAGGCTCTTTTTACTCCTTATACCTTATGACTTTCTGATCTGAGTCAGTCCATTCTTCCACCGGGGGTTAAGGAATTAGGATCTGTTCTCTCTATCAGGATCACGAGTTACTAATCAGTAGTACCTTATAAGTTTGATGGTTACCAGCCTAGTTCAGTTCTACTACCACATTATGTTGCCAGAATGGTTTCAGAACTTTGATATGGTGATGTTGAGTGTGTACGAAATCCTTTGTCAAATGTCTCAAATTCTTTTTGAGCATTTACAGCTGTTATGCTGCCGAAATTTTGCTAGAAATTCTAATGCCTTTGCATTATGATTGTGCTTTCAGATGGCCACTCGCGACCTCAATCAAGTGGTTCGCCTGACTCAATGCCTAGATGTACCCGGCCATACTGCTAAGTTGGTCAGGGTAATGACTGAGGCTGGATATCGCTGGTATCCCGAGTACACGGTCGAAGAGCAATTCCGAGACTTTAATCAAAGCCAGTATCTCTGCACTGTCAGGATATTTCCATCTTATCCTGGATCCACCGAGCCTCTTCACTGCTCCTATGGACTCGGGGTTTCTATTGATATGGCTGTGCAGGACGCCGCCTACTCTATGATGACCATTATGCGAGTCAGATCTGGGTTATTTCGGGACTCTGATTTCCGGTATATGCCAGGATCACTTCCGGGAGCACAAGGGTATCTCCAGGCTATCTATGCTGATCCCACTCAGGAGGATTCACGGACTCGCACCACTGCTGAGATGCTCGAGGATAAGGACCGTGAAAATCGGGCCTTGAGGTTAGAGCTCTTTAATACCCGTGCTGACCACTGGGCCACTTTGACTCGGTTCGCACCGGCGGTGCAAGCTGGATATTCAGATATGCGCGATCTCTATCCTGTGAGATCTGCTCTGCCAGACGTGATGGTTTGGCGTGATGTAGGAGGCATCACCCCACCTCGCGGTCCCCGCAGGCCACCGTTTGTTGGTCCAAGGCCTCATCCTAGCCCCTATGGTCCACAAGCTTCGCGAGATCGTCTGTTTCCGGATGATCATGTTGAGCTTCCAGGCTATGGAGGTGACTTCTACGAGGACTACTACGGATCGGTCTGAGTTAGCAGTAGTATCACTAGTTCGCACTAGCTGTGTCTTCTATCGTCCCGCGTGACTCGTGGGTTATGACCTAGTTTGTACTCTTTCCGGAGGTGTAGAGAAATAATGTATAGGAGCTTGGAATGCCTCCGATGAGATGTAATCCTCGTTCACCGTAATAGTACTTTGTTTGGTCTTGTACTAAACCCTGTATGGTGTGTATGACGATGGAATAAAAGAAGCAGTTTCTGTATCTACCATGTCATACGGATGATCATCTTGCATTTCGAGTTATTCCTTACATTATGAATCCTATGTCGGAATTTTACCATCCTGACTAAATCATTGTCTTGTTTACCTAGGATGGTCAACACGCGCGCTAACCCTGCTTCCCAAGAGCAGGCCGAAGGCAGTGAAGCCAGGAATGAAAATCTGCCTCACCCTCCTTCACTAGCCGAGGTGATGATGGAAGCTGAGAGAAACAAGCGGGAGACAAACCGTTTGTTGGAGCGTATTGAACAGAATACAGCACACCATCAGAGGGCTAACGTGGTGTCACTCAGTGATTTTATCAAATTACATCCACCCACGTTCCACCACTCCGTCGAGCCTCTCGACGCTGATGACTGGCTTCGCAGTATCTCTCACAAACTGCGTTCCGCGCTGGTAGCGGAGGCTGACAAGGTCACCTTTGCTGCATATCATCTTGAAGGCCCCGCCAGTCTATGGTGGGAGAATTATGGAGCTATGCGCCCAGCGGGCCATGTCACAACTTGGGCTGAATTCAGCGAGGCTTTCCGTGAACATCACATTCCGGAGGGTCTCATGGACCGTAAACGTGAAGAATTTTGCAGTTTCACCCAAGGCCGACTTTCTGTGGATGCCTATAGCAGGGAGTTTGGTAATCTCGCCCGATATGCAACTGAGGAAGTGTCTACTGACGCCAAGAAGCAAGCAAGGTTCCGTAAGGGACTTAGTCCTGAGCTTCGCCGCGACCTCCGTCTGCATGAGTGCACATCTTTTTCGAAACTTGTCAACAAAGCCATCAGTGCTGAAACTGGTCAGACTGACTATGACGCAACACGCAAGCATGGACGTGACACGGGTTCCTCATCCGGTGCTGGTCCTCAGAAGCGCCGCGTGTGGGTGCCCAACACCGCCCTGCCACCCAGGTTCACACCGAGGCCATCTTTCCAGGCGCCTCGCCCTGTACAACAGTCTGCTCCAGCCAAGCCCTATGGGGGTCCAACCAATAATGTTCCTCCACGTACCAGTTCCGTGACTTGTTTCAAGTGTGGGGAATCTGGTCACTATATGCGTGAATGCCCCCAGACCAACCCCAATCAATCTGCTAAAGCTGTTAGCCGTGGCAAGCCGACAGGAAAAGTATTCCACGCCAAGCCGGTCACCGCTTCACGTGGCCATGTCAACTGTGTCTCTGCCGAAGAAGCTCAAGAGGATCCCAACGTCGTTCTCGGTACGCTTCTTGTTAATTGCCACCCGGCATCTGTCCTTTTCGATACAGGAGCCTCTCATTCCTTTATGTCTGAAAATTATGCTCGTTTGCATAACGTTGCATTCTGTGACATGCCATCCACTATGGAAATTTCTACCCCTGGTTCTAGATGGCAGACCTCTAGGGTAAGTTATGGAAATGAGATCCAAGTCGACAGACTTGTTTTCCTTGCGTCTTTGATAGCCCTTAAATCTTCAGATATTAATATCATTCTGGGTATGGACTGGATGTCAGCTCATCATGCCCAAATTGATTGCTTCTCTAGGACTGTTCAACTCACCCATCCTTCGGGGAGGATAGTCAATGTCTTGACCCGAATAGCCAAGCGACAATTATATTCTCTTAACGCCAGCCCTTTGCCAGACCTTGAGGACGTTCCGGTAGTCCGTGACTTCCCGGATGTCTTTCCAGAGGAATTGCCAGGTGTTCCACCTGACAGAGATGTTGAGTTCGTAATAGACCTCATTCCAGGAACCGTTCCGATTGCTAGAAGACCTTATAAGATGGCCCCCCTAGAACTAGCCGAGCTTAAGAAACAAATTGATGAGTCCCTGAAAAAGGGTTTTATCCGACCTAGCTCCTCTCTGTGGGCTTGCCCCGTCCTATTCGTCAAGAAGAAGGATGGTACGGACCGGATGGTTGTAGATTACCGACCTGTCAATTTGGTCACAATCAAGAACAAGTACCCGCTTCCCAGGATCAACGACCTGTATGATCAGCTCGCTGGATCCTCAGTCTTCTCCAAGATGGATTTGAGGTTGGGCTACCATCAAATCAAAATCAGAAACGGGGACATTCCTAAAACGGCCTTTGTTACTCGTTATGGCCAATACGAGTACACCGTCATGTCCTTCGGTTTAACCAACGCTCCAGCCACCTTTTCTCGGTTAATGAACTCAATCTTCATGGAGTATTTGGATAAGTTCGTCGTAGTTTATCTCGATGATATACTCATCTACTCCAAGAACGAGGAAGAACATGCCGAACATCTAAGGCTAGTGTTGAAGAAACTTTGAGAGCATCGCCTTTATGCCAAATTTTCTAAATGTGAATTCTGGTTGTCAGAAGTGACCTATATGGGTCATGTAATATCTGGTAAAGGTATTGCTGTTAACCCTGAGCGAGTTCAAGCCGTTCTTAACTGGACTCCACCTGAATCAGTCAAGCAAGTTCGGAGTTTTCTAGGCTTAGCGAGCTATTGTCGTCGCTTTGTCGAGAACTTCTCCAAGGTTGCCAAACCTCTAACCGAACTTCTCAAGAAAGATAAGAAGTTCGAATGGACTCCACAATGTGAGCACAGCTTTCAGGAACTGAAAAGACGCCTGACTTCTGCTCCCGTGCTGGTACCGCCAGACTTCTCCAAGGACTTTGTTATCTACTGCGACGCCTCGCGACAAGGACTAGGTTGCATTCTCATGCAAGATCGACACGTAATTGCCTACGCTTCACGGCAATTGCACCCACATGAGGAGAATTATCCTACTCATGATCTAGAGCTTGCAGCCGTAGTCTATGCACTTAAGACCTAGCGACATTACCTCCTCGGTAATCGTTGCGAAATATTCACTGATCACCAAAGTCTGAAGTATATTTTCACCCAACCGGATTTGAATCTCAGGCAGAGACGTTGGGTTGAATTGATCACCGACTTCGACTTAGGAATAACCTACACCCCAGGGAAAGCCAACGTCATGGCTGATGCGCTAAGTCGTAAATCTTATTGTAACAACCTGATGTTACAACAAAGTCAACCGCTTCTCCATGAGGAATTTCGGAAGCTTAACCTTCATATTGTTCCTCAAGGTTTTCTCTCCACCTTGGTGGCAAAACCTACCCTTACGGATCAAATTGTCAAAGCACAGAAGGTAGATCCGGGAATCTCCCGCATCAAGAGGAACATTCAGAAAGGAATTGCGAATTGTTTCTCCATTAATGATCAAGGAGTCGTATACTTCGGGAATCGACTAGTGGTTCCCAAAGTGCGCAACCTAAGGCGATTAATCCTTAAGGAAGCTCATGAATCTCCTCTCACCATTCATCCCGGTAGTACTAAAATGTATCAGGACCTACGCCAGAGGTTCTGGTGGACTAGGATGAAGAGAGAAATTGCTCAGTATATTGCAAATTGCGACGTCTGTCGTCGTGTAAAAGCAGAGCATCAACGGCCTGCTGGCACCCTTCAACCCCTAGCTATTCCTGAATGGAAATGGGATAAAATTGGCATGGATTTCATTACCGGTTTTCCCAGGACCAAGAGAGGGAATAATGCTATTTTCGTCATGGTCGATCGTCTTTCCAAAGTAGCCCACTTCTTACCTGTTCGTGAGAGTATAACCGCTAGTCAGCTGGCAGATTTGTACATCTCCCGAATAGTGTCCCTTCATGGTGTTCCTTTGGAAATTAACTCGGATCGAGGAAGTCTTTTCACCTCTCGATTTTGGGAAAGTTTCCAAAATGCTATGGGAACCCGTCTTTCCTTTAGCACCGCTTTCCACCCTCAGTCGAGTGGTCAAGTGGAACGCGTCAACCAAATTCTAGAAGACATGCTTCGAGCCTCTGTTATCTCATTCGGAATGGACTGGGAGAAGTGCCTTCCATTTGCCGAATTCGCTTACAACAACAGCTATCAATCTAGCTTAGGTAAAGCCCCTTTTGAAGTTCTCTATGGACGACGATGTCGAACACCCCTTAACTGGTCAGAGACCGGGGAAAGACAATTCTTTGGCCCGGACATGATTCAGGAAGCAGAAGAGCAAGTTCGTATCGTTCGTGAAAAGTTGAAAACAGCCCAATCCCGTCAAAAGAGTCAATATGACCGAAAACATAAGGCTATGACTTTCGAGGTTGACGAGAAGGCTTATCTTCGGGTCACCCCTCTGAAGGGAACCCATCGTTTCGGTATCAAAGGCAAATTGGCTCCTCGTTACATTGGACCTTTTCGCATTCTTGCCAAACGAGGGGAAGTTGCCTACCAGTTGGAACTACCTCCGCACCTCTCCAGAGTTCACGATGTCTTCCACGTTTCTCAACTCAGGCGTTGCTTCTCGGATCCTATCCGTGAAGTGGACCACGAAACGCTTGATCTCCAAGATAATCTTACATATCGAGAGTACCCCATTCGTATCCTCGATCAAGCCGAACGTACCACGCGACGTCATAATATCAAGTTTCTCAAGGTTCAATGGTCGCACCATTCTGAGGATGAAGCAACTTGGGAAAGGGAGGATCGTCTTCGACTCGAGTATCCCGCCTTCTTCTCGGAGGAACCCAAATCTCGGGACGAGATTCTTTTGAGTGGGGGTGAGTTGTCACACCCTAGCTAGTCATGCATTAGAGTGTTGCATCATGTTTACTCTTTCATCAGAAACTTGAAATGGGGATGACAGAACCCCCAGTCCCCTCTGAAACCAACTAGGGTTACTAAAATAATTTTTCAATGAACCTGAAATGCCCTTCTAAAATGCCCATCATTTTTGCCTTGGTTCAGAACCTCTGCCAAAAGTGGTGCACATTTTCCTAGGCCATCCTAGGGTTTCTGATTTAAATCATAAATATTTGAATTTGGGCATTTAAAATAATATAAAATATTTAAATGCTCAAATATCTCCAAACTAAAATGTTTCATGTTGGAAATAATCCAACTATGGGCCAGGAATAGTTTGGTGATTTTTTGAAGTTGCCTAGGTATTTTATTAAATTCAACAAAGTTGCAGATATATTAACTAAAAAACAGAAACAGAAAAAAAAGGGAAAAACTTCCCTGTGCGGCCCAGCCAGCTGGCCGGCCCAGCAAGCCAGCCCAGCCCACCACCGCCGTCGTCCTCCTGGCGCCAGTCGGCCAGGCGTGTGGCCGGCGCGCGCGCACGGCCGGAGCGCCACGCCACCAGCCTGTCTGCCTGCCTCCCCCGCCAGCGCGACGCCGCGGCGCTTCTTCTCGGTGCCGCCCCGATCCCCTGGCCTTATCCCCCTCTCTCTCCCGTGCCGCTCTCTCCCTCTCTCTCTCACAGCCGAACACCACCGTCGCCGCCGTTCGCCATAGCCGCCGTCCCCGACCACCCCTCGCTCCCCCGACTAGCTCAGGAGCTCCGCCTCGACTCCCTCTTCCTCCCCACCGCTCCACAGCTCCCCGGAAGCCCTGCATCGCCGCCACGTCGCCGTTCCCCTCTTCGGGCTCCGACCACCGTCGCCGTCGATTCGCCGTCTCCAGCGCGTCCCCGAGCCCACTTCGACGCCCACTGCAACCGCGGTGAGCTACGCCACCGTTTCCCCCTCTCCTCCCCCTCGTTTCCCCACCGTAGCCTCCTCCCCACCACGGCCGAACCTCCGCCGTCGCCGAGCTCGTCGTCGACGCAGCTCCGGTGACCATTTGGTCACCCCGGCGAGTCCAACGAGTTCGCAAGACCCCGTAGAGCATCCCTAGCGCCTCGCTTCGCTCGACTTCGAGCTCCAACCCTGTTCCCGTGCACGACCGAACCCCGGCGGCCGCAGCCGAGCTCGCCGCCGTCAACTCCGGCCACCCCGAGCCCAACCACCACCACCAATAGTCGCGGCTCAACCTCAGCAACACGTAGATGCCTTCCGCCGTCCATTTGGTTGCCGGAATGGCAAAAAGCACTTTCGCCGCCTTCTCGGGCCTCGCCGGCGTCATGCCGCCGGCGGGTTTGACCTGTCCGACCTGAGGTTTGACCCCCCAGGGTCACTGACGCGTGGGTCCTGTCGGACAGGTAGTTAGTTAGTACTAATTACCGTTAGTCAACCCCCCCTGACACTGATAGTGGGCCCCAGCGCCACTAATCCCTAATTAGGATTAATTTAAACCTGTTAAACCCCCCCTGTCACTGACGTGTGGCCCCCACACGTCAGGTTTGACTTCAGCCAGCCGCAGTTGACCACTGACGTCATGCTGACGTCATGCTGGCACAATAATTATAATTTCTGGATTTAAATTAAATCAGGAAATTCCAGAATATTATTTAAACTTCAAAAATTCATAACTTTTATTCTGTAACTCCAAATTGGACAAATTATATATGAAAAATGATCAGAAAAATCCAATCTACCCATCTGTACTATTTTCATGCATGATCAAACAAGTTAAATTGATGTTTTAAGCAGAACAAGGAAAAGCACTTTAAAAGACCATATTTGAACTTAAAATTTGAATCCTTGATTCAAATTTGTTCAAACCCCTCTGTTCTTAGTTGCATTAGCCCAACACACTCATATTGCCATGTTTCATGCATGCATCATATTGTTGCACATTGTTTGGTGATGGTTGTGTATCGATGTCCTTTGCGACAGGTTCTGCCCCCGAGGAGTACCGTGATTACCCTAACGAAGAACCATATCAGTGCATCGAACCATCAGGCAAGCAACCAACCATTTGATCATATCGATACAATCCCATGTTCTCGCTCCTGCTCTCTTTTACTGCATTAAGACAACGCGATTCAAACTGCTGTGTGCTACGGTAGTTGAACCCATTTCCTCTGCATGACATGTCATTGCCACAGTAACTAGATGAAACCCACTAGCATGTGTAGGAGTTGTTTGAGCCATATGTATGTGTTGTTCCTACCTTGCTATGCCTGCTATGCTTAGAGTCGTGTCAGGTCTGGTTCATCTGGGTGATGGGCTAGAGTGAAATGATTATGTCGGTAATGAGAGTGGTGTGGTGAACACGATTTGGTAAAGGTATCGATGAGAGGCCATGTAGGAGTACATGGTGGGTTGTTTCATTGAAGCTGGCCTTAAGCACTGAGATCTGTATGTGTGATTTAAGAATCAGCTACTACCATGCATTGGGCCCGAAACCAATGGACCCTCTCGGCTTCTTATTCACCCTAGTTCTCCGTCCAGGAGTTGCAAGTAGTTTCTGGTGTTTGTAGCCTACTGGAGGCCGTGGACAGCGCTGACCGTAGGGGTGGGCTGTGATGCGGTAGGTACGTGGCCGGGTGTACCGAATACCCGTTAGGTATCTCGGGAACCCTGTTCACATCGTTCGGGGCCGTATGGGAAACCTCGGCCGGACTCCCTGCGGATGGAACCTGAATAGGCGATAAACCTGGACTGGAGGCTTAGGTGATTAGGTAGGTCGTGGCCGACACCCACGTTGGGCTTCCGCTTGAAGGTTGCCGAGTACATGTCGTGTAAACGACGGTAAGTGGTGAGAGTGTGTATGAAGAAGTACCCCCTGCAGGGTTAACATGATCTATTCGAATAGCCGCGTCCGCGGTAAAGGACTACTTGGTTGCCTATACAGTTCATAGACAAGTAAATGGAAACTACTAAAAGCCTCAAGATAAGTGTGAGTGCCGAGGATGGCTCTTCCGTAGGAAGACGGAGGCGGATCCTCGGTAGTGTATTGAATTGGTGAGTAGTGGACTCGTGTGCGCAAAAATCATTTCAGTTGGAGTATCGTAGGATAGCCTAGCCAAGAGTCAAAGCTGGCTTGCTGCAATAACTCCACCAACCCTTCTTGATACTATGCATGTATGTAGGATCTGATGTAAGTCTTGCTGAGTACCTTTGTACTCATGTTGCTATAATCTACATTTTTACAGAAGACGCTGCAACCCCTTCTGATGGGTTCTATGTAGACGTTGACATCAACGAATAGGCTAAAGACCCAGGTGGTGACCCTGAGCTTGTGATGGACCACGTAGTATAGCTAGGCTTTCCAAGCCTCTTTTATTTTATTAGTTGTCTGTACTCAGACAAGTTACTTCCGCTGCTGGTTTGTATGACTGTATGACTTGTATGTGGGGTCGTGAGACCCGTACCTTTGTGTATGTTATGTATGGCTCACTGAGCCTTAAATAAAGTACTTGTGTCATAGAGTCATGTTGTGATGCTTCGTTGTATTTGCACATATCGAGCATATTGTGTGTATGATTGAAATGCTTGGTATGTGTGGGATCTGACTATCTAGTTGTTTATCTTTAGTAGCCTCTCTTACCGGGAAATGTCTCCTAGTGTTACCGCTGAGCCATGGTAGCTTGCTACTCTTCTGGAACACTTAGGCTGGCCGGCATGTGTCCTTCTTCGTTCCTGTGTCTGTCCCTTCGGGGAAATGTCACGCTTTGAGTACCGGAGTCCTGTTAGCCCGCTACAGCCCGGTTTACCGGAGTCCTGCTAGCCCAGTGCTACAGCCCGGACCCACTTGCTGATGACCGACACGTTCGAAGCTGGGTCATGGATGCCTGTCCCTGTAAGTCTGTGCCACTTTGGGTTTACGACTAGTCATGTCAGCCCGGGCTCTTTATCATATGGATGCTAGCGACACTATCATATACGTGAGCCAAAAGGCGCAAACGGTCCCGGGAAAAGGTAAGACGACACCCGTGGGGATACCGTGCCTGAGGCCGCAATGTGATATGAGGTGTTACCAGCTAGATCGATGTGACATCGAGTCGGGGTCCTGACACTATTCCTGAATGGAAATGGGATAAAATTGGTATGGATTTCATTACCGGTTTTCCCAGGACCAAGAGAGGGAATAATGCTATCTTCGTCGTTGTTGATCGTCTTTCCAAAGTAGCTCATTTCCTACCTGTTCGTGAGAGTATAACCGCTAGTCAGCTGGCAGACTTATACATCTCCCGAATAGTGTCCCTCCATGGTGTTCCTTTGGAAATCAACTCGGATCGAGGAAGTCTTTTCACCTCTCGATTTTGGGAAAGTTTCCAAAATGCTATGGGAACCCGTCTCTCCTTTAGCACCGCCTTCCACCCTCAGTCGAGTGGTCAAGTGGAACGTGTCAACCAGATTCTAGAAGACATGCTTCGAGCCTCTGTTATCTCATTCGGAATGGACTGGGAAAAGTGCCTTCCATTTGCCGAATTCGCTTACAACAACAGCTATCAATCTAGCTTGGGTAAAGCCCCTTTTGAAGTTCTCTATGGACGACGGTGTCGAACACCCCTTAACTGGTCAGAGACCGGGGAAAGACAATTCTTTGGCCCGGATATGATTCAGGAAGCAGAAGAACAAGTTCGTATCGTTCGTGAAAAGTTGAAAACAGCCCAATCTCGTCAAAAGAGTCAATATGACCGAAAACATAAGGCTATGACTTTCGAGGTTGACGAGAAGGCTTATCTTCGGGTCACCCCTCTGAAGGGAACCCATCGTTTCGGTATCAAAGGCAAATTGGCTCCTCGTTACATTGGACCTTTTTGCATTCTCGCCAAACGAGGAGAAGTTGCCTACCAGTTGGAACTACCTCCGCACCTCTCCAGAGTCCACGATGTCTTCCACGTTTCTCAACTCAGGCGTTGCTTCTCGGATCCTATCCGTGGAGTGGACCACGAAACGCTTGATCTCCAAGATAATCTTACATATCGAGAGTACCCCGTTCGTATCCTCGATCAGGCCGAACGTACCACCCGACGTCATAATATCAAGTTTCTCAAAGTACAATGGTCGCACCATTCTGAGGATGAAGCAACTTGGGAAAGGGAGGATCGTCTTCGACTCGAGTATCCCGCCTTCTTCCCGGAGGAACCCAAATCTCGGGACGAGATTCTTTTGAGTGGGGGTGAGTTGTCACACCCTAGCTAGTCATGCATTAGAGTGTTGCATCATGTTTACTCTTTCATCAGAAACTTGAAATGGGGATGACAGAACCCCCAGTCCCCTCTGAAACCAACTAGGGTTACTAAAATAATTTTTCAATGAACCTGAAATGCCCTTCTAAAATGCCCATCATTTTTGCCTTGGTTCAGAACCTCTGCCAAAAGTGGTGCACATTTTCCTAGGCCATCCTAGGGTTTTTGATTTAAATCATAGATATTTGAATTTGGGCATTTAAAATAATATAAAATATTTAAATGCTCAAATATCTCCAAACTAAAATGTTTCATGTTGGAAATAATCCAACTATGGGCCAGGAATAGTTTGGTGAATTTTGAAGTTGCCTAGGTATTTTATTAAATTCAACAAAGTTGCAGATATATTAAATAAAAACAGAAACAGAAAAAAAGGGGAAAAACTTCCCTGTGCGGCCCAGCCAGCTGGCCGGCCCAGCAAGCCAGCCCAGCCCCCACCGCCGTCGTCCTCCTGGCGCCAGTCGGCCAGGCGTGTGGCCGGCGCGCGCGCACGGCCGGAGCGCCACGCCACCAGCCCGTCTGCCTGCCTCCCCCGCCAGCGCGATGCCGCGGCGCTTCTTCTCGGTGCCGCCCCGATCCCCTGGCCTTATCCCCCTCTCTCTCCCGTGCTGCTCTCTCTCTCTCTCTCTCACGGCCGAACACCACCGTCGCCGCCGTTCGCCATAGCCGCCGTCTCCGACCACCCCTCGCTCCCCCGACTAGCTCAGGAGCTCCGCCTCGATTCCCTCTTCCTCCCCACCGCTCCACAGCTCCCCGGAAGCCCTGCATCACCGCCACGTCGCCGTTCCCCTCTTCGGGCTCCGACCACCGTCGCCGTAGATTCGCCGTCTCCAGCGCGTCCCCGAGCCCACTTCGACGCCCACTGCAACCGCGGTGAGCTACGCCACCGTTTCCCCCTCTCCTCCCCCTCGTTTCCCCACCGTAGCCTCCTCCCCACCACGGCCGAACCTCCGCCGTCGCCGAGCTCGTCGTCGACGCAGCTCCGGTGACCATTTGGTCACCCCGGCGAGTCCAACGAGTTCGCAAGACCCCGTAGAGCATCCCTAGCGCCTCGCTTCGCTCGACTTCGAGCTCCAACCCTGTTCCCGTGCACGACCGAACCCCGGCGGCCGCAGCCGAGCTCGCCGCCGTCAACTCCGGCCACCCCGAGCCCAACCACCACCACCAATAGTCGCGGCTCAACCTCAGCAACACGTAGATGCCTTCCGCCGTCCATTTGGTTGCCGGAATGGCAAAAAGCACTTTCGCCGCCGTCTCGGGCCTCGCCGGCGTCATGCCGCCGGCGGGTTTGACCTGTCCGACCTGAGGTTTGACCCCCCAGGGTCACTGACGCGTGGGCCCTGTCGGACAGGTAGTTAGTTAGTACTAATTACCGTTAGTCAACCCCCCCTGACACTGACAGTGGGCCCCAGCGCCACTAATCCCTAATTAGGATTAATTTAAACCTGTTAAACCCCCCCTGTCACTGACGTGTGGCCCCCACACGTCAGGTTTGACTTCAGCCAGCCGCAGTTGACCACTGACGTCATGCTGACGTCATGCTGGCGCAATAATTATAATTTCTGGATTTAAATTAATTCAGGAAATTCCAGAATATTATTTAAACTTCAAAAATTCATAACTTTTATTCTGTAACTCCAAATTGGACAAATTATATATGAAAAATGATCAGAAAAATCCAATCTACCCATCTGTACTATTTTCATGCATGATCAAACAAGTTAAATTGATGTTTTAAGCAGAACAAGGAAAAGCACTTTAAAAGACCATATTTGAACTTAAAATTTGAATCCTTGATTCAAATTTGTTCAAACCCCTCTGTTCTTAGTTGCATTAGCCCAACACACTCATATTGCCATGTTTCATGCATGCATCATATTGTTGCACATTGTTTGGTGATGGTTGTGTATCGATGTCCTTTGCGACAGGTTCTGCCCCCGAGGAGTACCGTGATTACCCTAACGAAGAACCGTATCAGTGCATCGAACCATCAGGCAAGCAACCAACCATTTGATCATATCGATACAATCCCATGTTCTCGCTCCTGCTCTCTTTTACTGCATTAAGACAACGCGATTCAAACTGCTGTGTGCTACGGTAGTTGAACCCATTTCCTCTGCATGACCTGTCATTGCCACAGTAACTAGATGAAACCCACTAGCATGTGTAGGAGTTGATTGAGCCCTATGTATGTGTTGTTCCTACCTTGCTATGCCTGCTATGCTTAGAGTCGTGTCAGGTCTGGTTCATCTGGGTGATGGGCTAGAGTGAAATGATTATGTCAGTAATGGGAGTGGTGTGGTGAACACGATTTGGTAAAGGTATCGATGAGAGGCCATGTAGGAGTACATGGTGGGTTGTTTCATTGAAGCCGACCTTAAGCACTGAGATCTGTATGTGTGATTTAAGAATCAGCTACTACCATGCATTGGGCCCGAAACCAATGGACCCTCTCGGCTTCTTATTCACCCTAGTTCTCCGTCCAGGAGTTGCAACTAGTTTCTGGTGTTTGTAGCCTACTGGAGGCCGTGGACAGCGCTGACCGTAGGGGTGGGCTGTGATGCGGTAGGTACGTGGCCGGGTGTACCGAATACCCGTTAGGTATCTCGGGAACCCTGTTCACATCGTTCGGGGCCGTATGGGAAACCTCGGCCGGACTCCCTGCGGATGGAACCTGAATAGGCGATAAACCTGGACTGGAGGCTTAGGTGATTAGGTAGGTCGTGGCCGACACCCACGTTGGGCTTCCGCTTGAAGGTTGCCGAGTACATGTCGTGTAACGACGGTAAGTGGTGAGAGCGTGTATGAAGAAGTACCCCCTGCAGGGTTAACATGATCTATTCGAATAGCCGCGTCCGCGGTAAAGGACTACTTGGTTGCTTATACAGTTCATAGACAAGTAAATGGAAACTACTAAAAGCCTCAAGATAAGTGTGAGTGCCGAGGATGGCTCTTCCGTAGGAAGACGGAGGCGGATCCTCGGTAGTGTATTGAATTGGTGAGTAGTGGACTCGTGTGCGCAAAATCATTTCAGTTGGAGTATCGTAGGATAGCCTAGCCAAGAGTCAAAGCTGGCTTGCTGCAATAACTCCACCAACCCTTCTTGATACTATGCATGTATGTAGGATCTGATGTAAGTCTTGCTGAGTACCTTTGTACTCATGTTGCTATAATCTACATTTTTACAGAAGACGCTGCAACCCCTTCTGATGGGTTCTATGTAGACGTTGACATCAACGAGTAGGCTAAAGACCCAGGTGGTGACCCTGAACTTGTGAAGGACCTTGTAGTATAGCTAGGCTTCCCAAGCCTCTTTTATTTTACTATTTGTCTGTACTCAGACAAGCTACTTCCGCTGCTGGTTTGTATGACTGTATGACTTGTATGTTGGGTCGTGAGACCCGTACCTTTGTGTATGTTATGTATGGCTCACTGAGCCTTAAATAAAGTACTTGTGTCATAGAGTCATGTTGTGATGCTTCGTTGTATTTGCACATATCGAGCATATTGTGTGTATGATTGAAATGCTTGGTATGTGTGGGATCTGACTATCTAGTTGTTTATCTTTAGTAGCCTCTCTTACCGGGAAATGTCTCCTAGTGTTACCGCTGAGCCATGGTAGCTTGCTACTGCTCTGGGACACTTAGGCTGGCCGGCATGTGTCCTTCTTCGTTCCTGTGTCTGTCCCTTCGGGGAAATGTCACGCTTTGAGTACCGGAGTCCTGTTAGCCCGCTACAGCCCGGTTTACCGGAGTCCTGCTAGCCCAGTGCTACAGCCCGGACCCACTTGCTGATGACCGACACGTTCGAAGCTGGGTCATGGATGCCTGTCCCTGTAAGTCTGTGCCACTTTGGGTTTACGACTAGTCATGTCAGCCCGGGCTCTTTATCATATGGATGCTAGCGACACTATCATATACGTGAGCCAAAAGACGCAAACGGTCCCGGGAAAAGGTAAGACGACACCCGTGGGGATACCGTGCGTGAGGCCGCAAAGTGATATGAGGTGTTACCAGCTAGATCGATGTGACATCGAGTCGGGGTCCTGACAATATGCGGGAGTCAATATGGGTATCCAGATCCCGCTAATGAGTATTGATTGTAATGTGTTCCAAACATGTCCGCATATGCTCGAACCTGTAGGGTCATGCGCTTAACGGTTTAGGGGTGTGTATGAATGCAATTGTGTAATGAAGAGTGGAGAGAAGGGTCTGAAAGTGCCTCGGAGAATCTTGTGGGTGTTCCAGGAAGTCCTAGATGATTCCGGTGATACCGGACTGTAAATGTTTCAGAAGATATCAAAAACTTCCAGAAGGTTCTAGAAATTTGTGGAAGCTTTCAGAACATGCCGAAGTGTCCCCTGCTAGGCCTTACCTCCCCCTAGGGCTTTCCTTGTGGGTCAAGGCAGCGTCAAGGGGGTTGGGAAAACCTGCCTAAAGCGGGAGGCCGAATTGGGTGGGTGGGGGGAGTTGGAGTTCTCAGAGGAATCCTCCTCCCTTGCCCAAACCGGCCTAAAGGAAGGATGACCTCCTATATAAGGATGTGGTGCACCCCAAATGGCACCCAAGCCGCACCCCTACACCAGCTGCACCTCCCCCTTGCTAGATGAAACCCTAGGGTGTCCCTCTCCTTCTAAATTATTGTCGCTCCTTCTTCCTCCTTCTAGATTAGATCTAGAAGGCGACGTCGGAGAGCTTTCATATTCACCAGGTTGGTTCCCCATGATGCTGTCCTGGAATGGGGGGTGCTTGCCACGTCGGCTAATACGTCTCTAATGTATCTAGAATTTATGAAGTATTCATGCCATGTTTACAACAATTTATATGGTTTTGGTATGATTTGAATGAAACTACTCTGGTCTGGCACTGTTTTCAGCAAAACTACCATGGTGTGGGTTTTTATGCAAGAAGAAGAAGAAGAAGAAGAAGAAGAGGAGGAGGAGGAGGAGGGAGGAGAAGGAGAAGAAGAAATTTATTAGGTTAGTTCTTGAGAAAAATTTATTAGGAGAAGAAAAGAAGAAGAATAAGAAGAAGAAGAGGAGGAGAAGAAGAAAAGGGGGAGGAGAAGAAAAAAAGGGGGAGGAGAAGAAAAGAAGAAGAGGAAGACAGGAGAGGGGGCGCGCCCTGGTGGGTTGTGCCCACCCAGGGGCCCCTCTCCAGTAGGTCTTGGTTCCAGAAATTCTCTTTTATTATATAAAAAATCCTCGCAAAGTTTCGTTTCATTCTCAGAACTTTTATTTCCGCACAAAAACAACACCATGGTAGTTCTGCTGAAAGACAGTGTCAGTCCGGGGTTAGTTTCATTCAAATCATGAAAATTAGAGTCCAAAACAAGAGGAAAAGTGTTAGGAAAATTAGATACGTTGGAGACGTATCAACTCCCCCAAGTTTAAACCTTTGCTTGTCCTCAGACAATTCAGTTGATAAACTGAAAGTTAAAAAGAAAAACTTTTACGAAATCTTTTGCTCTTGTTTGCATAAATAAGATTAAACAACACCCAGGTTTTCAGCCAATCATTATAACTAACCATTTCGACAATAACTCTTAAATATTATATTAACTCATATCAATGACACAATCAGCTAGCGAGCAATAATAAGACATCTCAAACAGCAACACGTTATCAAAACAACCATGATATAATATGACAGTAGTGGTATCTCGCCAGCCCTTTCTGAGACCGCAAAACATAAATGCAGAGCACTGTGACGCCCTCGATTTGACCGTACACTAATCATACACGCAAACGTGTACGATCAAGATCAGGGACTCACGGGAAGATATCACAACACAACTCTACAAATAAAATAAGTCATACAAGCATCATATTACAAGCCAAGGGCCTCGAGGTCTCGAATACAAGAGCTCGATCATAGACGAGTCAGCGGAAGCAACAATATCTGAGCACAGACATAAGTAAACAAGTTTTCCTTAAGAAGGCTAGCACAAACTGGGATACATATCGAACGAGGCGCAGGCCTCCTGCCTGGGATCCTCCTAAACTACTCCTGGTCGTCGTCAGCGGGCTGCACGTAGTAGTAGGCACCTCCAGTGTAGTAGGGGTCATCATCGACGGTGGCGTCTGGCTCCTGGGCTCCATTGTCTAGTCGCATCAATCGGGTATAGAAAATGGGATAAGAGGGAGCAAAGCAACCGTGAGTACTCATCCAAAGTACTCGCAAGCAAGAAGCTACACTACATATGTATGCATTGGTATCAAATGGAAAAGGGTTAACATATGTGGATTGAACTACAGAATGCCGGAATAAGAGGGGATAGCTAGTCCTATCGAATACTACGCTTCTGGTAACCTCCATCTATGGTAAGTTCACCAAGTATCATCGCATAGCATAATCCTAACCGATGATCCTCCCCTCGTCGCCCTGTGAGAGAGCGATCACCGGTTGTATCTGGCACTTGGAAGGGTGTATTTTATTAAGTATCCGGTTCTAGTTGTCATAAGGTCAAGGTACAACTCCAAGTCGTCCTGTTACCGAAGATCACGGCTATTCGAATAGATTAACTTCCCTGGAGGGGTGCACCACATTTCCCAACACGCTGGATCCCCTTTGTCCGGACACACTTTCCTGGGTCATGCCCGACCTTGGAAGATCAACACGTCGCAGCCCTACCTAGGCACAACAGAGAGTTCAGCACGCTGGTCTAAATCCTATGGCGCAGGGGTCTGGGCCCATCGCCCATTGCACACCTGCACATTGCGTACGCGGCCGGCGAGCAGACCTAGCCTCCTTTATACAAGACCAGGCGTTCTAGTCCAACCTGGCGCACGTCGCTCAGTCGTTGACGTCATGAAAGCTTCGGCTGATACCACGATGTCGAGTACCCATAAATATTCCCGCGTAGTTGGTTAGTGCATACAGGCCAGTGGCCAGACTCAGATCAAATACCTAGATCTCGTTAAGCATGTTAATTGAATTATCCACGGACGCCGACCAGGGCCAGGCCCACCTCTCTCTTATGTGGTCTCAACCTGCCCTATCGCTCTGCCTCAAAGTAACAGTCAGGGGCCGTCGGGAACCCAGGCCCACCACTACCTAGGTGGAACCACCTGCCCCTTCAACCCCCCAACAATCAGAATCACTTGCGGGTACTCAACGAGCCGACCCGACTTTAGTCATAACAAGTATAGTATGTATATATGTATGTATATACCCGTGATCACCTCCCGAGTGATCATGACCCGATAGTATAGCATGGCAGACGGACTAGAATGTAGGGCCACTGATGAAGTACTAGCAACCTATACTAAGCATGTAGGATTGCAGGTAAGGTATCAACAGTTGTAGCAACAGTGACAGGCTATGCATCAGGATAGGATTAACAGAAAGCACTAACATGCTACACTACTCTAATGCAAGCAGTATAGAGAAGAGTAGGCGATATCTGGTGATCAAGGGGGGGGGGGCTTGCCTGGTTGCTCTGGCAAGAGAGAGGGGTCGTCAACACCGTAGTCGTACTGGGTAGCAGCGGCGTCGGTCTCATAGTCTATCGGAGAGAAGAGGGGGAAGAAACAATAAATATTAAGCAAACAGATGCATAGCGATGCATGACATGACAAGTATCGGTGCTAGGGGTGCCCTAACGCGGTATGAGGTGGCACTGGTGAAGGGGGGAAACATCCGGGAAAATATCCTCGAGGTTTCGCGTTTTCGGACAGATGAACCGAAGGGGGAAAGTTGCGTGTTCACTATGCTAGGGATGTGTGGCGGACGAACGGGCTGCGTATTCGGATTCGTCTCGTCGTTCTGAGAAACTTTCATGTACAAAGTTTTTCCATCCGAACTACTGTTTTTTATATTATTTTTAAAAGATTTAAATTATTTTTAGGATTTATTTAATTATTTAAATCAACATTATCCATAATAGTGTTTGCTGACGTCATCATGACGTCAGCAGTTGACCTGGTCAACCCGACAAGTGGGTCCCACCTATCAGTGACCCATTTTAATTAAACACATTAATTAAGCTAATCAGGATTAATTAGGGGGGTGGGCCCCACTGAGGATGTATCCTGTGAAACGAGCGATCTGATGCAACGAGTGCACCAGTGCAATCTGAGCCGCCGGATGCACAATAGAGGGACCAGATTCTGTAAATAGATGGGCTGCTGGTATATCTTATACATTGGTCCTTAGAAAATCGTCCATTTGCACCAACAGTCCTTCCCCAACACATCTCTTTGGTTGCTCTATCGTGTCCTGTACCTGAGCGTATCAGCGGTCCACATCGTGAGCTTGGGTTAGTGAAAATTACCCTGTCGCCTCTCTCGCCCGCTTTCCTGGGCCACCCGACTTTCTCCCCTCTCTCATCTGTACTTGCTTCCGGCGCCTCTGAAGCACCAGCGCGCCTACTCTGCTCCGAAACTGTTCTTAGCATGGTACAACTCAGTATGATACCAACAAAATTGAGCAATAGTTCTCATCATCTCATGCATATGCCCTGATGCACGTAATTTTTTTAAACAAGGATGCACGTAAATTGAATCCATATACATATGCTAGCAGCAGACTAACAGTACAAGTAGACTTTAACTGTAGTTAGACACTTCGTCTATGATTAGGCAATTTTCAGTTGGCCCGTAACATTTTCAGATCTGACATAATTATCTTCCTTTTGAATTTTATGTAACACATTATATTAGATTTCAGGAGTAAAGCAACATCAAGTGTGGACAATTTTTTATAAACGAGTAAGATCAGCAATGTTGCAGAAATTCTCTATAGCATAAAGTTTAATCTTATCCAACCATGCTATTTTGGTTACCTCTCCTGTTTCATATGCATCTAAAAATTGGTGATTTTCGTTATTTCTAGGTATTGTCTGGATGTTTAGCTAAGGCTCATCTCTAAAAAAACAAGTTTGTTGTAGAAACTAGTGTTCTACTTGCATCAACTTGGTCTCTTTCAAATGATGATCAGGGGAGCTGCACGGTGCTCATTCATTTACCTAAAGCAAAGAGATATTATTGTCTGAATGCTCCAGTCGGAATGCACCTCTACCTCTGGTTCTAATGTGATTGATGTACGTGTGGTGGAACAATTGCATATACAAGAGCTCAAAAATGTTGAAATTGAGAGCAGATGGCATTCTTGTATGAACTGTCTAGAAATAAAGTTTTCCTTGTGAAATATATCATCTCTATGTACTTACACAAAGTCTGAATCCTTTCGTGTATATGACAGTAAGTTCATTGTCAATCTTTAAATTTTGCAGAGTTTCTTCAGCACACATCCTAATCTGGTTAAATTTCCGCGAGACAGGTTCAAGCCTTAATGGACTGCTTGAACACAATACAATTAGCATCCCACAACAGCATGTCAGCAGAAAGCCTGAACTCACATTACAATACAGAACAAAAGATATGCATCATGGAGAAAACTAGTCTTAACTTGAACCAGCTCATTAGTTAGTCCCGAAGCAGAACATAAACTCGGACCTTGAAACATAACATAAAATTTCGGCAACTTCATGAGCATCAATTCCTGGAGCATAATGGTCCATGTGCATACATGATATAGAAGTACACATACAGACTTGCATGGATTGATTTCAGAAACAGTTGGAAAAAAATAGTGATAGCCACAGTTTGGCCAGGGTACAAGCAGAATCATCAGCCCAAAAAAGTGTTGGGGAACGTAACAATTTCAAAAAATTTCCTACGCACACGCAAGATCATGGTGATGCACAGCAACGAGAGGGGAGAGTGTTGTCCACGTACCCTCGTAGACCGAAAGCGGAAGCGTTAGCACAACGCGGTTGATGTAGTCGTACGTCTTCACGATCCGACCGATCAAGTACCGAATGCACGACACCTCCGAGTTATGCACACGTTCAACTCGATGACGTCCCTCGAACTCCGATCCAGCCGAGTGTTGAGGGAGAGTTTCGTCAGCACGACGGCGTGGTGACGATGTTCTACCGACGCAGGGCTTCGCCTAAGCACCGCTACAATATGATCGAGGTGGATTATGGTGGAGGGGGGCACCGCACACAGCTAAGAGATCAATAGATCAATTGTTGTCTCTTTGGGGTGCCCCTGCCCCCGTATATAAAGGAGTGGAGGAGGGGGAGGGCCGGCCCTCTCTATGGCGCGCCCTAGGGGAGTCCTACTCCCACCGGAAGTAGGATTCCCCCTTTCCTAGTAGAACTAGGAGCCCTTCCAAGTAGTAGGAGTAGGAGGGAAGGAAAGGGAAGGGAAAAGGAGAAGGAAGGAAGGGGGCTCCCCCCTCCCTAGTCCAATTCGGACCAGCCCATGGCCTTTCTCTCCTTTCCCGTATGGCCCATTAAGGCCCAATACGAATTCCTGTAACTCCCCGGTACTCCTGAAAATACCCGAATCACTCGGAACCTTTCTGATGTCCGAATATAGTCGTCCAATATATCGATCTTTACGTCTCGACCATTTCGAGACTCCTTGTCATGTCCCCGATCTCATCCGGGACTCCGAACTCTTTCGGTACATCAAAACACATAAACTCATAATATAACTGTCATCGAACTTTAAGCGTGCGGACCCTACGGGTTCGAGAACTATGTAGACATGACCAAGACACGTCTCCGGTCAATAACCAATAGCGGAACCTGGATGCTCATATTGGCTCCTACATATTCTACGAAGATCTTTATCGGTCAAACCGCATAACAACATACGTTGTTCCCTTTGTCATCGGTATGTTACTTGCCCGAGATTCGATCGTCGGTATCTCAATACTTAGTTCAATCTCGTTACCGGCAAGTCTCTTTACTCGTTCCATAACACATCATCCCGCAACTAACTCATTAGTTGCAATGCTTGCAAGGCTTATAGTGATGTGCATTACCGAGTGGGCCCAAAGATACCTATCCGACAATCGGAGTGACAAATCCTAATCTCGAAATACGCCAACCCAACAAGTACCTTCGGAGACACCTGTAGAGCACCTTTATAATCACCCAGTTACGTTGTGACGTTTGGTAGCACACAAAGTGTTCCTCCGGTAAACAGGAGTTGCATAATCTCATAGTCATAGGAACATGTATAAGTCATGAAGAAAGCAATAGCAACAAACTAAACAATCAAGTGCTATGCTAACGGAATGGGTCAAGTCAATCACATCATTCTCTAATGATGTGACCCCGTTAATCAAATGACAACTCATGTCTATGGCTAGAAAACTTAACCATCTTTGATTCAACGAGCTAGTCAAGTAGAGGCATACTAGTGACACTCTATTTGTCTATGTATTCACACATGTATTATGTTTCCGGTTAATACAATTCTAGCATGAATAATAAACATTTATCATGATATAAGGAAATAAATAATAACTTTATTATTGCCTCTAGGGCATATTTCCTTCAGTCTCCCACTTGCACTAGAGTCAATAATCTAGTTCACATCGCCATGTGATTTAACATCAATAGTTCACATCACCATGTGATTTAACATCAATAGTTCACATCACCATGTGATTAACATCCATAGTTCACATCGTCATGTGACCAACACCCAAAGGGTTTACTAGATTCAATAATCTAGTTCACATCGCTATGTGATTAACGCCCAAAGAGTACTAAGGTGTGATCATGTTTTGCTTGTGAGAGAAGTTTAGTCAACAGGTCTGCCACATTCAGATCCGTAAGTATTTTGCAAATTTATATGTCAACAATGCTCTACACTAAGCTACTCTAGCTAATTGCTCCCACTTTCAATATGTATCCAGATTGAGACTTTGAGTCATCTGGATCAGTGTCAAAACTTGCATCGACGTAACCCTTTACGACGAACCTTTTGTCACCTCCATAATCGAGAAACATATCCTTATTCCACTAAGGATAATTTTGACCAATGTTCAATGATCTACTCCTAGATCACTATTGTACTCCCTTGCCAAACTCAGGGCAGGGTATACAATAGGTCTGGTACACAGCATGGCATACTTTATAGAACCTATGGCTAAGGCATAGGGAATGACTTTCATTCTCTCTCTATCTTTTGCCGTGGTCGGGTTTTGAGTCTTACTCAACTTCACACCTTGTAACACAGGCAAGAACTCCTTCTTTGACTGTTCCATTTTGAACTACTTCAAAATCTTGTCAAGGTATGTACTCATTGAAAAACTTATCAAGCATCTTGATCTATCTCTATAGATCTTGATGCTCAATATGTAAGCAGCTTCACCGAGGTCTTTCTTTGAAAAACTCCTTTCAAACATTCCTTTATGCTTTGCAGAATAATTCTACATTATCTCCGATCAACAATATGTCATTCACATATACTTATCAGAAATGTTGTAGTGCTCCCACTCACTTTCTTGTAAATACAGGCTTCACCGCAAGTCTGTATAAAACTATATGTTGTGATCAACTTATCAAAGCGCATATTCCAACTCTGAGATGCTTGCACCAGTCCATAGATGGATCGCTGGAGCTTGCATATTTTGTTAGTACCTTTAGGATTGACAAAACCTTCTGGTTGCATCATATACAACTCTTCTTTAATAAATCCATTAAGGAATGCAGTTTTGTTTATCCATTTTCCAGATTTCATAAAATGCGGCAATTGGTAACATGATTCGGACAGACTTAAGCATAGATACGAGTGAGAAACTCTCATCGTAGTCAACACCTTGAACTAGTCGAAAACCTTTTTGCGACAATTCTAGCTTTGTAGATAGTAACACTACTATCAGCGTCTGTCTTCCTCTTGAAGATCCATTTAACTTCAATGGCTCGCCGATCAATGGGCAAGTCAATTAAAGTCCATACTTTGTTCTCATACATGGATCTCATGTCAGATTTCATGGCCTCAAGCCATTTCGCGGAATCTGGGCTCATCATCGCTTCCTCATAGTTCGTAGGTTCGTCACGGTCAAGTAACATGACCTCCAGAATAGGATTACCGTACCACTCTGGTGTGGATCTCACTCTGGTTTACCTACGAGGTTCGGTAGTAACTCGATCTGAAGTTACATGATCATCATCATTAGCTTCCTTACTAATTGGTGTAGTAGTCACAGGAACAAATTTCTGTGATGAACTACTTTCCAATAAGGGAGCAGGTACAGTTACTTCATCAAGTTCTACTTTCCTCCCACTCACTTCTTTCGAGAGAAACTCCTTCTCTAGAAAGGATCCATTCTCAGCAATGAATATCTTGCCTTCGGATCTGTGATAGAAGGTGTACCCAACATTTTCTTTTGGGTATCCTATGAAGACGCACTTCTCCAATTTGGGTTTGAGCTTATCAGGTTGAAACTTTTTCACATAAGCATTGCAACCTCAAACTTTAAGAAACGACAGCTTAGGTTGCTTGCCAAACCATAGTTCATACTGTGTCGTCTCAACGGATTTAGATGATGCCCTATTTAACATGAATGTAGTTGTCTCTAATGCATAACCCCAAAAGGATAGCGGTAAATCAGTAAGAGACATCATAGATCGCACCATATCTAATAAAGTACGGTTATGATGTTCAGACACACCATTACACTGTGGTGTTCTAGGTGGCGTGAGTAGTGAAACTATTTCACATTGTTTTAACTGAACGCCAAACCCGTAACTCAAATATTTTACTTCTGCGATCATATCGTAGAAACTTTTATTTTTGTTACGATGATTCTCCACTTCACTCTGAAATTCTTTGAACTTTTCAAATGTTTCAGACTTGTGTTTCATCAAGTAGATATACTCATATCTGCTCAAATCATCTGTGAAGATCAGTAAATAATGATACCTACCGTGAGCCTCAATATTCATCAGACCACATACATCAGTATGTATGATTTCCAACAAATCTGCTGCTCGCTCCATTGTTTCGGAGAACGGAGTCTTGGTCATCTTGCCCATGAGGCATGGTTCGCAAGCATCAAGTGATTCATAATCAAGTGATCCCAAAAGTCCATCAGCATGGAGTTTCTTCATGCGCTTTACACCAATATGACCTAAAGGGCAGTGCCACAAATAAGTTGCACTATCATTATTAACTTTGCATCTTTTGGTTTCAATATTATGAATATGTGTACCACTACGATCGAGATCCAACGAACCATTTTCATTGGGTGTGTAACCATATAAGGTTTTATATGTAAATAGAACAACAATTTATTCTCTTACTTAAATGAATAACCGTATTGCAATAAACATGATCAAATCATATTCATGCTCAACGCAAACACCAAATAACACTTATTTAGGTTCAACACTAATCCCGAAAGTATAGGGAGTGTGCGATGATGATCATATCAATATTGGAACCACTTCCAACACACATCGTCACTTCACCCTTAACTAGTATTTGTTCATTCTGCAACTCCTGTTTTGAGTTACTACTCTTAGCAACTGAACCAGTATCAAATACCGAGGGGTTGCTACGAACACTAGTAAAATATACATCAATAATCTGCATAACAAATATACCTTTGTTCACTTTGCCATCCTTCTTATCCGCCAAATACCTAGGGCAGTTCCGCTTTCAGTGACCAGTCCCTTTGCAGTAGAAGCACTTAGTCTCAGGCTTAGGACCAGACTTGGGCTTCTTCACTTGAGCAGCAACTTGCTTGTTGTTCTTCTTGAAGTTCCCCTTCTTCCCTTTGCCCTTTTCATGAAACTAGTGGTCTTGTCTACCATCAACACTTGATATTTTTCTTGATTTCTACCTTCGTTGATTTCAGCATTATGAAGAGCTTGGGAATCGTTTCCGTTATCCCTTGCATATCATAGTTCATCACGAAGTTCTACTAACTTGGTGATGGTGACTAGAGAATTCTGTCAATCACTATCTTATCTGGAAGATTAACTCCCACTTGATTCAAGCGATTGTAATACCCAGACAATCTGAGCACATGCTCACTGCTTGAGCTATTCTCCTCCATCTTTTAGCTATAGAACTTGTTGGAGACTTCATATCTCTCAACTCGGGTATTTGCTTGAAATATTAACTTCAACTCCTGGAACATCTCATATGGTCCATGACATTCAAAACATCTTTGAAGTCCCGATTCTAAGCCGTTAAAGCATGGTGCACTAAACTATCAAGTAGTCATCATATTGAGCTAGGCAAACGTTCATAACATCTGCATCTGCTCCTGCAATAGGTTTGTCACCTAGCGGTGCATCAAGGACATAATTCTTCTGTGCAGCAATGAGGATAAACCTTAGATCACGGATCCAATCCACATCATTGCTACTAACATCTTTCAACTTAGTTTTCTCTAGGAACATATCAAAAATAAAACAGGGGAGCTAAACGCGAGCTATTGATTTACAACATAGGTATGATAATACCACCAGGACTAAGTACATGATAAATTTAAGTTCAATTAATCATATTACTTAAGAACTCTCACTTAGATAGGCATCCCTCTAATCCTCTAAGTGATCACGTGATCCATATCAACTAAACCATGTCCGATCATCACGTGAGATGGAGTAGTTTCAATGGTGAACATCACTATGTTGATCATATCTACTATATGATTCACGCTCGACCTTTCGGTCTCAGTGTTCCGAGGCCATATCTGTTATATGCTAGGCTCGTCAAGTTTAACCTGAATATTCCGCGTGTGCAACTGTTTTGCACCCGTTGTATTTGAACGTAGAGCCTATCACACCCGATCATCACGTGGTGTCTCAGCACGAAGAACTTTCGCAACGGTGCATACTCAGGGAGAACACTTGTACCTTGATAATTAGTGAGAGATCATCTTATAAAGCTACCGTCGAACTAAGCAAAATAAGATGTATAAAAGATAAACATCACATGCAATCAAAATATGTGACATGATATGGCCATCATCATCTTGTGCCTTTGATCTCCATCTCCAAAGCATCGTCATGATCTCCATCGTCACTGGCATGACACCATAATCTCCATCATCTTGATCTATATCAATGTGTCGTCACATGGTTGTCTCGCCAACAATTGATCTTGCAACTATTGCTATCGCATAGCGATAAAGTAAAGCAATTATTTGGCGCTTGCATCTTATGCAATAGAGAGATAACCATAAAGCTTTTGCCTGTTGCCGATAACTTCAACAAAACATGATCATCTCATACAACAACTTATATCTCATCACATCTTGACCATCTCACATCACAACATGCCTTGCAAAAACAAGTTAGACGTCCTCTACTTTGTTGTTGCAAGTTTTACATGGCTGCTACGGGCTGAGCAAGAACCGTTCTTACCTACGCATCAAAACCACAATGATAGTTTGTCAAGCTGGTGCTATTTTAACCTTCGCAAGGACTGGGCGTAGCCACACTCGGTTCAACTAAAGTTGGAGAAACTGACACCCGCCAGCCACCTGTGTGCAAAGCACGTCGGTAGAACCAGTCTCGCGTAAGTGTGCGCGTAATGTCGGTCCGGGCCGCTTCATCCAACAATACCGCCGAACCAAAGTGTGACATGCTGGTAAGCAGTATGACTTATATTGCCCAGAACTCACTTTTGTTCTACTCGTGCATATGACATCTACGCATAAACCCTGGCTCGGATGCCACTGTTGGGGAACGTAGAAATTTCAAAAAATATTCTACGCACACGCAAGATCATGGTGATGCACAGCAACGAGAGAGGAGAGTGTTGTCCACGTACCCTCATAGACCGAAAGCGGAAGCGTTAGCACAACGCGGTTGATGTAGTCGTACGTCTTCACGATCCGACCGATCAAGTACCGAACGCACGGCACATCCGAGTTCTGCACACGTTCCACTCGATGACGTCCCTCGAACTCCGATCCAGCCGAGTGTTGAGCGAGAGTTTCGTCAGCACGACGACGTGGTGATGATGATGATGTTCTACCGACGCAGGGCTTCGCCTAAGCACCGCTACGATATGATCGAGGTAGATTATGGTGGAGGGGGGCACCGTACACGGCTAAGAGATCAAGAGATCAATTGTTGTCTCTTTGGGGTGCCCCTGTCCCCGTATATAAAGGAGTGGAGGAGGGGGAGGGCCGGCCCTCTCTATGGCGCGCCCTAGGGGAGTCCTACTCCCACCGGGAGTAGGATTCCCCCTTTCCTAGTAGAACTAGGAGCCCTTCCAAGTAGTAGGAGTAGGAGAGAAGGAAAGGGAAGGGAAAAGGAGAAGGAAGGAAGGGGGCGCCCCCTCCCTAGTCCAATTCGGACCAGCCCATGGGGAGGGGTGCGGCCACCCTTTGAGGCCTTTCTCTCCTTTCCCGTATGGCCCATTAAGGCCCAATACGAATTCCCGTAACTCCCCGGTACTCCCAAAAATACCCGAATCACTCGGAACCTTTCTGATGTCCGAATATAGTCGTCCAATATATCGATCTTTACGTCCCGACCATTCCGAGACTCCTCGTCATGTCCCCGATCTCATCCGGGACTCCGAACTCCTTCGGTACATCAAAACACATAAACTCATAATATAATCGTCATCGAATTTTAAGCGTGCGGACCCTACGGGTTCGAGAACTATGTAGACATGACCAAGACACATCTCCGGTCAATAACCAATAGGGGAACCTGGATGCTCATATTGGCTCCTACATATTCTACGAAGATCTTTATCGGTCAAACCGCATAACAACATACGTTGTTCCCTTTGTCATCGGTATGTTACTTGCCCGAGATTCGATCGTCGGTATCTCAAAACTTAGTTCAATCTCGTTACTGGCAAGTCTCTTTACTCGTTCGATAACACATCATCCCGCAACTAACTCATTAGTTGCAATGCTTGCAAGTCTTATAGTGATGTGCATTACCGAGTGGGCCCAAAGATACCTCTCCGACAATCAGAGTGACAAATCCTAATCTCGAAATACGCCAACCCAACAAGTACCTTCAGAGACACCTGTAGAGCACCTTTATAATCACCCAATTACGTTGTGATGTTTGGTAGCACACAAAGTGTTCCTCCGGTAAACGGGAGTTGCATAATCTCATAGTCATAGGAACATGTATAAGTCATGAAGAAAGCAATATCAACAAAGTAAACAATCAAGTGCTATGCTAACGGAATGGGTCAAGTCAATCACATCATTCTCTAATGATGTGACCCCATTAATCAAATGACAACTCATGTCTATGGCTAGGAAACTTAACCATCTTTGATTCAACGAGCTAGTCAAGTAGAGGCATACTAGTGACACTCTGTTTGTCTATGTATTCACACATGTATTATGTTTCCGGTTAATACAATTCTAGCATGAATAATAAACATTTATCATGATATAAGGAAATAAATAATAACTTTATTATTGCCTCTAGGGCATATTTCATTCAAAAAGAGAACTCATGTCCTATATGGGCCGGCCGTCCTCCTCCCCTTGCTCCTTTATATACGGGGGCAGAGGGGCACCCCTAGACACACAAGTTGATCTTCGTGATCGTTCCTTAGCCGTGTGCGGTGCCCCCCTCCACCATATTCCACCTCGGTCATATTGTAGCGGTGCTTAGGCGAAGCCCTGTGACGGTAGAACATCAAGATCGTCACCACGCCGTCGTGCTGACGGAACTCCTCCCCGACGCTTTGCTGGATCGGAGCCCGGGGATCGTCATCGAGCTGAACGTGTGCTAGAACTCGGAGGTGCCGTAGTTTCGGTGCTTGATCGGTCGGGCCGTGGAGATGTACGACTACATCAACCAAACACTTCCGTTGTCGATCTACAAGGGTACGTAGATCACACTCTCCCCTCTCGTTGCTATGCATCATCATGATCTTGCGTGTGCGTAGGGATTTTTTTGAAATTACTACGTTCCCCAACAAGGCCCACTTGTCATTGGCACACTGGGCCATTGGGGCCACCGGTCAGCGACCCAGCGGGTGGCCCCGGGGCGGTGCCTCGTAGGCAGGTGCCGGCAAGAGCTTCAGCAAACCTCTCCCACGGCAGCACCTCGCGGGAGATGGCCGGAAACGCGGTACAGGGGGTATCCGGGCCTGCGGTTTGGACCTACGGGAGCGGTCCGACATCGCTCACGTGATGGTGACGACGGCCGGCGCCGGGGACACTGTAGCATCGACGACTTTTGAGCGAGGCGGATGGCCAGTGCAGGCGAGGGGCGTGGTCGTGGGTGCGGCGAGACACGGCAACGCGTGAGGCCTAGCGCAGGTGGGGGTTGGCGCGCGCGAGCAGAAGGCGGACGGGGCACTGGCGATGCAGAGCTGTGGCGAACATGGGCCGTGGCCAGCACGCGACCGGCGCACGGCGAGCGGGGCTGCGGGGCAGTGGGCTCGGTGAGGACGCGAGCGCGAGCGCGAGGCAGAGAGGGCGCGGGGATGCGGGGGCATGCGCGCGCGGCACGGCAGCACGGCGCGGGCGAGTCCGCGTGCGTGCGCACAGGGACAGGAGAGTGGAGGGCCCGGGCCTCACCGGGGTTCGTAGGGACGGGGCAGCGGGGGTCGGGGTGGTCGACGGGGATGACACGCGGTGGGGAGGCAAGCCGGCAGCGAGGACGGGGGCGCGTCCACGACGGAGAGGCGAGTGGCGTCGTTCCGGCGACGGGATCCGGGGAGGCGTGGCGTCGGGCCCGATCCCGATTGGACCGGGGAAGGGGAAGAGTGGGGGCGCGAGTGGGAGGGGGGGAGTGGTGTGGTTAGATAAGGGTTTCGAGGGGGAAGAGATGATAAGGGAGCGCCGGCTGGGCCGACCGGCAGCTGGGCCGGTGGCCTGCTGGGCCTGAGCCCAGTGGGAGGGGGTTTCCTTCTCTCATTTTGTTTTCTGCTAGTTTTGTTTTGTTTTCTTTTATTTATTTTACTTTTCTGTTTTCTTTTAGTTTCCTTTTATTTTTGTGTTAGCAAAATACCAAAATGCCACCGTATTTGATATTACCAAATATGCCACTGCCACATTAACTTGCTACCCAAACTAAAATAGTTTCATAATTATTTAATAACTAAAATTATTTAAATAATAGTTTTCATTACTGTTTTATTTATCTTATAGTATTTAAATATTTCATAAAGGTGTGGTATCTCCACCATAATTACCTGTCCATTATTTGGTTCACTCTGAACATTTTAGTTTTAATATTTGAAAACTTTTATTGTTTGCTTGATTTTGAATTTAAATTTTGAAATGGTTTCGAATCAACACAAGGTTAACAACAGTAACCGGGGTGATGTGGCACCGTTAACATGGGATTACTGTAGCTCAATTACCCGTGCGTTACAAGCACCTCCAAAGTTCAAGCAGCGACTAAACATTGTAATTCATGGTAGAGAAGATCGAGTTGTAACACCCCAGATGTAATTAGCCATAATTGTAACTCCGAATCTTGCCTTTTCCGGCTTTAAGTTATGAGATTTCCCTTCATGGTTGGGTTTTTGTCTTCGTTTTGATTTTTGTTCTTGTCAGTCATTTCATATCATGTCATCATGTGCATCTCATTTGCATTCGTGTTCATCTCATGCATCTGAGCATTTTCCCCGTTGTCCGTTTTGCAATCCGACACTCCCATGTGCACTGGCGTCCCCCCTTTTGTCTCTTTTCATGAGCGGGTGTTAAAGGTTCTCAGAATGGACCGAGATTTGCCAAGTGGCCTTGGTACACCATCGGTAGACCGTCTGTAAAATTTCGTGTCATTTGGAGTCCGTTTGATGCTCCAACGGTTAACCGGCGAACTGCAAAGGCCTCTTTTGTGTTGCAGCCCCACACCCCTCCAAAACGGCCCAATAACCCATCCAAACCACTCCCATGTCCTCGATCGTCGGATCACGACCGTGTAGGCGAAAACTATACTCCATTTGGACACTCCTACCTCCTCCTACATATAAATATGTGCTCTTTGAAATTTCGGGTCCAAAACCCTAGCCATGCTCCCTCCACCGCCGCCGGACACGTCCGGCTCGTCGCCGGACGAAACCCGCCGCCGCCCGCGGACAACCAGTGAGAGCCACGTGTCCGTACCCGCGCCCACTTCAATGCTCCCCCCGCAGGCCCGCCGAGGCCCAGGGTGGGCCCTCCCCAGCCCGTGCGTCTGCCGCCCCGCCATCTGCTTCTCCTCCGCCCGTGCCCGCGAGCCGCGCCACAACAGCTCCACCGTGCTGCGCCCGTTCCCGCACCTCCGCGTCGCCCTCATCGCCGGCGAGCGCTCCGCCGACTCGGATCCGGTGAGTTCCGCTCGTCTCTGTCGTCCTCTCCTTCTCCGACAAACCTCGGGAAGCGCGCCGATGAACCCTAGATTTGTTTCGCAGGGTATATTTTCCACTAGTCCTTTTCTGCATTATTTTGTGCCCCTGTTCATTGCATCATAACTCCATGATCGTAACTCCGTTTCATGCGCATGATATATCAAAATGTTCATTGTGAGATGCTCTTCATTGCATTCCATTGTGGCATGCTTGTTTGAGTCTATCTTGATGCCCAAATCATTGATGCAAGAGTGCTATAAAATGTTTACTCCTAGTACTTATCAGATTATGATGTTTTGGCATTTTTGTCACATTTGATGTGTGCTTCATATGGGCATGAGTCCTACATGTGTTTTGAACTATGTCATGCCATCTTTACAGGGGTGCTTTCCATGCATTTTTGTGATCTATGTGGTGACTAGCACAAGCATGCAAAGTAGCCTTTGTGATATTGCTGATTTCTGGGACTTGGGATTTTGCTAAGTCTTGTGCCTCTACTTAAACACCCCGTACGTCAGTTGGACCTCTACTTCAGGTGCAAGGAAGCTTATATATGGAAAAAACGTGTTAAAATCTTAGCGCAATCGGAGTTACGGATCTCTGGGAATATAAGAAACGGTTTTCGGCCAGATGCAGGGAACGCGAAACATAAGAGAACAGAGAGGGAGATCCAATCTCGGAGGGGCTCCCACCCCTCCGCTGCCATGGAGACCATGGACCAGAGGGGGAACTATCCTCCCATCAAGGGGGAGGCCAAGGAAGAAGAAGAAGAAGGATGGGGGCTCTCTCCCCCTCTCTCCTGGTGTTGCCGGAGTGCCACCTGGGCAACGATCGGGACGACGATCTACATCAATAATCTTGCTACCGTCAACACCAAGTTTCTCCCCATCTATGCAGCGGTGTAACACCTCTTCTCCCCACTGTAATCTCTACTTAAACATGGTTCTCAACTCCATATATTATTTCCCAATGATCTATGGTTATCCTATGATGTTTGAGTAGATCCGTTTTGTCCTGTGGGTTAATCGTGATCTTGGTTGGTATGATTGTATATTTTATTTATGGTGCTATCCTACCGTGCCCTCCATTCTCGCGCAAACGTGAGGGGCCCCTACTGCAGGGTGTTGCAATATGTTCATGGTTCGCTTACAGTGGGTTGCGAGAATGACAGACACTTAAACCTGAGTAGGTGGTGTATGACCTATGGGAATAAAGAGGACTTGATAGTTAATGCTATGGTTGTGTTTCACAACCTTAATGATCTTTAGTAGTTGCGAATGCTTGCTAGAGTTCCAATCATAAGTGCATATGTTCCAAGTAGAGAAAGTATGTTAGCTCATGCCTCTCCCTCATATAAAATTGCAAGAATGATTACCGGTACTTGCTATCGATTGCCTAGGGACAAATGACTTTCTTATTGACAAAAGCTTTCCACTTTTATTACCTTGTAATTTGTCCGTAGTTTTATTCCGCAAAGTACTCATAGTTTTATCCTTGCAAAATAGTTTCATACTTGTTTCCGGTAAAGCAAACGTCAAGCGTGTGTAGAGTTGTATCGATGGTCGATAGAACTTGAGGGAATATTTTTTTCTACCTTTAGCTCCTCATTGGGTTCGACACTCTTACTTATCGAAAGAGGCTACAGTTGATCCCCTATACTTGTGGGTTATCAATCATCAACAAAGATAGGTGAAGTAGCAAACTGAGGATCACATTTCATTTTGGCATTCAAAGTCCTTTCTTTATATTTGCATTATAATTTCTCTAGATCATCTCTATCCTTAGAAGCAAGAATGTCCCTAGTTGATAGTCCTATTATCTTTTTGAATTCTCCAAACTAAACTATATCAAAGAAGTTTGCTCTTATTAAGGATTATATTGATGGGTTACCTTTTAGCATTGCACATGATGATTTTGATTAGTATAATATTCATGTGCTTGCTGCTCCTACTTGCAATTATTATGAGAGAGGAACTACATCTCCGCCTCTCTATGTTTCCAACACGAAAAAATTGCAAGAAATTGCTTATGCTATGTATTGGCCTCTACTTGATGTGCATAAATTGTTCTTGTATGACATGCCGATGCATAGGAAGAGAGTTAGACTTCACCATTGCATGATATATGTTCCTTTGTGCTCACTACTAAATGCTAAATCATTGTTAATTAAAATTGGCTTTGATATACCTTGGGATCCGGGTGGATCCATTACTTGAGCACTTTATACCTAGCTTAATGGCTTTAAAGAAATCGCTGCCATGGAGAAAACCCAGAAGTTTTAGAGAGTCATTTATTTCTGTTGAGTGCTTTTATATAGTTTAAAAACAAAAAAATATAGAGGGGAACTTAAAACTTCACAAAAAGAAAAGTGAAAGTGAGATAGACGAGCACCGTGGAAGCGCGAGCTAGCCTTGAACTTTGTCCATGCCCTTGGAAACTTTGTGAATCTTAATTACAGAAAATTTTCAACAAAAATAATTATCCCCTCATATGATTCCATTGTATTATAAAAATAATGCTCCAAGGCTTGCCTTTAGGATGTTTAGATTGCTTGTTGGTTTGTGCGGTGCAAAACACAAACTTTGGCTGTAGTACTCGATTTTACATTTTTTATTGGAACGTCAAATGGTTCTGAAACTTTCTGAACTGTCTTTCTATACAAAATTGTTTATTTTCACTATTTTTTCAGAACTTTGGAGTACCAGAGGTATGGTGAATGTTCAGATTACTACAGACTGTCATGTTTAAGACAAATTCTGTTTTTGATGCATTGTTTTTCTCGTTTTGATGAAACTATCGATTTTATCGATGGTATAAGCCATGGAAAATTCATATTACAGTTGCTACAATGAAAAAACAAAATATGAATTGGTTTGCAATCGTACTTAGAGTAGTGATTTACTTTATTATACTAATGGATTTTACCTAACTTTCTGTTGAGTTTTGTGTGGATGAAGTGATCAAAGATCGAGGAGGTTTTGATGTGAGGAGAAGGGGGATAGGCAAGAACTCAAGCTTGGGGATGCCCAAGGCACCCCAAGTAAATATTCAAGGATGCTCAAGCATCTAAGCTTGGGGATGCCCCAGAAGGTATCCCATCTTTCTTCAACAACTATCGGCAAGTTTTCGGTTTTGTTTCGTTCGCGTGATATGTGCAAATCTTGGAGCGTCTTTTCCTTTTAGTTTTCATTTTTATTTTATGCACCATGCTAGTATGAGATAGTCCATGGTTTATTTATAGAATGTGAAGGAAATATGCCCTAGAGGCAATAATAAAGTTATTATTTATTTCCTTATATCATGATAAATGTTTATTATTCATGCTAGAATTGTATTAACCGGAAACATAATACATGTGTGAATACATAGACAAACATTATGTCACTAGTATGCCTCTACTTGACTAGATCGTTGATTAAAGATGGTTAAGTTTCCTAGCCATTGACATGGGTTGTTATTTGATTAACGGGATCACATCATTAGGAGAATGATGTGATTGACTTGACCCATTCCGTTAGCTTAGCACCCGATCGTTTAGTATGTTGCTATTGCTTTCTTCATGACTTATACATGTTCCTATGACTATGAGATTATGCAACTCCCATTTACCGGAGGAACACTTTGTGTTCTACCAAACGTCACAACATAACTGGGTGATTATAAAGGTGCTCTACAGGTGTCTCCGAAGGTACTTGTTGGGTTGGCGTATTTAGAGATTAGGATTTGTCACTTCGATTGTCGGAGAGGTATCTCTGGGCCCTCTCGGCAATGCACATCACTTAAGCCTTGCAAGCATTGCAACTAATGAGTTAGTTGCGGAATTATGTATTATGGAACGAGTAAAGAGACTTGCCGGTAACGAGATTGAACTAGGTATTGAGATACCGACGATCGAATCTCGGGCAAGTAACATACCGATGACAAAGGGAACAACGTATGTTGTTATGCGGTCTGACCGATAAAGATCTTCGTAGAATATGTGGGAGCCAATATGAGCATCCAGGTTCCTCTATTGGTTATTGACCGGAGACGTGTCTCGGTCATGTCTACATAGTTCTCGAACCCATAGGGTCCACACGCTTAACGTTTCGATGACAATTATATTATGAGTTTATATGTTTTGATGTACCGAAGGTTGTTCTGAGTCCCGGATGTGATCACAGACATGACGAGGAGTCTCGAAATGGTCGAGACATGAATATTGATATATTGGAAGCCTATGTTTGGATATCGGAAGTGTTCCGGGTGAAATCGGGATTTTACCGGAGTACCGGGAGGTTATCGGGACCTCCCGGGAGGTTAATGGGCCATAGTGGGCCTTGGTGGAAGAGAGGAGAGGCGGCCAGGGCCGCGTGCCCCTCCCCCTAGTCCGAATAGGACAAGGAGAAGGGCGGCACCCCCCTTTCCTTCTTCTCCTCCACCTCTTCCCCCCAAGTCCTAATCCAACTAGGAAAAGGGAGGGAGTCCTACTCCCGGTGGGAGTAGGACTCCTCCCGGCGCGCCCCCTCTCCTGGCCGGCCACACCCCCCTTGCTCCTTTATATATGGGGCAGGGGGCACCCTAGAGACACAACAATTGATCGTTTGATCTTTTAGCCGTGTGCGGTGCCCCCTCCACCATAGTCCACCTCAATAACACTGTAGCGGTGCTTAGGCGAAGCCCTGCGTCAGTAGAACATCATCATCGTCACCATGCCGTCGTGCTGACGAAACTCTCCCTCAACACTCGGCTGGATCGGAGTTCGAGGGCTGTCATAGGGCTGAACGTGTGCTGAACTCGGAGGTGCCGTGCGTTCGGTACTTGATCGGTCGGATCGTGAAGACGTACGACTACATCAACCACGTTGTGCTAACGCTTTCGCTTTCGGTCTACAAGGGTACGTGGACAACACTCTTCCCTCTCGTTGCTATGCATCACCATGATCTTGCGTGTGCGTATGATTTTTTTTGAAATTACTACATTCCCCAACAATGGCATCCGAGCCAGGTTTTATGCGTAGATGTCATATGCACGAGTAGAACACAAGTGAGTTGTGGGAGATGTAAGTCATACTGCTTACCAGCATGTCATACTTTGGTTCAGCGGTATTGTTGGATGAAGCGGCCTGGACCGACATTACGCGTACGCTTACGCGAGACTGGTTCTACCGACGTGCTATGCACACAGGTGGCTGGCGGGTGTCAGTTTCTCCAACTTTAGTTGAACCGAGTGTGGCTACGCCTGGTCCTTGCGAAGGTTAAAACAGCACCAACTTAACAAACTATCGTTGTGGTTTTGATGCGTAGGTATGAACGGTTCTTGCTAAGCCCGTAGCAGCCACGTAAAATTTGCAACAACAAAGTAGAGGAAGTCTAACTTGTTTTTGCAGGGCATGTTGTGATGTGATATGGTCAAGACATGATGCTAAATTTTATTGTATGAGATGATCATGTTTTGTAACCGAGTTATCGGCAACTGGCAGGAGCCATATGGTTGTCGCTTTATTGTATGCAATGCAATCGCCCTATAATGCTTTACTTTATCACTAAGCGGTAGCGATAGTCGTAGAAGCATAAGATTGGCGAGACGACAGCGATGCTACGATGGAGATCAAGGTGTCGCGCCGGTGACGATGGTGATCATGACGGTGCTTCGGAGATGGAGATCACAAGCACAAGATGATGATGGCCATATCATATCACTTATATTGATTGCATGTGATGTTTATCTTTTATGCATCTTATCTTGCTTTGATTGATGGTAGCATTATAAGATGATCCCTCACTAAATTATCAAAGTATAAGTGTTCTCCCTGAGTATGCACCGTTGCGAAAGTTCTTCGTGCCGAGACACCACGTGATGATCGGGTGTGATAGGCTCTACGTTCAAATACAACGGGTGCAAAACAGTTGCACACGCGGAATACTCAGGTTAAACTTGATGAGCCTAGCATATAACAGATATGGCCTCGGAACACGGATACCGAAAGGTCGAGCGTGAATCATATAGTAGATATGATCAACATAGTGATGTTCACCATTGAAACTACTCCATCTCACGTGATGATCGGACATGGTTTAGTTGATTTGGATCACGTGATCACTTAGAGGATTATAGGGATGTCTATCTAAGTGGGAGTTCTTAAGTAATATGATTAATTGAACTTAAATTTATCATGAACTTAGTACCTGATAGTATCTTAGTTGTCTATGTTGATTGTAGATAGATGGCCCGTGCTGTTGTTCTGTTGAATTTTAATGTGTTCCTTGAGAAAGCAAAGTTGAAAGATGACGGTAGCAATTACACGGACTGGGTCCATGACTTGAGGATTATCCTCATTGCTGCACAGAAGAATTACGTCCTGGAAGCACCGCTGGGTGCCAGGCCTGCTGATGATGCAACTGACGACGTTAAGAACGTCTGGCAGAGCAAAGCTGATGACTACTTGATAGTTCAATGTTCCATGCTTTACGGCTTAGAACAGGGACTTCAACGACGTTTTGAACGTCATGGAGCATATGAGATGTTCCAAGAATTGAAGTTAATATTTCAAGCAAATGACCGGATTGAGAGATATGAAGTCTCCAATAAGTTCTACAGCTGCAAGATGGAGGAGAATAGTTCTGTCAGTGAGCATATACTCAAGATGTCTGGTACTGCAATCACTTGATTCAGTTGGGAGTTAATATTCCGGATGATAGCATCATTGACATAATTCTTCAATCACTGCCACCAAGCTACAAGAGCTTCGTGATGAACTATAACATGCAAGGGATGGATAAGACGATTCCCGAGCTCTTCGCAATGCTAAAGGCTGCGGAGGTAGAAATCAAAAAGGAGCATCAAGTGTTGATGGTCAATAAGACCACGAGTTTCAAGAAAAAGGGCAAAGGGAAAAAGAAGGGGAACTTCAAGAAGAACAGCAAGAAAGTTGCTGCTCAGGAGAAGAAGCCCAAGTCTGGACCTAAGCCTGAGATTGAGTGCTTCTACTAGAAGCAGACTAGTCATTGGAAGCGGAACTGCCCCAAGTATTTGGCGGATAAGAAGGATGGCAAGGTGAACAAAGGTATCTGTGATATACATGTTATTGATGTGTACCTTACTAATGCTCGCAGTAGCACCTCGGTATTTGATGCTGGTTCTGTTGCTAATATTTGCAACTCGAAACAGGGCTACGGATTAAGCGAAGATTGGCTAAGACGAGGTGACAATGCACGCGGGAAATGGTTCTAAAGTCGATGTGATCGTAGTCGGCACAGTACCTCTACATCTACCTTCGGGATTAGTATTAGACCTAAATAATTGTTATTTGGTGCCAGCGTTGAGCATGAACATTATATCTGGATATTGTTTGATGTGAGACGGTTATTCATTTAAAACAGAGAATAATGGTTGTTCTATTTATATGAGTAATATCTTTTATGGTCATGCACCCTTGAAGAGTGGTCTATTTTTGTTGAATCTCGATAGCAGTGATACACATATTCATAATATTGAGGCCGAAAGATGCATAGTTGATAATGATAGTGCAACTTATTTGTGGCACTTCTGTTTAGGTCATATTGGTGTAAAGCGCATGAAGAAGCTCCATACTGATGGACTTTTGGAATCACTTGGTACTTGCGAACCGTGCCCCATGGGCAAGATGACTAAAACGCTGTTCTCCGGAACTATGGAGAGAGCAACAGGTTTGTTGGAAATCATACATACAGATGTATGTGGTCCGATGAATGTTGAGGCTCGTGGCGGATATCGTTATTTTCTCACCTTCACAGATGATTTAAGCAGATATGGGTATATCTACTTAATGAAACATAAGTCTGAAACGTTTGAAAAGTTTAAAGAATTTTAGAGTGAAGTTGAAAATCATCGTAACAAGAAAATAAAGTTTCTACGATCTGATCGTGGAGGAGAATATTTGAGTTATGAGTTTGGTCTTCATTTGAAACAATGCGGAATAGTTTCGCAACTCACGCCACCCGAAACACCACAGCGTAATGGTGTGTCCGAACGTCGTAATCGTACTTTACTAGATATGGTATGATCTATGATGTCTCTTACCGATTTACCGCTATCGTTTTGGGGTTATGCTTTAGAGACGGCCGCATTCACGTTAAATAGGGCACCATCAAAATCCGTTGAGACGACGCCTTATGAACTGTGGTTTGGCAAGAAACCAAAGTTGTCGTTTCTGAAAGTTTGGGGCTGCAATGCTTATGTGAAAAAACTTCAACCTGATAAGCTCGAACCCAAATCAGAGAAATGTGTCTTCATAGGATACCCAAAGGAGACTATTGGGTACACCTTCTATCACAGATCCGAAGGCAAGACTTTTGTTGCTAAATTCGGAGTTTTTCTAGAGAAGGAGTTTCTCTCAAAAGAAATGAGTGGGAGGAAAGTAGAACTTGATGAGGTAACTGTACCTGCTCCCTTATTGAAAAGTATTTCATCGCAGAAACCAGTTTTTGCGACACCTACACCAATTAGTGAGGAAGTTAATGATGATGATCATGAAACTTCAGATCAAGTTGTTACTGAACCTCATAGGTCAACCAGAGTAAGATCCACACCAGAGTGGTACAGTAATCCTGTTCTAGAAGTTATGTTACTAGACCATGACGAACCTACGAACTATGAAGAAGCGATGATGAGCCCAGTTTCCACAAAATGGCTTGAGGCCATGAAATCTGAGATGGGATCCATGTATGAGAAGAAAGTGTGGACTTCGGTTGGCTTGCCCGATGATCGGCAAGCAATTGAGAATAAATGGATCTTCAAGAAGAAGACTGATGTTGACGGTAATGTTACAGTCTATAAAGCTCGACTTGTTGCGAAAGGTTTTTGTAAAGTTCAAGGGATTGACTACGATGAGACCTTCTCACCCGTAGCGATGCTTAAGTCTGTCCGAATCATGTTAGCAATTGCCACATTTTATGATTATGAAATTAGGCAAATGGATGTCAAAACTGCATTCCAGAATGGATTTCTGGAAGAAGAGTTGTATATGATGCAACCGGAAGGTTTTGTCGATCCGAAGGGAGCTAACAAAGTGTGCCAGCTCCAGCGATCCATTTATGGACTGGTGCAAGCCTCTCGGAGTTGGAATAAACGCTTTGATAGTGTGATCAAAGCATTTGGTTTTGTACAGACTTTTGGAGAAGCCTATATTTACAACAAAGTGAGTGGGAGCTATGTAGCATTTCTAATATTATATGTGGATGACATATTGCTGATTGGAAATGATATATAATTTCTGGATAGCATAAAGGGATACTTGAATAAGAGTTTTTCAATGAAAGACCTCGGTGAAGCTGCTTATATATTGGGCATCAAGATCTATAGAGATAGATCAAGACGCTTAATTGGACTTCCACAAAGCACATACCTTGACAAAGTTTTGAAGAAGTTCAAAATGGATCAAGCAAAGAAAGGGTTCTTGCCTGTGTTACAAGGTGTGAAGTTGAGTCTCAATGTCCGACCACTGCAGAAGATAGAGAGAAAATGAAAGATGTTCCCTATGCTTCAGCCATAGGCTCTATCATGTATGCAATGTTGTGTACCAAACCTGATGTGTGCCTTGCTATAAGTCTAGCAGGGAGGTACCAAAGTAATCCAGGAGTGGATCACTGGACAGCGGTCAAGAACATCCTGAAATACCTGAAAAGTACTAAGGATATGTTTCTCGTTAATGGAGGTGACAAAGAGCTCATCGTAAATGATTACGTTGATGCAAGCTTTGACACTGATCCGGACGATTCTAAATCGCAAACCGGATACGTGTTTACATTGAACGGTGGAGTTGTCAGTTGGTGCAGTTCTAAACAAAGCGTCGTGGCGGGATCTACGTATGAAGCGGAGTACATAGCTGCTTCGGAAGTAGCAAATGAAGGAGTCTGGATGGAGTTCATATCCGATCTAGGTGTCATACCTAGTGCATCGGGTCCAATGAAAATCTTTTGTGACAATACTGGCGCAATTGCCTTGGCTAAGGAATCCAGATTTCACAAGAGAACCAAACACATCAGGAGACGCTTCAATTCCATCCAAGATTTAGTACAGGTGGGAGACATAGGGATTTGCAAGATACATACGGATCTGAATGTTGCAGACCCATTGACTAAGCCTCTTCCACGAGCAAAACATGATCAACACCAAGGCTCCATGGGTGTTAGAATCATTACCGTGTAATCTAGATTATTGACTCTAGTGAAAATGGGAGACTGAAGTAAATATGCCCTAGAGGCAATAATAAAGTTATTATTTATTTCCTTATATCATGATAAACGTTTATTATTCATGCTAGAATTGTATTAACCGGAAACATAATACATGTGTGAATATATAGACAAACAATATGTCACTAGTATGCCTCTACTTGACTAGCTCGTTGATCAAAGATGGTTAAGTTTCCTAGCCATTGACATGGGTTGTCATTTGATTAACGGGATCACATCATTAGGAGAATGATGTGATTGACTTGACCCATTCCGTTAGCTTAGCACCCGATCGTTTAGTATGTTGCTATTGCTTTCTTCATGACTTATACATGTTCCTATGACTATGAGATTATGCAACTCCCGTTTACCGGAGGAACACTTTGTGTGCTACCAAATGTCACAACGTAACTGAGTGATTATAAAGGTGCTCTACAGGTGTCTCTGAAGGTACTTGTTGGGTTGGCGAATTTCGAGATTAGGATTTGTCACTCCAATTGTCGGAGAGGTATCTCTGGGCCCTCTCGGTAATGCACATCACTTAAGCCTTGTGAGCATTGCAACTGATGAGTTAGTTGCGGAATAATGTATTACAGAACGAGTAAAGAGACTTGCCGGTAACGAGATTGAACTAGGTATTGAGATACCGATGATCGAATCTCGGGCAAGTAACATACCAATGACAAAGGGAACAACGTATGTTGTTATGCGGTCTGACCGATAAAGATATTTGTAGAATATGTGGGAGCCAATATGAGCATCTAGGTTCCGCTATTGGTTATTGACCGGAGACATGCCTCGGTCATGTCTACATAGTTCTCGAACCCGTAGGGTCCGCATGCTTAACGTCTCGATGACAGTTATATTATGAGTTTATATGTTTTGATGCACCGAAGGTTGTTCGAAGTCCTGGATGTGATCACAGACATGGAGAGGAGTCTCGAAATGGTCGAGACATGAAGATTGATATATTGGAAGCCTATGTTTGGATATCGGAAGTGTTCCGGGTGAAATCGGGATTTTACCGGAGTATCGGGAGGTTACCGGAACCCCCCGGGAGGTTAATGGGCCATAGTGGGCCTTGGTGGAAGAGAGGAGAGGCGGCCAGGGCAAGGGCCGCGCGCCCCTCCCCCTAGTCCGAATAGGACAAGGAGAAGGGGGCGGCGCCCCCCTTCCCTTCTTCTCCTCCACCTCTTTCCCCCAAGTCCTAATCCAACTAGGAAAAGGGAGGGAGTCCTACTCCCGATGGGAGTAGGACTCCTCCTGGCGCGCCCCCTCTCCTGGCCGGCCGCACCCCCCTTGCTCCTTTATATACGGGGGCAGGGGGGCACACTAGAGACACAATAATTGATCGTTTGATCTTTTAGCCGTGTGCGGTGCCCCCCACCACCATAGTCCACCTCGATAATACTCTAGCGGTGCTTAGGCGAAGCCCTGCGTCAGTAGAACATCATCATCGTCACCACGCCATCGTGCTGACGAAACTCTCCCTCAAGACTCAGCTGGATCGGATTTCTAGGGACGCCATCGGGCTGAACGTGTGCTGAACTCGGAGGTGCCGTGCGTTCGGTACTTGATCGGTCGGATCGTGAAGACGTACGACTACATAAACAATGTTGTGCTAACGCTTCCGCTTTCAGTCTACGAGGGTACGTGGACAACACTCTCCCCTCTCGTTGTTATGCATCACCATGATCTTGCATGTGCGTAGGATTTTTTTTGGAATTACTACGTTCCCCAACAGAATGCTCATTGCACTTCACTTATATCTTTTGAGTATGGCTTTATAGAATGCTTCATGTGCTTCACTTATATCATTTGAAGTTTGAATTGCCTGTTTCTCTTCACATAGAAAACCGTTGTTTGAAGAATGCTCTTTTGCTTCATTTATATTTATTAGAGCATGGTCTTTTGTAGAAAGAATTAAACTTCATGCTTCACTTAGATCTATTTAGAGAGTCAAAAGGAATTGGTCAATTGCATGGTTAGTCATAAAATCGTACATAAAACTTATGGATCACTGAATATGATATGTTTGATTCCTTGTAATAGTTTTGAGATATAGAGATGGAATATGTGGGAGGTACTAGTAAACGTTTGTGTTTAGTAAGAATATCGGTGTTAAGGTTTGTGATTCTCGAAGCATGCACGTATAGTCTCTCGTTATGCTATGATGTTGGAGCATGATTTATTATTGATTATCTTCCTTATGAGTGGCGGTCGGGGACGAGCGATGGTCTTTTCCTACCAATCTATCCCCCAGGGGCATGTGTAGTAGTACTTTGCTTCAAGGGCTAATAAACTTTTGCAATAAGTATATGAGTTCTTTATGACTAATGTGAGTCCATGGATTATACACACTCTTAACTTTTTGCAATTTGCTAGCCTCTATGGTACCGTGCATTGCCCTTTCTCACCTCGAGAGTCAGTGCAAACTTCGCAGGTGCATCCAAACCCCGTGATATGATACGCTCTATCACACATAAGCTTATTATATCTTCCTCAAAACAGCCACCATACCTACCTATTATGGCTTTTCCATGGCCAATCCGAGATATATTTCCATGCAACTTCCATTGCTTCCGTTTGATGACTTGAGCATTCATTGTTATATTGCTTTGCATGATCATATAGCTGACATAGTAGTTGTGGCTCAGCCACCGTTCATCATTTTTCATACATGTTACGCTAGATCATTGCCAGGGGCATTCATATAGAGTCATACTTTGTCATAGGTATCGAGTTGTAAGTTTAATTTTCTTTTGAGTTATAAGTAAATAGAAGTGTGATGATCATCATTATTCATTTTTAGAGCAGTGCCCCAATGAGGAAAGGATGATGGAGACTATGATTCCCCCATAAGTCGGGATGAGACTCCGGACAATGAGAGAAAAAAAGAAAAAAAGATAAAAGATAAAAAGAAGAAAAAAGAAGAAGAAAAAAAGAAGAAAAAAAGAAAAATAAAAGAAAAGAAAAGAAAAGGAAAAATAAATAAACAAACAAAGAGAGAATGGGCATTGTTAGTATCCTTTACCACACTTGTGCTTCGAAGTAGCACCATGTTTTTCATATGGAGAGTCTCCTATGTTGTCACTTCCATATACTAGTGGGAATTTTTCATTATAGGATTAGATGCACATCCACTTAGTTTTCATATTGAGCTTTCATATACTTATAGCTCTTAGTGCATTCATTGCATGGCAATCCCTACTCCTCATGTTGATATCGATTGATGGGCATCTCCATAGCCCATTGGTTAGCCGCATCGATGTGAGACTTTCTTACCTTTTTGTCTTCTTTATACTTACCCCTATCATCATACTCTATTCCAGCCATAGTCCTATATCCATGGCTTGTGCTCATGTATTGCGTGAGGGTTGAAAAAGCTGAAGCGCGTTAAAAAGTATGAACCAATTGCTTGGCTTGTCATCGTGGTTGTGCATGATAAATACTTTGTGTTAATAAGACAGAGCATGACAAGACTATATGATTTTGTAGGGATAGCGTTCTTTAGCATTTGATATTCAGAAAGACATGCTTGTTTGCTGGGATGCCTGAGTATTGATGTCTTTATGTCAAATTATAGACTATTGCTTTGAATCACTTATGTGCCTTAATATTCATGCCATGATTTGATATATGATCAAGTTTTTGCTAGGTAGCATTCCACATCAAAAATTATCTTTTTTATCATTTACCTGTTCGAGGACGAGCAGGAATTAAGCTTGGGGATGCTGATACGTCTCCGTCGTATCTATAATTTTTGATTGTTTCATGCCAATATTATACAACTATTACATACTTAACTTTTTATATGATTTATTGGACTAACCTATTGATCCAGTGCCCGGTGCCAGTTCCTGTTTTCTGCATGTTTTTTGTATCACAGAGTATCCATATCAAACAAAGTACAAACGCCATAAAAATTTACGGAGAATTATTTTGGAATATTTGTGATTTTTTGAAGTTGGAATCACCGCAAACGGAGGCCCACATAGGGCACAAGACACCAGGGCACGCTAGAGGCCCCTGGCGCGTGGTGGTGGGTTGTGCCCACCCTGTACGTCGGTTGGACCTCTACTTCGGGCGCAAGGAAGCTTATATCCGAAAAAATCGTGTTAAAATCTCAGGGCAATCGGAGTTACGGATCTTCGGGAATATAAGAAACGGTTTTCGGCCAGATCTAGGGAACGCAAAACAGAAGAGAACAAAGAGGGAGATCCAATCTCGGAGGGGCTCCCGCCCCTCCGCCTCCATGGAGACCAAGGACCAGAGGGGGAACTATCCTCCCATCTAGGGGGAAGGCCAAGGAAGAAGAAGGAGGAGGGGGCTCTCTCCCCCTCTCCCCCGGTGGCGCCGGAGTGCCACCGGGGCAACGATCGGGACGGTGATCTACATCAACAATCTTGCTACTGTCAACACCAAATTTCTCCCCCTCTATGCAGCGGTGTAACACCTCTTCTCCCCGCTGTAATCTCTACTTAAACATGGTTCTCAACTCCATATATTATTTTCCAATGATCTATGGTTATCCTATGATGTTTGAGTAGATCTGTTTTGTCCTGTGGGCTAATCATGATCTTGGTTGGTATGATTGTATATTTTATTTATCATGTTGTCCAACCGTGCCCTCTGTTCTTGCGCAAACATGAGGGGGCCCCACTGTAGGGTGTTGCAATATGTTCATGGTTCGCTTACGGTGGGTTGCGAGAGTGACAGAAACTTAAACCCGAGTAGGTGGGGGTATGACGTATGAGAATAAAGAGGACTTGATACTTAATGTTATGTTGGGTTTCACGACCTTAATGATCTTTAGTAGTTGCGGATGCTTGCTAGAGTTCCAATCATAAGTGCATATGATCCAAGTAGATAAAGTATGTTAGCTCATTCCTCTCCCTCATATAAAATTGCAAGAATGATTATCGGTACTTGTTATCGATTGCCTAGGGACAAATGACTTCCTTATTGAAAAAAGCTTTCCACTTTTATTACCTTGCAATTTATCCATAGTTTTATTCCGCAAAGTACTTGTAGTTTTATCCTTGCAAAATAGTTTCATACTTGTTTCCGGTAAAGCAAACGTCAAGCGTGCGTAGAGTTGTATCGGTGGTCGATAGAACTTGAGGGAATATTTGTTCTACCTTTAGCTCCTCGTTGGGTTTGACACTCTTACTTATCGAAAGAGGCTACAATTGATCCCCTATACTTGTGGGTTATCAATCATCAACAAAGATAGGTGAAGTAGCAAACTGAGGATGACATTTCATTTTGACATTCAAAGTCCTTTCTTTATATTTGCATAATAATTTCTCTAGATCATCTCTATCCTTACAAGCAAGAATGTCCCTAGTTCTCTCCTCATTCATAACATAACCTTCCGGTACCTTTGGCAATTCATATCTAGGAGGGCTAGTTCTAGTAGGTGTTTCAAGATTTCCAGTTTCAAGCTCATCATCAGTTTCAACAATATCATGTTGTCTTACTCTAGCAATTTGTTCATCAAGAAATTCACCTAGTGGCACATCATCATCAAGAAAGGTACTAGCATCATCATAAGTAGTATCATTCATAGCAGAAGTAGCATCATCAATAACTTGAGACATATCATGATTAATAGCATGTGGTGGTGTTGCAAGTTTACTTATAACAGAAGGTGAATCTAAAGCGGAGCTGGATAGCAGTTCCTTACCTCCCCTCATCTTAGAGGGATAAATCTTAGTCATAGCATCCTTTAGATTCTTCATAGTGATAAATTGATAATAATCCAAAGTGACTCAACAAATATAGCTATGCTCCCCGGCAATGGCGTCAGAAAAAGGTCTTGATAACCCACAAGTATAGGGGATTGCAACAGTTTTCGAGGGTAGAGTGTTCAACCCAAATTTATAGATTCGACACAAGGGGAGCCAAAGAATATTTGTAAGTATTAGTAGCTGAATTATGAATTCAACCACACCTGGATGTTAATTATATGTAGCAAGGTGATCAATAGCACAGTAATATGATAGTTTTGATAGTAGTGGTAACAGCAATAGTAACGATAACAGTGATAACAGTAATTTTGTAGCAAGTGCAACAGTAACGATAACAGTGGTAACTTAGCAAGAATAATATAAGAGAAATTCGTAGGCATTGGATCGATGATTTGTTGGATGATATTCATCATGTGACAGTCATAACCTAGGGCTATACGACACTAGCTCCAATTCATAAATATAATGTAGGCATGTATTCCGTAAATAGTCATACATGCTTATGGAAAGAACTTGCATGACATCTTTTGTCCTACCCTCCTGTGGCAGTGGGGTCCATAAGGAAACTAAGGGATATTAAGGCCTCCTTTTAATAGAGAACTGGAACAAAGCATTAACACACGATGAATACATGAACTCCTCAAACTACGGTCATCATCGGGAGTGGTCCTGACTATTGTCACTCCGGGGTTGCCGGATCATAACACGTAGTAGGTGACTATAACTTGCAAGATCGGATCTAGAACATGGATATAATGGTGATAAAATAAACAGTTCAGATATGAAATCATGGCACCGGGAAGAAAGTGACAAGCATTAAGCATGGCAAAGTCATACAACATCAATCTTAGAACATAGTGGATACTAGGGATCAAGCCCTAACAAAACTAACTAGATTACATGATGAATCTCATCCAACTCCTCACCAACCAGCGAGCCTACGAAGGAATTACTCACTCCCGGTGGGGAGCATCATGGAATTGGCGATGGAGAAGGGTTGGTGATGACGAAGATCGAAGATCCCCCTCTCCGGAGCCCAAAACGGACTCCAGATCTGGCCTTCCGATGAAGAACAGGAAACGATGGCGGCTCCGTCTCGTGGAATGCAATAATTCCTTTTTCATGATTTTTTTCTAGAAAAATGTGATTTTATAGCGTCAGTTTCAGGGTCTGCGGGGTCACCAGGTGGGGACAACCCACCTGGGCGCGCTTTGGGGTGGGGTGGGGGGTGGGGGGAGGCGCGCCATGGTGGGTTGTGCCCACCCAGGTGCCCACCTCTGGTGATTCTCAGCTCCAGAAATTCTCTTTTATTGTATAAAAAATCCTCGCAAAGTTTTTCCCATTCCGGGAACTTTTATTTCTGAACAAAAACAACACCATGGTAGTTCTACTAAAAATAGTGTCAGTCTAGGTTAGTTTCATTCAAATCATGCAAATTAGAGTCCAAAACAATAGGAAAAGCATTATGAAAAGTAGATACGATGGAGACGTATCAATATACTATTCTATGTTATTTTGGGGGCTAACCTATTAACCTAGAGCCCAGTGCCAGTTCCTGTTTTTTCCCTGTTTTTGAGTTTCGCAGAAAAGGAATACCAAACGGAGTCCAAACGGAATAAAACCTTCACGATGATTTTTCTTGGACCAGGAGACAGCCATGAGACTCGGAGATGAAGTCGGAGGACCCACGAGGCGGCCACAAGGACGGAGGGCGCGCACCCAACCTTGTGGGCCCCCTGTGTACCTCCTGACCTAATTCTTTCGCCTATATATTCCCAAATATCCCCAAACCACCAGAGGCATCCACGAAAACACTTTTCCACCGCCGCAACCTTTTGAACCCATGAGATCCCATCTAGGGACATTTTCCGGCACCTTGCTGGAGGGGGTTTTGATCATAGAGGGCTTCTACATCAACTCTATTGCCCTTCCGATGAAGCGTGAGTAGTTTACCACAGACCTATGGGTCCATAGCTAGTAGCTAGGTGGCTTCTTCTCTCTCTTTGATTCTCAATACCATGTTCTCCTCGATGTTCTTGGAGATCTATTTGATATAATACTTTTTGCGGTGTGTTTGCTGAGATCCGATGAATTGTGGATTTATGATCAGCTTATCTATGAATATTATTTTAATCTCCTTTGAATTCTTTTATGCATGATTTGATATCTTTGTAATTCTCTTTGAACTATCGGTTTGGTTTGGCCAACTAGTTTGTTTTTTCTTGCAATGGGAGAAGTGCTTAGCTTTGGGTTCAATCTTGCGGTGTCCATTCCCAGTGACAGTAGGGGCAGCAAGGTACATATTGTATTGTTGCCATTGAGGATAAAAAGATGGGGTTTCCATCATATTGCTTGAGTTAATTCCTCTACATCATGTCATCTTACTTAATGCGTTACTCTGTTCTTCATGAACTTAATACTCTAGATGCAGGCAGGAGTCGGTCGATGTGTGGAGTAATAGTAGTAGATGTAGAATCATTCCGGTCTACTTGACACAGACGTGATGCCTATATTCATGATCATTGCCTTAGATATCGTCATAACTTTGCGCTTTTCTATTAATTGCTCGGCAGTAATTTGTTCACCCACCGTATTATTTGCTATCTTGAGAGAAGCCTCTAGTGAAACATATGGCCCGCGGGTCTATTTTCCATCATATAAGTTTCTATTTTCCATCATATTAGTTTTCGATTTACTATTTTGCAATCTTTTACTTTCCGATCTATAAACTAAAAATACCAAAAATATTTACTTTACCGTTTATCTATATCTATCAGATCTCACTTCTGCAAGTAACCGTGAAGGGATTGAAAGCCCCTTTACCGCATTGGGTGCAAGTTGTTTGGTTCTTTGTGCAGGTATTCGGTGATTTGTGCGTTGTCTCCTACCGGATTGATATCTTGGTTCTCAAACTGAGGGAAATACTTATCTCTACTTTGCTGCATCACCCTTTCCTCTTCAAGGGAGAAACCAATGCAAGCTCAAGAAGTAGCACAGGCCCTTGATGCCCATCTTCTGCTATATGGTGTGTTTTGACCTGGAAAAAATCAAAAGGAAGCTTTTGGGATGAAGCGCCGCCGTCTCGAGGCGGAACTTGCGCAGAGCCAATCTAGGGCTCCAGCGGAGCTATTCTGCCGGGGAAACCTTCTCTTTGGGAGGGAGAAATCATCGCCAATGTCAACACCAACGATCCTCTCATCGAGAGGGGGTCAATCTCCATCAACATCTTCACCAGCACCATCTCCTCTCAAACCCTAGTTCGTCTCTTGTATCCGATCTCTGTCTCAAAACCAGAGATTGGTACCCGTGGGTTGCTAGTAGTGTTGATTACTCCTTGTAGTTGATGCTAGTTGGTTTATTCGGTGGAAGACCATATGTTCTTAATGATAATTAATACTCCTCTGATTATGAACATGAATATAATTTGTGAGTAGTTCATTTGTTCCCGAGTACATGGGAGAAGTCTTGTTATAAGTAATCATGTGAATTTGGTATTCGTTCGATATTTTTGATGAGATGCATGTTGTCTCTCCTCTAGTGGTGTTATGTGAACGTCGATTACATGAAACTTCACCATTATTTAGGCCTAGGGGAAGGCATTGGGAAGTAATAAGTAGATGATGGGTTGTTAGAGTGATAGAAGCTTAAACCCTAGTTTATACGTTGTTTCGTAAGGGGCTGATTTGGATCCATATGTTTCATGCTATGGTTAGATTTATCTTAATTCTTCTTTCATAGTTGCGGATGCTTGCAAGAGGGGTTAATCATAAATGGGAGGCTTGTCCAATGAAGGCAAGCACTGGTCCACCCACATATCAAATTATCAAAGTAATGAATGCGAATCATATGAGCATGATGAAAACTAGGTTGAAAGTAATTCCCGTGTGTCCTCGGGAGCGCTTTGCTTTATATAAGAGTTCGTCCAGGCTTGTCCATTGCTACAAAAAGGGTTGGGCCACCTTGCTGCACCTTAACACAACTATCCGTTACCGATAATTTTAGTGCTTGCAGAGAACACCTTGCTGAAAACCGCTTGTCATTTCCTTCTGCTCCTTGCTGGGTTCGACACTCCTACTTATCGAAAGGACTACGATAGATCCCCTATACTTGTGGGTCATCCAGACTCTTTTCTGGCGCCGTTGCCGGGGAGTGAAGCGCCTTTGGTAAGTGGAATTTGGTAAGGAAACATTTATATAGTGTGCTGAAATTTACTATCACTTGTTACTATGGAAAATAATCCTTCGATGGGCTTGTTCGGGATATCTACACCTCGTCCGGAAGAGCAAAGAGTTTCTCCTCAACCTAATGCACCTACTGAAAATATTTATTATGAAATTCCTTCGGGTATGATAAAGAAACTGCTAGCTAATACTTATGTAGGAGATGGAACATTACATCCTGATATGCACCTAATCTATGTGGATGAAGTTTGTGGATTATTTAAGCTTGCAGGTTTTCCCAAGGATGTTGTCAAGAAGAAGGTCTTCCCTTTATCTTTGAAGGAAACGGCATTGACATGGTATAGGCTATGTGATGATATTGGATCATGGAACTACAACCGATTGACATTGGAATTTCATCAGAAGTTTTATCCTATGCATCTGGTTCATCGTGATCGGAATTATATATATAATTTTTGACCTCGTGAAGGAGAAAGTATCGCTCAAGCTTGAGGGAGGCTTAAGTCAATGTTATATTCGTGCCCCAATCATGAGCTCTCAAGAGAAATTATTATTTGTATAGGGGTGTGGAGCACCCAGGAGCTCCTGTGTATTTTCTCCCTAACCACCCACTTTATGGTGTGTACATAGTGCCATCGCCAACTCTCAGTCTTCCTAACACCAGTGAGTATACCTGTTGTATCGAACGAGTGTGTGCAAAAGTACGTAACCTAGAGAGTAGAGTTAATACTTATTTTATCAAAATAAAATCATTATTACTAAATCATAAAGTACATAATCTAGCAGAAGCATGACCTTTCAGAGAGCAATGCTTCTAATAGATGATAGATTGGACATGACCTGAAGTACACACCACAAAATGACTTAAAAAGTAGATGTCATATTGATTTGCACTAACTGCATGCTAAAGATACACTAAGTGCTCTTTTGCCAATTTTGTTTAAAATTACGTTTAGCTGGTATGATTCCACCTATGCATATCGAAATAAAATCCATCTAAAGGTATACTGGTCATGTTGTAGAAAGGCGCCAGGGTAGCGGAGGACGGGCCAAAAGTAGTAGCAGGGAGGCCAGACTTGTCTTCGGGAACTACAACCCTCGTCGCCATCACCTTCTCTCTGTGTGTATGTGTGGGAGAGAGAGGGAGAGAGGGTCTTTTTTCCTAGTTCTACTTCTCTAGTTGTTGCTTTTGTTTCTCCCATTTCAATCATTTAGGATTCAATTGTTTAAAAGTACAACACAAGTTTTATTATCAAATTAGATACGTCATCAAACCAAATTTATAATTAGAAACAAGAACTTGAAGTCTGAATTTTTTGTCCAACGATGACTAAAAAATCCATACCTAACTATCCTCGCCAAATTGTGGCATTAGAGCGTTGGTACAAAAATTTCCATAAGAAAATCACTACATTGTTAACGGTACGTATGAGAATATATATGCACATGAAAGACTGTTTGGTTCACTTGAATGGATGGCTACCCAAACATGTCCAAGATTGGCAAAACAATATTAGTCACATCTTGAGTTTTTTAGTGCCCTGTCGCTCAACAAGCCACACACAAAACAACATGAGATGGTTCCGCGAAAACAACCCAACCTGAATTCCAATCTTTCCTTCAATCTGCAACCACATAATCTCTTTGAATTCCTGCCCATGGTGCAAACCCCCATTAGTTTTTTCTACACAATAGGGATGTATTAAGTCTGTGGAATGAACAATCAACAAACTATATCATCACATTGCCTATTATAGATAGATACTGCGCTTTGGTGTCCACTTGTCACACATACAAGGAAAAATAAAGAGCAACCAACATGGGAATAGACCTGAATTTGGAGGTGATATGACCTGAAAAACTCAGCCTGCTTGATTATTGGTGAGATCCTTTTGACTTTTGATAGTGTTACCTCATAAGTACTCCCTCCGTTCACTATTATAAGACAGTTTGGATATTTCAATATGGATTACACATGGATTGAAATGAGTGAACAAGCACATTAAAACGCGTCTATATACATCCGATTCATAAAAAAGTTAGAACATCTTATAATAGTGAACAGAGTGAGTAGATGCTAACATTAGCATACTGGAACTAAGAGAAACTAGGAGCACGCAAGTACAGCCGAAGATGATTATATTACTATATTTAAAGTTTCCATAGAAAATATTGATAGGTCCTTGCCCACGTGCAAGTGACTTGTTAGTATCTCTTCTTTCTCAAACTACTATCCCATTTTGTTGATGCACATACTGTCCGGGTTTGCTAAAAGCTGGGTAAAAAGTACATTTATCTATTAAAATGTATCCATAGTTTCAATATGATATCTGAAAATTGAGTGGAAACGTTCGAAGAATGGGCGGCAACATATGTAGATATGAAAATTCCATCTATGAGTGTGAAAACACTAGCAGAGTATATGAGCTCATGAACAATAGTACCATAGTATGAGCTCAGGAGCTTACAAAAGATATTGTTCCTTCAGTCATGTTTTCTCCTCCTGAAAGATTGTATGGACCATGTCAGGTTCAGAGAAAGTTGCAAGTTTTATAAACTTTTGAATAAAGAAGACTAAATCTTATACACTCCCTACTAAAATGATAAAAAGGGCCAATCAGTCTGATTTACCAATTCTTCATTGGAATAAGTTACATACAAAGAAACTCTGATTTCTCAAAGAAACTCTGTTCTGGAAAATACCTTAGAAGGATTGTACATTTTATACTCCCTTTGTAAATTAATATAAGATCTTTTAGATCACTGTCTAAAAGATCTTATATTAGTTTTCAGAGGGAGTACATATAGAAGGATTGTATTATTTACTCACAAATATTTTAATGGACATCGTGAACTGCTCTAAGCCTAACTAAAACTTCCAAAAATAGAGAAAGTATCGACATACTAATATATATGGCCGTAAAGCCGACACCGAGACTGATCTTGCCAAAGTCTTAAATCACAACTACCCAGTGATATCTCATAATCTGAGTGAACCAGCAGTACCATATAGGATTTTTTTTCCAATTTTTTTTACTGATTTCAACTTTCTAATGTAAAATAACAGAGGAATGCGAACAGTGTCATAACCAGTTTATTAAAAACGTGTCTTTCGATAATCACTATCACGGGCTGCACTATTTGTTGGTACTCCTGAAACGGCGAAAGATTTTGGTTAAAAGCATAGTATACATAAATTTCATGTTCACCACAATTATCCTGCATTGTAAAAAAATAGTGGGTACAGTTGCTGCGAAAATTTGAACAACCCAAAAATCGCCCTATTGTTAAGAAGGCCTGAACTGGCATCTGTGTGCAAATACGTTGTTTTTGTTGCTCATATTTTATCATCCTGAAAATACAAGCATCAAGCGAGTACCAAATCCATCAAGTACTTATGTATTTCACGATAGTGAAATGATTATAAAATGATTACAAAAGGAGATTAGTCTGTTGAAACTGAATATGCAAACCTGAAACTGCAGCGTTTCAGGCTATTGTCGTTTCGACAGTTAGCTGTAGATTTCAGTTGGTCTGTCAGTTAGTGTTTTCTTCAATTGTCAGAATATAAGTGATCAGTTCGGTGAGCCTGTTTGATTAGGGTTCTATTTTTCTGTGCCCGAAACACATAAGGACCACGAGAGAAGAAAAAGCAAACATGCTGTTATAAGACCTAACCAACTGCATAAACTCCATCGACTCACTCCCTACACCAAACCTAACCAGCCGATCAAGAGGAGTCAGCCACGGCTTATACACTGGCAAGTTTATTTTACCACCATTGCAACAGTGGTTATAGAACATCCGTTTCTGTGTAAATGCACTAAAATGAGTAACACACACATTATACCCCCCCAAAAAACCCAGCGATAAGAACATGTATATTCCGGGCCACCAAGATACATCCTCCCACGAAAAGAAACAGCATCGCAACACAAAACAAAGGAAACCAATGAAACAAACAGAGAACAATGCAACACCAAGAAGGAGAAACAATGTTCTCATTTGCTGCAAGGAAGAACCAATCCAAGTTACCAACGAGAACATTGTTTCTCTTTTTGCTGCATACATGTTATCATTTGCTGCAACGAGTCATATAAATGCCTTTGGTTATATGCTAGCAAATTTGGTGGTGTCTAGTATTAAGAATGATCTGTATTTAACCAAAAAAAAGAAATTGTCTGCCAAGTTGACCAGGAGTATTATAATTCTGCACCAAAAGCCACAGATGGAGCAGATACAGAAACATAGCATCTATTAAAGCTAAATGAGCTCATACAACAAAGCCAAAGATATCACTTGTCCAATGGACACACAGATACAGGCTTTCATTAAAGCTAAAATGAGTTCATACAACAGAGCGACACACGTTACTGCTAGAACTTAGAGGCCTGTCTTGGTATACAGAAGCGTAATTTAGGGCTTAAGTGGCACAGAAGAGTACATCAGCAAGGGCGGAGATCATTTTTTCGTGCGCCTATATCCTAGTGAACGACGAGATTCTCCGCCTAGGTCTGATCTGAAAATCTGGTCATTGACAACTCGCCATCCACAAGAGAATTGTTGATCTTGTGCGCAAGCCTTGCTGTATCACTAAATGTCTTGAACCGGCGTTCCATCTCACGATGGCCCCGCGATATGCCATGAAACTTGCACCAGTGCTCATAGAAGGCCCACATGGCTTCGTCGGAGTTAAGTGCATTCTCATCAACAGCGAGATGGGGGTGTATGATTTCGTCATCTGGAGCTACTCGTGACTTGGATCTGGCTTTCTCTTCATCTTCTGACTTGGGGCCTCCTGTCGTTGAGTAGGCAAATAGAGTTACAATTTGATTTGTGGAAAATACGATCATTTGTACTATTGCTCTCAGTCTCAGCAGAGTTCATTTCATTATTTAGCCTTGCAAGGCAGAGCTCGGTATTATAACAAATTTCAGTTGGTATTACTAAATCAAAACAACATGTTTGTTAGAAATGTGGTGATTAGAACAATCCCTAATGAATAGGGTCCAGCCCCTACCTGTTTATTCAGATATATCTACTGATAATAAGAAATTATACTCAAATTCTGAAGTATTCATATCGAATAAGAACTCCTTTGGGATTACCTGCAGGGGAGACACGGATGGCGGCTGTAGGGCGACCGCCACCAGCAATACCTCCAACGGCTGAGGGAGAGGCGCGGGTTGCTAAGGCTGCCCGCGCGAGCTTGGACACGATGGAAGCCATAGCCTAGGTCAGAGAGGATAGATCTGGATTTAGGGTTTGTAAGTTCTTTTCGTTCATTCCTTTTGATTTTCTTTCTGTATTTGTCTGCGTACAGCCTCCTGCTATAATTTTTTTTCGCGGGGGACTCTTGCTATAATTTACACTTCCTATTAGAACGAAAATAAATAAATACGCATAGTATTTCATTTACGCCGAGAAAAATGTTATATTTCAAGAAAATTGGTTCACATCAGACTAAAACAATGTTTTCTATGTGTCCAAACAAAATGAAGCAGCAAAAATAAAAACCCTTCACCGTATATGCTAGAAAATTAGGTGAATGGATTATATAATTTCAAAAAATCGGTTTTGTTAATCGATCTCTCGACTGAAAATTATGTTGGAGCTCAATGAGTTCCCTAGTCGTTTGATTTCGCATCGTGATTCATATGGTCTAGGGGTTGCACATGGGTTGCAACTATGTGTAACTAAGAAAGAGTATGTCATGACGCTAGTTGTGTCAAGACTGTGATTTACTCATCCGATGATGAATAGATACCCTCTGGGCCCTCTCGGTATTACAGTCTTTAGTATCGTCTGTCCAAATATTGTGATTAAGGAGTTAGTCACGAGAATACCGGAATACATAAAGGAGTAAATAATATAGACCAATAATGAGGATAACTAGGTATAGTGTTCAAATATTGATCACGAGATACTGTCATAGTCTCTTTAGGGTGTGTAACATTTTGTGAAGCAAAAGGAATTATTTACGGTAATACAAGGTTCACTTGATAAAGATCTTCAATGATATGCGGGAGTCAATATGGGTATCCAGATCCCGCTAATGAGTATTGATTGTAATGTGTTCCAAACATGTCCGCATATGCTCGAACCTGTAGGGTCATGCGCTTAATGGTTTAGGGGTGTGTATGAATGCAATTGTGTAATGAAGAGTGGAGAGAAGGGTCTGAAAGTGCCTCGGAGAATCTAGTGGGTGTTCCAGGAAGTCCTAGATGATTCAGGTGATACTGGACTATAAATGTTTCAGAAGATATCAAAAAGTTCCAGAAGGTTCTAGAAATTTGTGGAAGCTTTCGGAACATGCCGAAGTGTCCCCTTCTAGGCCGTACCTCCCCCTAGGGCTTTCCTTGTGGGTCAAGGCAGCGTCAAGGGGGTTGGGAAAACTTGCCTAAAGCGGGAGGCCGAATTGGGTGGGTGGGTGGTGGGGGCAGGGGGGGAGTTGGAGTTCTTAGAGGAATCCTCCTCCCCTTGCCCAAACCGGCCTAAAGGAAGGATGACCTCCTATATAAGGATGTGGTGCACCCCAAATGGCACCCAAGCCGCACCCCTACACCAGCTTCACCTCCCCCTTGCTGGACGAAACCCTAGGGTGTCCCTCTCCTTCTAAATTATTGTCGCTCCTTCTTCCTCCTTCTAGATTAGATCTAGAAGGCGACGTCGGAGAGCTTTCATATTCACTAGGTTGGTTCCCGATGATGCTGTCTTGGAATGGGGGGTGCTTGCCATGTTGGCTAATACGTCTCTAATGTATCTAGAATTTATGATTTGAATGGAACTAATCTGGTCTAGCACTGTTTTCAGCAAAACTACCATGGTGTGGGTTTTTATGCAAAAATAAAAGTTCTCAGAATGGACTGAAAATCTACGGTGATTTTAATGGACCAAAAGAGACCCACGAAGCACAGGAGATGGGCCAGGGAGTGGCCGAGGGAGCCACAAGCCTGGGGGCACCCCCTAGTGCGCTCCCCCGAGCTTGTGGGACCCTCGAGAAC
>NC_041384.1:562504950-562640344 GCF_002162155.2 Triticum dicoccoides | reverse complement strand
GTGAAACTGACGCTGAAAAATCCTATATATACATAAACCTCCGAAACTTAACCTAGATGAGTTGTTCCGCCGCTGCAAGCCTCTGTACCAAAGTGATCTCCATTGGAGCCCTATTCCAGCACCCTACCCGAGGGGGAAATCATCACCGGAGGCCAGCTTCATCATCTCGACGGTCTCCATGACAAGGAGGAAGTAGTTCACCCTCAGGGCTGAGGGTATGTACAAGTAGCTATGTGTTTGATCCACTATTCAAAAAATCTTCCGATTCAATGATTTATCGTCCTATTTATCGCTACTCTTGGGGTGATCGATAAGATTATGCCTTATCTTCATCGTTTATCATTTGGGCTAATTTATCGCTATGACAATGATTTATCGAGAAAATACTGATAAATCGGGCCTATTCATAACACTATGTTTGCAAAAACTATGTTTAATTATTTGCATTTTTTGGACCTTGTTACGCAATATGTATTGTTGTCCTATTTTGTCTATCGTTATACAAGGATTCAAAGGCTAGGAATCAAGGTAACACTTTTGTCAAATATTGTTTTGGTGTTGAATATAACATATTTTAGTGTTGGGAACCTGTGATTTGCAAAAAATGACTGGTTAAATCGACTAATCGGCCGATTCCCGATTAATCTCTAATCCCCAGCTAACCGAGAAGCTAACGATAAGCGGTATCCTCAACATTGGTTTGATCTCTCTCTCTCTCTCTCTCTCTCTCTCTCGGATTCTTGATTTGGCATGATCATGATGTACTGCGAGCTTTGTTACTATAGTTGGATCATATGGTGTTTCCCCCTCTCTATCTTGTTGTGATTAATTGAGTTTTTACCTTTGAGGTTTCACTATTATCGAATTGAATATTTTTTGGATTTAAGAACACTTGATGTATGTCTTGCATGTGGATACCCATGGTGACAATGGGGTGTTCTATTGATTCACTTGACATATGATTTGGTATTCAACTTGCGGATTATCGTGACATTGGGGTAATCTATGCATAGTGGTTGATGCACGTTTTTGTCCTACTCACTACTGGAAACAGAGAATTTTCCATTAGTCAGTTCTTTGCCGTCTGCTAGCGGACGACAAAGATGATCTTTGTCGTCTGCTTATAAAAAATGAACGGCAAAGATCCTAGTTGCCACCAGCCAATTCTTTGCCATCTGCCAGTGGGGGCCTAAACCCTAATGGCCCACCAGCCCCACCTCTTTACCATCTGCTGGCAGACGACAAATAATTGACTATCTAATGGCCGTTGCCCCCACCCTCTCTCTCTCTCTCCCTAACCCTCGACCCTACCCCCACACCCGATCCCAACCGCCACTAGTAGAAAACGGAGCTTTAAAACCGGTTCGTAAGGGCCTTTAGTGCCGGTTCCATAACCGGCACTAATTGGTGGGCACTAAAGGCCCCCCCTTTAGTACCGGTTCGACATGAACCGGCGCTAAAGTGCCACCACGTGGCGTGAGCTCGCGCCCTTGTATGGGGGACCTTTAGTACCAGTTGGTGTTACCAACCGGTACTAAAGGTTTTTTTTATTTTTTTTTTGAAAATTTTGGAATTTTTTTGATTTTTGATTTTTCTAAATTATTTGGTGATTTGGTCTCTAATCATCTCTCTTAACTGCTCAAGTGTGGATCACTCATTCCAAATCATCTAACTTCCCAACCGGTCACCCATCCCTCTCACTACTCTAGCCCGAGCACGCTTAACTTTCGGGTTCTATTCTCCTTCGTTTCCAAGTCTGCACTTGTTGTTTTCCTGACAATAGTAAATGTCAATCCTATTAACCCTCAGGAGTTTAGCTTGAGCATGAAGTCACACATTTCACTGTTTGAGTTTGAAACTATTATTCTGAAAAACAGTAATTATTTAGTAACACTAATATTTCTTGAATAAGTTTGACCATAGTTTGACCACAGTTTGACCATAGTTTGACCAGATTTGACCAAAATTCAAAAAATTGAAATAATTATTTAGTAACACTAATATTCTTTAATAATTATGTAGTAACATTAATACTTCTTGAATAAGTAGTTTGACCAGATTTAACCAAATTTTTTTAAAAAAACTGAAATCTGACCATATCTTTTTTTCCTTTTAGAATTTGAGGATTCTAACAAATTGCAAACAGGTCGTAGGCGGTCTCCATCAAATGCGGATTTTCGTGCTGAATTTTTTGATATATTATACGTTTTTTCCGACATCATATGCAAAAGTTATAGCCGTTTTACATTTTCCCTACACTTTTTGCAAAACATGTCCAAATTTAAGTTTTCAAATTTTCCTAACGTGTAGATGTAGTAATATAACTACCTCTCGAAGGATTTTATTTTTTGAAGTTTTTATCATTTTCTTTTGATTTTTTCAAAACTGAAATGGCGATACACGGGGGGGGGGGTAGAGTTTGAAAATTACCCTATCGTGCCGGTTTGTGTCTTCAACCGGGACTATAGGTTAAGACTCTGTAGTGCCGGTTGGTGACACAAACAGGTACTATAGGTTAGACCTTTAGTACCGGTTTGTGTCACAAATCGTCACTAAAGGGGCTCGTGGGGCCCTGATATGACGCCATCCTGTCACCACCCCTTTAGTACCGGTTCATGGCACGAACCGGTACTAAAGGTTCATTACGAACCGGCACTAATGCATAGCCATTCGAACCGGTACTATTGATCACATTAGTGCCGTTTTTTTACAAACCGGCACTAATGTGCTTCACGTTTGACCCTTTTTCTACTAGTGCGCTGCCGGGCACCGCGCCCCCGCCTCCCCGCGGCCATCTCGCTGCCCTGCCCAGGCCGCCATGCCCCCTCCCCTGCGACGGACCTACTCCACCAGGCCGCCCCCTCCCATGCGGTGAGGTCCTCACCATTTTTTTCTGTTTTTTTACTTTTACTTTTAGGTTTATGTTTAGTTTAGTTTAGTTTAGTTTTAGGTTTATGTTTAGTTTAGTTTAGTTTTAGGTTTAGTTTAGTTTATGTTTAGTTTAGTTCATTTTAGTTTAGTGTAGTTTAGTTTAGTTTTTGTTTTTGTTTAGTTCAGTTTTAAGAAAAGAAGAATAAGAAGAAAAATAAGATGAGGAGGAGGAGGAGGGAGGAGAAGGAGAAGAAATTTATTAGGTTCGTTCTTGAGAAAAATTTATTAGGAGAAGAAAAGAAGAAGAATAAGAAGAAGAGGAGGATGAGGAGAAGAAGAAAAGGGGGAGGAGAAGAAAAAAAGGGGGGAGGAGAAGAAAAGAAGAAGAAGAAGACAGGAGAGGGGGCGCGCCCTGGTGGGTTGTGCCCACCCAGGGGCCCCTCTCCGAAAGGTCTTGGCTTCAGAAATTCTCTTTTATTATATAAAAAATCCTCGCAAAGTTTCATTTCATTCTGAGAACTTTTATTTCTGCACAAAAACAACACCATGGTAGTTCTGTTGAAAACAGCGTCAGTCCGGGGTTAGTTTCATTCAAATCATGAAAATTAGAGTCCAAAACAAGAGGAAAAGCGTTAGGAAAATTAGATACATTGGAGACGTATCAACTCCCCCAAGCTTAAACCTTTGCTTGTCCTCAAACAATTCAGTTGATAAACTAAAAGTTAAAAAGAAAACTTTTACGAACTCTTTTGCTCTTGTTTGCATAAATAAGATTAAACAACACCCAGGTTTCCAGCCAATCATTATAACTAACCATGTCGACAATAACTCTTAAATATTATATTAACTCATATCAATGACATAATCAGCTAGCGAGCAATAATAAGACATCTCAAACAGCAACACGTTTTCAAAACAACCATGATATAATGTGACAATAGTGGTATCTCGCTAGCCCTTTCTGAGACCGCAAAACATAAATGCAGAGCACTGTGACGCCCTTGATTTGACCGTACACTAATCATACACGCAAATGTTTACGATCAAGATCAGGGACTCACGGGAAGATATCACAACACAACTCTACAAATAAAATAAGTCATACAAGCATCATATTACAAGCCAAGGGCCTCGAGGGCTCGAATACAAGAGCTCGATCATAGACGAGTCAGCGGAAGCAACAATATCTGAGCACAGACATAAGTAAACAAGTTTGCCTTAAGAAGGCTAGCACAAACTGGGATACATATCGAACGAGGCGCATGCTTCCTGCTTGGGATCCTCCTAAACTACTCATGGTCGTCGTCAGCGGGTTGCACATAGTAGTAGGCACCTCCAGTGTAGTAGGAGTCATCGTCGATGGTGGCGTCTGGCTCCTGGGCTCCACCGTCTGGTCGCAACACTCGGGTATAGAAAAGGGGATAAGAGGGAGCAAAGCAACCGTGAGTACTCATCCAAAGTACTCGCAAGCAAGGAGCTACACTACATATGTATGCATTGGTATCAAATGGAAAAGGGGTAACATATGTGGACTGAACTGCAGAATGCCAGAATAATAGGGGGATAGCTAGTCCTATCGAAGACTATGCTTCTGGTAACCTCCATCTTGCAGCAGAAGAAGAGAGTAGATGGTAAGTTCACCAAGTATCATCGCATAGCATAATCCTAACCGATGATCCTCCCCTCGTCGCCCTGTGAGAGAGCGATCACCGGTTGTATCTGGCACTTGGAAGGGTGTATTTTATTAAGTATCCGGTTCTAGTTGTCATAAGGTCAAGGTACAACTCCAAGTCGTCCTGTTACCGAAGATCACGACTATTTGAATGGATTAACTTCCCTGCAGGGGTGCACCACATTTTCCAACACGCTCGATCCCCTTTGTCCAGACACACTTTCCTGGGTCATGCTCGGCCTCGGAAGATCAACACGTCGCAGCCCTACCTAGGCACAACAGAGAGGTCAGCATGCCGGTCTAAATCCTATGGCGTAGGGGTCTGGGCCCATCGCCCATTGCACACCTGCACGTTGCATACGCGGCCAGCGAGCAGACCTAGCCTCCCTTATACTGTTGGAAATATGCACTAGAGGCAATAATAAATTAGTTATCATTATTATATTTCCTTGTTCATGATAATCGTTTATTATCCATGCTAGAATTGTATTGATAGGAAACTCAGATACATGTGTGGATACATAGACAACACCATGTCCCTAGTAAGCCTCTAGTTGACTAGCTCGTTGATCAATACATGGTTACGGTTTCCTAACCATGGACATTGGATGTCGTTGATAATGGGATCACATCATTAGGAGAATGATGTGATGGACAAGACCCAATCCTAAGCCTAGCACAAGATTGTGTAGTTCGTATGCTAAAGCTTTTCTAATGTCAAGTATCATTTCCTTATACCATGAGATTGTGAAACTCCCAGATACCGTAGGAATGCTTTGGGTGTACCAAACGTCACAACGTAACTGGGTGGCTATAAAGGTGCACTAGGGGTATCTCCGAAAGTGTCTGTTGGGTTGGCACGAATCGAGACTGGGATTTGTCACTCCGTGTAACGGAGAGGTATCTCTGGGCCCACTCGGTAGGACATCATCACAATGTGCACAATGTGACCAAGGAGTTGATCACGGGATGATGTGTTGCAGAACGAGTAAAGAGACTTGCCGGTAACGAGATTGATAAAGGTATGGGGATACCGACGATCGAATCTCGGGCAAGTATCATACCAGTAGACAAAGGTAATTGTATACGGGATTGATTGAATCCTTGACATCGTGGTTTATCCGATGAGATCATCGTGGAACATGTGGGAGCCAACATGGGTATCCAGATCCCGCTGTTGGTTATTGACCAGAGAGATGTCTCGGTCATGTCTGCATGATTCCCGAGCCCGTAGGGTCTACACACTTAAGGTTCGATGATGCTAGAGTTATAGGGAAGGTATGTACGCGGTTACCGAATGTTGTTCGGAGTCCCAGATGAGATCCCGGACGTCACGAGAAGTTCCGGAGTGGTCCGGAGGAGAATATTGATATATTGGACAAAGGGTTTTGGAGTCCGGAAGTGTTCCGGAGGTACCGGGTGATGACCAGCATGACCGAAAGGTATTTCGGGAGCCCCGACAAGTGTTGGGGGGCTTCATGGGCCAAGGGAAGGGGGGGGGGGAAACCAGCCCACTAAGGGGCTGTGCGCCCCCCTCACCTAGTCCCACGTGACCAGGGGGTTTGGGGCGCCCCATCTAGGGTCCCCACCTCCTGGCTTGGGGGCCAAGTCACCCAAGGGGGAGATCCCATCTGCCCTGGCTCCCCCTAGGGGAAACCCTAGGGCGCCTCCCCCTCCCCCTTGCCCCTATATATAGTGGAGGTTTTGGTGCTGCCCAACACACGAGTCTCTCTCTCCCAAGGCGCAGCCCTACCTATCTCCCTCCTCGTCTCTCGTAGTGCTTGGAGAAGCCCTGCAGGAGTACCACGCTCCTCCACCACCACCACGCCGTCGTGCTACTGCTGGATGGAGTCTTCCCCAACCTCTCCCTCTCTCCTTGCTGGATCAAGGCATGGGAGACATCACCGGGCTGCACGTGTATTGAATGCGAAGGCGCCGTTGTTCGGCGCTTAGATCGGAGTCGACCGCGATCTGAATCGCCACGAGTACGACTACCCCGTCCGCGTTCTTGCAACGCTTCCGCTTAGCGATCTACAAGGGTATGTAGATGCACTCCCCTTCCCCTCGTTGCTAGATTACTCCATAGATTGATCTTGGTGATGCATAGAAAATTTTAGATTTCTGCTACGATCCCCTACAGTGGCATCATGAGCTAGGTCTATGCGTAGTTTCTATGCACGAGTAGAACACAAGTTGTTGTGGGCGTCGATTTTGTCAATTTACTTGCCGTTACTAGTCTTATCTTGATTCGGCGGCATCGTGGGATGAAGCGGCCCGGACCGACCTTACACGTACTCTTACGTGAGACAGGTTCCACCGACTGACATGCACTAGTTGCATAAGGTGGCTAGCGGGTGTCTGTCTCTCCCACTTTAATCGGATCGGATTCGATGAAAAGGGTCCTTATGAAGGGTAAAAGAAATTGGCATATGACGTTGTGGTTTTGGCGTAGGTAAGAAACGTTCTTGCTAAGAAACCTATAGCAGCCACGTAAAATTTGCAACAACAATTAGAGGACGTCTAACTTGTTTTTGCAGCATATGCCGTGTGATGTGATATGGCCAAAAGGATGTGATGAATAATATATGTGATGTATGAGATTGATCATGTTCTTGTAATAGGAATCATGACTTGCATGTCGATGAGTATGAAAACCGGCAGGAGCCATAGGAGTTCTCTTAATTTATTTATGACCTGCGTGTCAAAATAAACATTATGTAATTACTTTACTTTATTGCTAACCATTAGCCGTAGTAGTAGAAGTAATAGTTGGCGAGACAACTTCACGAAGACACGATGATGGAGATCATGATGATGGAGATCATGGTGTCATGCCGGTGACAATGATGATCATGGCGCCCCAAAGATGGAGATCAAAAGGAGCAAAAATGATATTGGCCATATCATGTTACTATTTGATTGCATGTGATGTTTATCATGTTTTACATCTTATTTTCTTAGAACGACGGTAGCTTAAATAAGATGATCCCTCGCAATAATTTCAAGAAAGTGTCCCCCCCCTAACTGTGCACCATTGCGAAGGTTCGTTGTTTCGAAGCACCACGTGATGATCGGGTGTGATAGATTCTAACGTTCGAATACAACGGGTGTAAGCCAGATTTACACAGGCAATACACTTAGGTTGACTTGACGAGCCTAGCATGTACAGACATGGCCTCGGAACACGGAATACCGAAAGGTTGAACATGAGTCGTATAGAAGATACGATCAACATGAGGATGTTCACCGATGATGACTAGTCTGTCTCACGTGATGATCGGACATGGCCTAGTTGACTCGGATCATGTATCACTTAGATGACTAGAGGGATGTCTATCTGAGTGGGAGTTCATTATATAATTTGATTAGATGAACTTGTTTATCATGAACAATAGTCTAAGTTGTCTTTGAAAAAAGGGTTGTAGATCAATAGCTCGCGTTGTAGCTCCCTGTTTCAATACGTTCCTAGAGAAAGATTAAGTTGAAAGATATTGTAAGCAATGATGCGGACTAGGTCCGTTGCCTGAGGAGTGTCCTCACTTCTACACAGAAGGCTTATGTCTTTGATGCACCGCTTGGTGTGCCAACCCCTCCAGCATCATCTATGGATGTTATGAACATCTGACAGATACGTCCTGATGACTACTTGATAGTTAAGTACACCATACTTTACGACTTAGAATCGGGATTCCAATGACGTTTTGAACGCCATAGAACATATGAGATGTTCCAAGAGCTGAAATTGGGATTTCAGGCTCATGCCCGTGTTGAGAGGAATGAGACCTCTGACAAGTTCTTGGCCTACAAGATGGAGGAGAATAGCTCAACTAGTGAGCATGTTCTCAGAATGTCTGGGTGCTACAATCACTTGAATCAAGTGGGAGTTAAACTTCCAGATAAGATAGTGATTGATAGAGTTCTCTAGTCACTATCACTAAGCTACTAGATCTTCGTGATGAACTATGACATGCAAGGGATGGAGATGATGCCGGAGCTGTTCGCGGTGCTTAAGACCGCAAAAAGGTAGAAATCAAGAAGGAGCATCAAGTGTTGATGGTTTAACAAGACCACTGGTTTCAAGAAGGGCAAGGGCTAGAAGGGAAACTTCATGAATGGCAAACCAGTTGCCGCTCTAGTGAAGGAACCCAAGGTTGAACCCAAACCCGAGACTAAGTGCTTCTATTGTAACGGGAACGGTCACTGGTAGCGGAACTACCCCAAATGCATGGTAGATAAGAAGGCTGGCAACTTCAACAAAGTATATACGTGTTATTAATGTGTACCTTACCAGTACTCCTGGTAGCACCTGTGTATTGGATACCAGTTTAGTTGCTATTATTGGTGACTTGAAGCAAAAACTACGGACTAAACGGAGACTGGCTAAGGGCGAGGTGACAATGTGTGTTGGAAGTGTTTCCAAAGTTGATGAGATCACCATCGCACGCTCCATCTGCCTTTGGGATTAGTATTGAACCTAGATAAATGTTATCAGGTGTCTATGTTGAGCATGAATATGATTAGATCATGTTCATTGCAATATGGTTATTCATTTAAGTTAGAGAATAATGGTTATTCTGTTTACATGAATAATACCTTTCATGGTCATGCACCCTATGTGAATGGTTCATTGAATCTCGGTCATGGTAATACACATGTTCACGCCAAAAGATGTAGAGTTAATAATGATAGTACTGAAGGAAATATGCCCTAGAGGCAATAATAAAGTTATTATTTATTTCCTTATATCATGATAAATGTTTATTATTCATGCTAGAATTATATTAACCGGAAACATAATACATGTGTGAATACATAGACAAACAGAGTGTCACTAGTATGCCTCTACTTCACTAGCTCGTTGATCAAAGATGGTTATGTTTCCTAACCATAGACATGAGTGGTCATTTGATTAACGGGATCACATCATTAGGAGAATGATGTGATTGACTTGACCCATTCCGTTAGCTTAGCACTTGATCGTTTAGTTTGTTGCTATTGCTTTCTTCATGACTTACACATGTTCCAATGACTATGAGATTATGCAACTCCCGTTTACCAGAGGAACACTTTGTGTGCTACCAAACATCACAACATAACTGGGTGATTATAAAGGTGCTCTACAGGTGTCTCCGAATGTACTTGTTGGGTTGGCGTATTTCGAGATTAGGATTTGTCACTCCGATTGTCGGAGAGGTATCTCTGGGCCCTCTCGGTAATGCACATCACTTAAGCCTTGCAAGCATTGCAACTAATGAGTTAGTTGCGGGATGATGTATTACGGAACGAGTAAAGAGACTTGCCGGTAACGAGATTGAACTAGGTATTGAGATACCGACGATCAAATCTCGGGCAAGTAACATACCGATGACAAAGGGAACAACGTATATTGTTATGCGGTCTGACCGATAAAGATCTTCGTAGAATATGTAGGAGCCAATATGAGCATCCAGGTTCCGCTATTGGTTATTGACCGGAGACGTGTCTCGGTCGTGTCTACATAGTTCTCGAACCCGTAGGGTCTGCACGCTTAACGCTACGATGACAGTTATATTATGAGTTTATATGTTTTGATGTACCAAAGGAGTTCGGAGTCCTGGATGAGATCGGGGACATGACGACGAGTCTTGAAATGGTCGATACGTAAAGATCGATATATTGGATGACTATATTCGGACTTTTGAAAGGTTCCGAGTGATTCGGGTATTTTTCAGAGTACGGGAGAGTTACGGGAATTCGCCGGGGAGTATATGGGCCTTATTGGGCCATACGGGAATAGAGGAGATAGGCCAAAAGGAAGGAGGCCTGCGCCCCCCCTCTGGTCCGAATTGGACAAGGGGTGTAGCCCCATTTTCCTTCTCCCTCTCCTCCTCTTTCCTTCGCTCCTACTCCAACAAGGAAAGGAGGAGTCCTACTCCCGGTGGGAGTAGGACTCCCCACTTGGCGCGCCCTCCTCCTAGGCCGGCCGCCTCCCCCCTTGCTCCTTTATATACAGGGGCAGGGGGCACCTCTAGACACACAAGTTGATCAGTTGATCTCTCCCAGCCGTGTGCGGTGCCCCCCTCCACCATATTCCACCTCGGTCATATCGTAGCGGTGCTTAGGCGAAGCCCTGCGTCGGTAGCAACATCATCACCATCACCACGCTGTCGTGCTGACGAAACTCTCCCGTGAAGCTCTGCTGGATCAGAGTTCGCGGGACGTCATCGAGTTGAACATGTGCTGAACTCGGAGGTGCCGTGCATTCGGTACTTGATCAGTCAGATTGTGAAGACGTACGACTACATCAACCGCATTGTGCTAACGTTTCCGCTTTCGGTCTACGAGGGTACGTAGACAACACTCTCCCCTCTCGTTGCTATGCATCACCATGATCTTGCGTATGCGTAGGATTTTTTTTGAAATTACTACGTTCCCCAACAGTGGCATCCGAGCCTGGTTTTATGCGTTGATGTTATATGCACGAGTAGAACACAAGTGAGTTGTGGGCGATACAAGTCATACTGCTTACCAGCATGTCATACTTTGGTTCGGCGGTATTGTTGGATGAAGCGGCCCGGACCGACATTACGTGTACGCTTACGCGAGACTGGTTCTACCGACGTGCTTTGCACACAGGTGGCTAGCGGGTGTCAGTTTCTCGAACTCTAGTTGAACCAAGCGTGGCTACGCCCAGTCCTTGCGAAGGTTAAAACAGCACCAACTTGACAAACTATCGTTGTGGTTTTGATGCATAGGTAAGAATGGTTCTTGCTAAGCCCGTAGGAGCCACGTAAAACTTGCAACAACAAAGTAGAGGACGTCTAACTTGTTTTTGCAGGGCATGTTGTGATGTGATATGGTCAAAACGTGATGCTATATTTTATTGTATGAGATGATCATGTTTTGTAACCGAGTTATCGGCAACTGGCAGGAGCCATATGGTTGTCGCTTTATTGTATGCAATGCAATCGCCCTGTAATGCTTTACTTTATCACTAAGCAGTAGCGATAGTCGTAGAAGCATAAGATTGGCGAGACGACAACGATGCTACGATGGAGATCAAGGTGTCGCGCCGGTGACGATGGTGATCATGACGGTGCTTCGGAGATGGAGATCACAAGCACAAGATGATGATGGCCATATCATATCACTTATATTGATTGCATGTGATGTTTATCTTTTATGCATCTTATCTTGCTTTGCTTAATGGTAGCATTATAAGATGATCTCTCACTAAATTTCAAGATAAAAGTGTTCTCCTTGAGTATGCACTGTTGCCAAAGTTCGTCGTGCCCAGACACCACGTGATGATCGGGTGTGATAAGCTCTACGTCCATCTACAACGGGTGCAAGCCAGTTTTGCACACGCAGAATACTCAGGTTAAACTTGACGAGCCTAGCATATGCAGATATGGCCTCGGAACACTGAGACCGAAAGGTCGAGCGTGAATCATATAGTAGATATGATCAACATAGTGATGTTCACCATTGAAAACTACTCCATTTCACGTGATGATCGGTTATGGTTTAGTTGATTTGGATCACGTGATCACTTAGAAGATTAGAGAGATGTCTTTCTAAGTTGGAGTTTGTCAGGACCGTTTTTTTGGGATATTAATTTCCTAGAAAATGGCCCTTGTGCTCACCAGCCCCAGGATCGCTGTTAGCTGATGAGGCACCAACTTGATACAGAAACACCAAGCAAAGTACATAATATGTAGTACAAGACCACTCTGGCCTATGATTACAACAAATGGTTTCTAGTGGTTGATGGCGGAAGCGGTTTGCGGATCATCAACGTCTATGGGACTCCATTTCCCACAGGAACAGCTGACCTGGATAACTCCTATCTTTGCGAGGCTGCTATCACCATTGCGTAGGTTCCGGGCTGTCATCGCGGCGCTCCTCTCCACGCAAGAAATCTGGCCAAGACAATAGCCAGGGACAAGCCATCGAGTACTTTGAATGTACTCGCAAACATTATGAACACAGGTATAATATAACAAATGATAATCATGCTCTGAAATATACCAAGATCACTACGTTAGTCATGAAATAAAATTTATGATGCACGCAAGCAAATTATTCATATAGAACATGAATTAAGCAACCCGAGAATAGAAGAAAAATGCACCGATCGGGTGTCTGAAGCGACGCCTTGAAATGATAATAATATAAACCATGCCTCAGTCGAGCGTCTGAGCGACACCGCATAAAGGGATTATATATAGAAGATATAACAAGCATGCCACAGTCAGGCGTCTCAGCGACACCACATAAAGGGCTTATAAAGTAATTTAAATAACAAGCATGCAACAGTCGGGCGTCTCAGCGACACCACATAAAGGGCTTATAAAGTAATTTAAATAACAAGCATGCCACAGTCGGGCGTCTGTGCGACACCACATAAAGGGCTTATAAAGTAATTTAAATAACAAGCATGCCACAGTTGGGCGTCTCAGCGACACCACATAAAGGGCTTATAAAGTAATTTGAATAACAAGCATGCCACAGTCGGGCGTCTGTGCAACACCACATAAAGGGCTTATATAAGAATGATTATGGTGAATATCCAGGAGGTAGAACCGTCCCAGGGATACTCATTAATTCAAATAATACAAATGGTTAGCCCACAATAATAGTAATCATAATCACCATATGTCACAGGTCATAATCAATGTTCTGGTTTAATAGCTTTGCCTCCGAAGACCGACACTAAGACCGACACTTGACCCATCCCAGACTGTAGTCCTTAACCATGGACACAACTATTTGAATAGATATAATCTCTGGAGAAGGTGTATTCTTTACCCACGAGTAACGGATTCCTTTAGTCCATCGGGACTAATTCCTTCTACGGTCTTTTAATTGAAAACACACCTGACCGCACACACCAGCCTAACTTACCGGTGTCAGGAATCACCCACGACACCTGTTTAGAAAAACTCTAAGTGGGGAGGCTACAACCTCGATTAGCATGGGATCACAAAATTTATACCGCGCGCAAACTAGGGGGAGCTACCCCTTCGTCTCCAACCGAAAACACCCATGCCCCCGGACCAGGTGGCATGCCTACCAGAGGCCTCCGGTATCTTCCACCATGGCCTCTCTGTACGGTGTGTGCTAGGAAAGGGGTTGACAACTTACTGAACCATACCCTACCTGTGGCAGGGACAAGTGGTAGTACGAAACAAGTATGGGGGTTACCGGAACAAGACTCGATCTACGGTCGACTCAGGAGGTTTAAGTATTTCCTGCATGGTTAGCATAACAAATATGTTTCAACCAACAGACAAAATCACCACTCATCATGCCTCACTATGTCGTACCGGACACAACCGTCTCACGAAGACCGGAGACAAGCTCGTGTCTACCCAAGACAGAGGCTCTCCCGGCTTCCTCCCGGTAGGCATGAAAGGTATACGAGGGTGTCTACTATCCCAATATTTCGAATGCCAACAGCACGGAATCATCAATATGCACTTATGAGTATGATCATATCATCACATGAAATAACGGAAACTTCGTGCCAAGGTGGTGTTGCGATCGTATCAAACAACACACAACAATATTATGCCAGGGTTCAGAATGCTTGCCTTCAAGTTGTGGAGAGGCAGGGTGCGTTCCAAAACTTTTGAAAGTTTCTTCCTTCTTCAAAAATCCTATTTAAGAAAATTTGAAATCAACACATAGTTTCTAAACAGTACACAAAGTTGTTTGGAAAATTTTCAAATAAATATGAAAATAAACTAAACCAAATTTGAGGAACAACAGAAAAAGAATCAAGTCATTTGGACTTATATTTAAAAATTTATAGCCAGTCAAAGTTTAGTCAATATTCTGTTTTAAATAAAGCCATAAAAACAAAACGTTTCGGGGAGAATACGCTTTCGAGGCAGAGGAGATGTACTTCTAAGGTTTACGCCTCCACTTAAACTAGCACGGGCCGGCTCGGGTCACTGACAGTGGGTCCCTCGGGCCCACTGGCCAGGTTTGACTAGTCGCCCGCGCCTCCTGCCTCCTCTGTCCGAGCGGGGTGGGGCTACGGCGATCACCGACGACGAACATCGGCTCCCCACGGGGATCCAAGGACAGGTATAGATCCGCCAGACCAGGATGGTCCTCCCGGTGGTCGAAGGGCTGGCGGGGACGGAGGGAGCCGCCGCCGGCGAGCTCCGCGGTGGAGGTGGCTTCGGGAGGAATTGGGGGTTTGATCTACGGTGGTTTTCGATCGCGTTTGAGATGCTGGGCAGCTCCGCAAGGTCGAGGGGAGAAGGGTGGTGGCACTGGATGGACTGGAGAAGCTCTGTTCATGACGAAATGGACTGGGACGTGGCGGCGGCCGAGCCGACTGGAGATGGGGAAGACGACCTTCCTCTCTTCGATTGCCGGCCATGGTAGCTCTAGGGGGATAGCTTGAGGTTGCCTGAGGGACTGGACGAGCTCGGGGCTCCTATTTATAGTGTGGCTAGGTCGGTTCCGCGGCGACCGGGGATAAGCTCGACGGTGAGCCGTTCCTGTGGCTGTAGGCGACGTGGCGATGCAGGGGTGGCTTGGAGGAGTGAATGGATGAGCTCGGGCCGTGCAGGGGCGAGCTGGCGCGCGGCTATGGCTCGGGCGGCACCGTCCATGGCAGAAGCCTGCTGTGGCCGCCCGCTAGCTGCCGTGGCCGACCTGACGGCGGCGCTGTGGAGCTCCAGGGGCATCTTGGAGGTTTCTGGTGAGTGGACGGGGGCGAGGCGTGGCTCTGCGGGTGCGTGAAGGTGAGGGGCCAGACGCGGCGACTCGGGCGCACGCACGTGCAAAATGCGCGCTCTGGCCGCGCCTAGAGCACGCACGCCAAGCGTTCGGCGAAATGCCAAGGCATGCTAGGAGGCTTGGGTGGGGCTAGGGATTAGCAGGTCTAGGTTAGAGGCATCTAGGAGCTTAGTGGACATGCTAGTTTGTCTAGATGGGCAAGATCACAATGCTAAAACAAAATCATGCCAAAACTTCTTATGCACTCAAGGTGCTTGACAGAATGCCAAGGGCATCTAGGCAACTCTTGGGGTGGCCAAAATCTCCAGATCAGGGTCTCTTTAGATGATGAAGAGGTTGGCAAGGTTAGTTTAACAAAAACAGAAACTTGTTAGTGCAAGTTTTTGAGAAAACCAATTCTGGATAGAAAGAAAAGGGCATAATTTCATGGACTAAAATTACTCCAATGGATGCATTCTTCTGGACTTAAGGGTTTGGTAGGGTGAACTATAAGCAGTAAAAAGGTCATTGTTACTAGAGCAAAATAAATTAGGGTTGCAGTGGAAAATGCCAAGCTGGACCATAATGAAGATGAGGATGATTTACTCAATTTTTTCAAAGAACATCAGTGGATTTTTGCATAAGGTTGAATTATATACTACTACTGACATCCCATAATTTTGGTGGAAGCTTTAAAGAAATATTTAAATAGGTTGTAGTGCAATTTTACAAACTGGACCAGATTTGAAAACTTGGGGTAGAGCTCAAAACCTCCAATGAATAAAAGATGTTTTTGCATAAAAGTTATTTAAAAACATCACATGACATCCCCAAATTTTGGTTGGAATTTTAAATAAATTTATCAAAGGGTTGTAGTTCAAATGGGACCCTAAAACCATGGGAAACCATTTTTAAAGAAATAAAGATCAGGAAAAATAATTATATAATTAATTCCACTGATAAAAAGAAAAGTTTTTCTTGAGAGGGCATACAAGTCCAGCAAAACATTTGGAAAGTTTTCACTTGGGTAAAAACTCCATAATAACCAAGAAAAGAATGGTTCTGAAATCAAAGAAAATCCAGAAAATAAAAAAATTAATTTCATGGCAAAATTTTAATAGACAAATCATGGTTAAAATTTTGGGGTGTTACAGAGTTCTTAAGTAATATGATTAATTGAACTTAAATTTATCGTGAACTTAGTCCTGGTAGTAATAGCATATCTGTGTTGTAGATCAATAGCTCATGTTTAGCTCCCCTATTTTATTTTTGATATGGGCATCAAGCTCTATAGAGATAGATCAAGACGCCTGATGATACTTTCAAAGAACGCACACCTTGACATGATTTTGAAGGAGTTCAAAATAGATCAGTCAAAGAAGGGATTCTTACCTAAGTTGTAAGGTGTGAAATTGAGTAAGAATCAAAGCTTGACTACGGCAGAAGAAAGAGGAAGGACGAAGGTCGTCCCCTATGATTTTGTCATAGGCTCTATACGGTATGCCATGCTGAGTACCGCACCTGATTTATGCCTTGCCACATGTCTAGCAAGAGGGTACAAAGGTGATCCAGGAGTGGATAACTGGACAATGGTCAAAATTATCCTTAGAGGAATAAGGAAATATTTCTCGGTTATGGAGGTGATAAAGAGTTCGACGTAAAGAGTTACGTCGATGCAAGCTTTAACACCTATCCGAATGACTATGAGTAGAAAAACCGGATACGTATAATGGAGCAACCATTTGGAATAGCTCCAAGTGGAACGTGGTAGCAACATCTACGATATGACATAAAGTTTTGCGAAGTACATGCGGATCTCATTGTTGCAGACCCGTTGACTATAACATCTCTCACAAGCATAACATGATCAAACCCAGAACTCATTGAGTGTTAATCACATGGTAATCTGAACTAGATTATTGACTCTAGTAAACTCTTTGGGTGTTAGTCACATGGCGATATGACCTTGAGTGTTAATCACATAGCGATGTGAACTGGATTATTGACTCTAGTGCAAGTGGGAGACTGTTGGAAATATGCCCTAGAGGCAATAATAAATTAGTTATTATTATTATTATATTTCCTTGTTCATGATAATCGTTTATTATCCATGCTAGAATTGTATTGATAGGAAACTCAGATACATGTGTGGATACATAGACAACACCATGTCCCTAGTAAGCCTCTAGTTGACTAGCTCGTTGATCAATAGATGGTTACAGTTTCCTGACCATGGACGTTCGATGTCGTTGATAATGGGATCACATCATTAGGAGAATGATGTGATGGACAAGACCCAATCCTAAGCCTAGCACAAGATCGTGTAGTTTGTATGCTAAAGCTTTTCTAATGTCAAGTATCATTTCCTTAGGCCATGAGATTGTGAAACTCCCGGATACCATAGGAATGCTTTGGGTGTAACAAATGTCACAACGTAACTGGGTGGCTATAAAGGTGCACTACGGGTATCTCCAAAAGTGTCTATTGGGTTGGCACGAATCGAGACTGGGATTTGTCACTCCGTGTAACGGAGAGGTATCTCTGGGCCCACTCGGTAGGACAACATCATAATGTGCACAATGTGACCAAGGAGTTGATCACGGGATGATGTGTTACAGAACGAGTAAAGAGACTTGCTGGTAACGAGATTGAACAAGGTATCGGGATACCGACGATCGAATCTCGGGCAAGTATCATACCAGTAGACAAAGGGAATTGTATACGGGATTGATTGAATCCTTGACATCGTGGTTCATCCGATGAGATCATCGTGGAACATGTGGGAGACAACATGGGTATCCAGATCCCGCTGTTGGTTATTGACCAGAGAGATGTCTCGGTCATGTCTGCATGATTCCCGAGCCCGTAGGGTCTACACACTTAAGGTTCGATGACGCTAGGGTTATAGGGAAGGTATGTATGCGGTTACCGAATGTTGTTCGGAGTCCCAGATGAGATCCCGGACGTCACGAGGAGTTCCGGAATGGTCCGGAGGAGAATATTGATATATTGGACGAAGGGTTTTGGAGTCCGGAAGTGTTCCGGAGGTATCGGGGGATGACCAGCATGACCAAAAGGTATTTCGGGAGCCCCGAAAAGTGTTGGGGGGCTTCATGGGCCAAGGGAAGGGGGCAAACCAGCCCACTAAGGGGCTGTGCGCCCCCCTCACCTAATCCCACGTGACCAGGGGGTTTGGGGCGCCCCATCTAGGGTTCCCACCTCCTGGCTTGGGGGCCAAGTCACCCAAGGGGGAGATCCCATCTGCCCTGGCCGCCGCCCCCTAGGGGAAACCCTAGGGAGCCTCCTCCTCCCCCTTGCCCCTATATACAGTGGAGGTTTTGGTGCTGCCCAACACACGAGTCTCTCTCTCCCAAGGCGCAACCCTACCTCTCTCCCTCCTCGTCTCTCGTAGTGCTTGGCAAAGCCCTGCAGGAGTACTGCGCTCCTCCACCACCACCACGCCGTCGTGCTGCTGCTGGACGGAGTCTTCCCCAACCTCTCCCTCTGTCCTTGCTGGATCAAGGCATGGGAGACGTCACCGGGCTGCACGTGTGTTGAACGTGGAGGCGCCATTGTTCGGCGCTTAGATCGGAATCGATCGCGATCTGAATCGCCACGAGTACGACTACCTCGTCCGCGTTCTTGCAACGCTTCCGCTTAGCGATCTACAAGGGTATGTAGATGCACTCCCCTTCCCCTCGTTGCTAGATTACTCCATAGATTGATCTTGGTGATGCGTAGAAAATTTTAGACTTCTGCTACGATCGCCTACATATACAAGAGCAGGCATTCCAGTCCAACCCGGCGCGCGCCGCTCAGTCGCTGACATCACGAAGGCTTCAGTTGATACCACGACGTCGAGTGCCCATAACTGTTCCCGCGTAGTTGCTTAGTGCGTACATGCCAGTGGCCAGACTCGGATCAAATACACAGATCTCGTTAAGCATGTTAATTGAATTATCCACGGACGCCGACCAGGGCCAGGCCCACCTCTCTCTTAGGTGGTCTCAACCTGCCCTGTCGCTCCACCTCAAAGTAACAGTAGGGGGCCGTCGGGAACCCAGGCCCACCACTACCTAGGTGGAACCACCTGCCCCTTCAACCCCCAACAATGGAATCACTTGCGGGTACTCAAAGAGCCGACCCAACTTTAGTCATAACTAGTATAGTATGTATATATGTATGTATATACCCGTGATCACCTCCCGAGTGATCACGACCCAATAGTATAGCATGGCAGACAGACTAGAATGTAGGGCCACTGATGAAGTACTAGCAACCTATACTAAGCATGTAGGATTGCAGGTAAGGTATCAAAAGTTGTTGCAACAATGACAGGCTATGCATTAGGATAGGATTAACGGAAAGCAGTAACATGCTAGACTACTCTCATGCAAGCAGTATAGAGAAGAGTAGGCGATATCTGGTGATCAAGGGGAGGGGGCTTGCCCGGTTGCTCTGGCAAGAGAGAGGGGTCGTCAACACCGTAGTCGTACTGGGTAGCAGCAGCGTCGGTCTCGTAGTCTATCAGAGAGAAGAGGGGGAAAACAATAAATATTAAGCAAACAGATGCATAGCGATGCATGACATGACAGGTATCGGTGCTAGGGGTGCCCTAACGCGGTATGAGGTGGTACTGGTGAAGGGGGGACATCCGGGAAAATATCCCCGGGGTTTCGCGTTTTCGGATAGAAGAACCGAAGGGGGAAAGTTGTGTGTTCGCTGTACTAGGGATGCGTGGTGGACGAACGGGCTGCGTATCCATATTTGTCTTGTCGTTCTGAGAAACTTTCATGTACAAAGTTTTTCCATCCGAGCTACGGTTTATTTTATATTAATTTTAAAATATTTAAATCATTTTTAGGATTTATTTAATTATTTAAATCAACATTATCCAGAATAGTGTTTGCTAACGTCATCGTGATGTCAGCAGTTGACCTGGTCAACCTGACAGGTGGGTCCCACCTATTAGTGACCCATTTTAATTAAAACATTAATTAACCTAATCAGGATTAATTAGGGAGTGGGCCCCACTGTCATTGACTAATTAATTAATTAACTAATCAGGTTAATTAGGTAACTAATGTGTAATTACTTTAATTAGTTGTTTAACTTAATTAATCACAATTAATTAAGTTAATTATTTCTTTAATTAATTAATTAATCATTAATTATTTTTATTTTTATTTTTTAAATACGTTCTGGGGCTAGGCCCACTTGTCATTGGCACACTAGGGCCATTGGGGCCACCGGTCAGCGACCAAGCGGGTGGCCCCGGGGCGGTGCCTCATAGGCAGGTGCCTGCGAGAGCTCCGGCAAGCCTCTCCCGCGGCGGTACTTCGCCAGAGATGGCCGGAAACGCGGTACAGGGGGTCTCCGGGCCTGCGGTTTGGACCTATGGGAGCGGTCCGGCATCACGCACGTGATGGTGACGACAGCCGGCGCCGGGGACGACCGTAGCATCGCCGGTTTTCAGCGAGGCGGATGGCCAGTGCGAACGAGGGGCGTGGCCGTGAGTGTGGCGAGACACGGTAGCGCGCGAGGCCTGTCGTAGGTGGGGGCTGGCGCTCGCGCGAGTAGAAGGCGGGCGGGGCACCGGCGATGCAGAGCTGTGGCGAACATGGGCCGTGGCCAGCACGTGACCGGTGCGCGGCGAGCGGGGCTGTGAGGCAGTGGGCTCGGTGAGGACGCGAGCGCGGGCGCGAGGCGGAGAGGGCGCGGGGATGCGGGGGCATGCGCGCGTGGCACGACAGCGCGACGCGGGCGAGTGCGCATGCGTGAGCACGGGGACAGGAGAGTGGAGGGCCCGAGCCTCACCAGGGTTCGTAGGGATCGGGCAGCGGGGGTCGGGGTGGTCGACGGGGACGACACGTGGTGGGAAGGCAAGCCGGCGGTGAGGAGGATGGGGCGCGGCGACGTCGGAGAGGCGAGCGGCGTCGTTTCGGCGACGGGATCTGGGAAGGCGCGGCGTCGGGCCCGATCCCGATTGGATCGGGGGAGGGGAAGAGTGGGGGCGCGAGTGGTGCGGTTAGATTAGGGTTTCATGGGGGAAGAGATGATAAGGGAGCGCCGGCTGGGCCGGCCGGAAGCTGGGCCGGTGGCCTGCTGGGCCTGAGCCCAGTGGGAGGGGTTTCCTTCTCTCATTTTGTTTTCTACTAGTTTTGTTTTGTTTTGTTTTGTTTTATTTATTTTACTTTTCTGTTTTCTTCTAGTTTCCTTTTATTTTTGTGTTAGCAAAATACAAAAATGGCACCGTATTTGATATTATCAAATATGCCACTCCCACATTAACTTGCTACCCAAACTAAAATAGTTTCATAATTATTTAATAACTAAAAGTATTTAAATAATAGTTTTCATTACTGTTTTATTTACCTTATAGTATTTGAATATTTCATAAAGGTGTGGTTTCTCCACCATAATTACCTGTGCATTATTTGGTTCACTCCGAACATTTTAGTTTTAATATTTGAAAACTTTTATTGTTTGCTTGATTTTGAATTTAAATTTTGAAACAGTTTCGAATGAATGCAAGGTTAACAACAGTAACCAGGGTGACGCGGCATCGTTAACGTGGGATTACTGTAGCTCAATTACCCGGGCGTTACAAAACTCCTCCACTACAAGAAATCTCGTCTAGAGATTTAGGAGGTAGACGGAAACATCGCGGGGTATTCATCACGCAAGCGGTCCTTGCGTTCCCAAGTGGCTTCATCTTCAGAGTGATGCGACCATTGGACCTTGAGGAACTTGATCGCTTTCTGACGTGTGCGGAGTTCAGCTTGGTCGAGAATGCGGACCGGATGCTCTTTATAGGAGAGGTCCTGTTGCAATTCTAGCACTTCATGATCCACTGCTCGGATTGGGTCTTTGAAGCAACGGCGGAGCTATGACATGTGGAACACATCATGAACCTGAGAAAGGTTCGGCGGAAGCTCCAGTTGATGCCACTTTTCCACGCCTTTCGACAATAGTGAAGGGACCGATATAGTGAGGAGCTAGCTTGCCCTTGGTCCCGAAGTGGTGAGCACCCTTCATTGGTGTAACTCGAAGATAAGCCTTTTTGCCAGGTTGATAGACCATGTCTTTGTGATGACGGTCATACTGACTTTTCTGACGTGACTGAGCAGTCTTGAGATTCTCGCGAATAATGCAGACTTGTATAATATCCGGACCGAAGAGAGGACATTCCCCAGTTTCTGATCAGTTCAGAGGGGTCCGACACTTTTGTCCATATAACACTTCGAAGGGGGACATCTTCAGACTAGCTTGATAGCTATTATTATAAGAGAACTCGGCATAGAGAAGGGATTCCTCCCATTTCTTGCCGAAGGAAATTACACAAGCTCTAAGCATGTCCTCAAGAACTTGGTTGACACGTTCAACTTGACCTTGCGACTAAGGATGAAACGCAATACTGAATGACAGATGAGTTCCCATAGCTTCTTGGAAACTTGCCCAAAATCTTGAAGTGAATAAGCTGCCATAGTCCAAACTGATAACCAGTGGAATCCCGTGAAGTGAAACAATTCTGGACATGTAGAGAGTTGCAAGCTGACTAGCAGTGATTGTTTCTTTGACCACCAGAAAATGTGCAACTTTAGAAAGCCGGTCAATGACGACAAGAATAGCATCATTACCTTTCTGCGATTTGGGAAATCCAGTGACGAAGTCCATTTCAACATGGTCCCATTTCCATTCAGGAGTAGAGATAGGTTGGAGAGTTCAAGCAGGCCTTTGATGTTCTGCTTTGATACGACGGCAAACGTCACACTCAGCAACATAACGAGCAATGTCTTGCTTCATATTAGACCACCAGAATCTTTGACGAATATCCTGGTACATCTTTGTACTACCAGGATGGATGGACAGAGGCGTATCATGAGCTTCTTTCATAAGCTTTTTAGTCCGATCCAGGTTTTTCCTCAAACATGGCACCACTAGGCGGCCTTTGAAGCACAAGGCGCCATCTTCGGTGATAGTGAAGAATGAGGGCTTTCCTTCTGCGAGATGGCATTTAATCTTCTGGACTTCAGAGTCATAACCTTGAATAGTCTTTATACCATCTATGAGATCTGGTACGATAGCCAGGGTATTTAGCGAACCCTTAGTAACAACACGAAGATTCATCTTTTGGAACTCTGGGGGAGGGGGAGCGAGTGCACCAGGGGGAACAATATGGAGGTTCAGCTTTCTGAATTCTTCAACAAGCGAGGGCTGAACTTTGTGAACCTGGAGGTGGTTGCAGTAGGACTTGCGGCTCAAGGCATCATCCATTACATTAGCCTTGCCGGGGGTATAGGATATACCAACGTCAAAGTCTGCAACAGTCTCCATCCATCTCTGCTGACGGAGGTTCAGGTCAGGCTGAGTAAACAGATACTTCAGACTTTGATGGTCGGTGAAGATCTCGCAACGATTACCGAGAAGGTAATGTTGCCATTGCTTTAGATTATGAATGACAGCAGCAAGCTCGAGGTCGTGAACTGGGTAGTTTTCTTCGTGAGGGTACAGTTGATGAGAGGCATAAGCAATCACTATGCGCTCTTGCATTAGGACACAGCCTAATCCTTGACGGGAAGCGTCGCAGTAAATGACGAAGTCCTTAGTATCAGGTGGAGCAAGCACTGGGGCAGAAGTCAACTTGTCTTTGAGCACCTGGAAACTTTCCTGACACTTGTTTGTCCATTGGAACTTGACGCCCTTATGCAATAGATTAGTCAGAGGCCTTGCAATCTTCGAGAAGTTCTCAATGAATCGACGACAATAGCTGGCGAGACCGAGAAAACTTCAGACTTGCTTAACATTCTTCGGAGGAGTCCAATCGAGAATAGCCTGAACTCGTTCAGGGTTGATGGAAATACCATCCTTGGAGATGACATGCCCAAGATAGGTTACTTCGGGGAGCCAGAATTCACACTTGGAATACTTAGCATACAATTGATGCTCTCGAAGCTTTTCCAACACAAGACGAAGCTGTTCATCATGCTCCTCCTTGTTCTTGGAAAATACAAGGATATCATCCAGATAAACCACGATGAAATTGTCGAGGTAATCCATGATTATATAGTTCATCAGACGAGAGAAGGTGGCGGGAGCATTCGTTAAGCCGAATGACATGACGGTGTACTCGTATGATCCATAGCGAGTCACGAAGGCGGTCTTTGGGATATCCTCTTCACGAACATGGATCTGGTGGTAATCCAACCTCAAGTCGAGTTTGGAGAACACTGATGAACTAGCCGGTTGATCATAAAGATCATTGATCCGAGGAAGAGGGTATTTATTCTGAATGGTAGCTTGGTTTATAGGACGGTAGTCTTGGACTAATCGGTTCATCCCATCCTTCTTCTTAACAAAGAGAGAAGGTGCTCCCCAAGGAGAGCAACTAGGGCGAATGAAACCTTTGCTAAGAGATTTGACGATTTCCTCCTTAAGCTCAATGAGTTAATGTGGCGACATCTTGTAGGGTCGTTTGGCTATAGGGGTGGTGCCTGGTTTCAAGTCGATGATGAATTCGACAGCTCTAGCAGGGGGAATCCCTAGAAGTTCTTCCGGAAAGACGTCTTGGAATTCACGAACGACGGGAATGTTTTCAATGCCCTCGAGTGGTGCAGCGTTCAACGCATTCAAGGCATAAAGCCATGCCTCAGCGTTCTGAACTAGACGAGCATTGTAGCTTATTATTTCATCGGAAGGGTGTAGCAGATGGACGGTCTTAGTGGTGCAAACTATAGAAGCAGTATGCGCTTTCAACCAATCCATCCCCAGAATGAGGTCGATGTTAGATGACTTTAGGATAATGGGAGAGGCATAGAATTCCAATCCTTTGATTTCCACGGGGACGTCGATGCCAACTAGTGAGGTTTGACATTGCCCCATGGGGTTTTTTACCACTACCGAAGTGTTCATCTCCTCACATTTAACATTGTGCTTGTATGCAAAATCTTCTGACATGAATGAATGCGATGCTCCTAAATCGAATAAAATAGATGCAGGTACTGAATTTACGAGGAGTGTACCCATCACGGTAGCAGGCTGGTCTTGAGCTTCATTGAGATCAACGTGGTTGGCATGAACACAACCATAAGACCTGGCATTATTGTTGTGAGACTGGTTGCTTCCACGGTCAGCTGCAGGGAGGGCCAGTTGATTCTAATTCTGATTGCAGTCTCTAGCACGGTGACCTGGCTGACCACACCTGTAGCAGAGACCATTATTAGGAGTGGGAATAGGAGCTCGGGGTGGTGGAGCTGGAAGTCTTGGCTGCCTAGTTGGTGGGGGAGGCAGACGCGGTGCAGCATAGGACTGCCTTGGAGCAGGTGCAGTTGGCTGGTACATGCTATTGGGAATCCATATCCTACGCTTCTGCGAGGATGGGCCCGAAGATGAGCCCGTGTCACGGTTGCGCCTGTGAGAGCTCTGGTGTTCCTGCAGACCAGTTTCGACATTGATGGCCTTGTTCACCAAGGTGGTGAAATCAGCAAAGTCATGCATTAGAAGTGCGAGCTTGATGTCAGCTTGAAGGCCATCACGGAACTTCTCCTGTCTGCGTGCATCAGTTGCAATGTCTTCTTCAGCATAGCGGGACAAGTCCAGAAACTCCCGCTGATAAGCTTCCACCGTTTTGTTGCCTTGGGTGAGGTTGCGGAACTCACGCTTCTTACGGTCCATGACTCCCTGAGGAATGAAGCGAGCATGGAAAGCAGCTTGGAAGTCTGGCCAGGTGATGATTGTTCCAACCGGCATAGTACGCCTGTGGTTGTCCTACCATTGAGCAGCGGGTCCTTTCAGGAAGAAGGAAGCAAAGGTGACATAGCTGACAGGGGCTACATCAGCAGATTCCATCTCATAGGTGATGTCACGGAGCCAGTCATCAGCATCCAAAGGCTGAGTTGAGCTGCGGTACACCGTTGGGTTGAGGCGCATGAAATCCTGCAGAGTCAGTTGGGCTTGCTGCTGATTCATATTGGGGCGAGGAAACTGAGCCATAATATTCTCCATGAACTGGCAATTCAGCTCAAACTATTGCATCATCCCAGCCATGTACTCAGGCCGTGGTGGGGGATGGTCATCACGACCATGACCACCTGGCCTAACCATCCTGCTAATATACAACAGGGGTAGTTCAACATTGAGAAATTGCAAGGACAAGAATCATTCATGATGTAACATGCATAATGAAAGGAATACGATATATACTACATAGTAGTTGGCATATCTTACAAAAGAGATCATGCATAGAGTTCGGTACACAGAGTTCAGTACATAGGCTAAGAACATCATAGGTGGCACACAGGCTCGCGGTGAATGCATCTAACACTAACAAGCAAGCCGACATCAGTCCCAGGAGGAACTATGGAGGAAGGTGTAGCCTGACAGCTGGTAGTGGCGTGAAGGGAAGTCCTCCATGTGAGTAGCCCAGGGTCCACGGATACTCTGGTGCAGAACCCGACGCGCAGGTGGCAGAAGAGGACCAAGTGTGGGAGAGTAGCCTCCCACATCTGGCCAGCCGACACCCTGGGCATCACGGTCCTGGAAAGGTAGATCACAGAATGCGACATATCACCAGATCGGACAGAGGGGTGCAACAACGTCAGGGCACGGTACAGGTGTTGACGGGTGGTGTACAACTCATGGCAAAGAGCTTGGTTAGGTCTATCCAGCCCATCAGCATGCAGAACCAGGTTCTGATGGTAGAAGGGCTCTCGGGTGACAGTGGAGTAGGCAGCAGTATAGTATCCCTCCGCACCAACATCAGATGCGATAGCAATATGCCTGAAAGGGGAGGTGTCCAACTCCTGATACTCTCCACGAAGACGTGTCAGACCAGCATAAGCAGCATCGTGGACTGCCATGTCGATAGTTACTCCAACACCATGAGCAGTGTGCACCACGGTAGTGGAGTCATACTCCCGAGAGTAGAGGTGGACGATGGCACGGTACTACTCCTGGTTGAATTCCTGGTACTCCTCGTAGACGATGTACTCAAGGTGCCAACAATAACCCAGATAGGTCATCATCTCAACAAACACAGCAGGTGATCCTAAGGCACCAATGGCCGTCGTGTGGCACACAACCTGCCTCATGGGTTCCATCTGAAAACAAAGATGTTCTCAAAGGAGTCAAATGACAATGTGGATAATGTTCAAATACTACTCTAAAGAATAACTAGGGCTTATCCAACTTTGGGGTCAACGTGGTCATGGGATCCTAATGTTAGAGTAAGTAAAATCGTTTAACCCAAGTAGAAGAGAGTTCAGAGTCCCAGAGTAAGGATCGAGGAGTAAAGATCCTAATACCACCCAGATAGCGACGTGGGCCTGTAAGGCACACAACCATGTTAGTAAAAAGTTTTGTAATGTCTAGACTCGACTTCGGCCAAGGAGTGTGGAAGGGGGATTCCTACAGGCAGTCGGCTCTAATACCAACTTGTGACACCCCTGATTTGACCGTACACTAATCATACACGCAAACGTGTATGATCAAGATCAAAGACTCACGGGAAGATATCACAACACAACTCTACAAATAAAATAAGTCATACAAGCATCATATTACAAGCCAAGGGCCTCGAGGGCTCGAATACAAGAGCTCGATCATAGACGAGTCAGCGGAAGCAACAATACCTGAGCACAGACATAAGTAAACAAGTTTGCCTTAAGAAGGCTAGCACAAACTGGGATACATATCGAACGAGGCGCAGGCCTCCTGCCTGGGATCCTCCTAAACTACTCCTGGTCGTCGTCAGCGGGCTGCACGTATTAGTAGGCACCTCTAGTGTAGTAGGAGTCATCATTGACGGTGGCGTCTGGCTGCTGGGCTCCATCGTCTGGTCGCAGCAATCGGGTATAGAAAAGGGGATAAGAGGGAGCAAAGCAACCGTGAGTACTCATCCAAAGTACTCGCAAGCAAGGAGCTACACTACATATGTATGCATTGGTATCAAATGGAAAAGGGGTAACATATGTGGACTTAACTGCAGAATGCCGGAATATGAGGGGGATAGCTAGTCCTATTGAAGACTACGCTTCTGGTAACCTCCATCTTGCAGCAGAAGAAGAGAGTAGATGGTAAGTTCACCAAGTATCATCGCATAGCATAATCCTAACCGATGATCCTCCCCTCGTCGCCCTGTGAGAGAGCGATCACCGGTTGTATCTGGCACTTGGAAGGGTGTATTTTATTAAGTATCCGGTTCTAGTTGTCATAAGGTCAAGGTACAACTCCAAGTCATCCTGTTACCAAAGACCACGGCTATTCGAATAGATTAACTTCCCTGCAGGGCTACACCACATTTCCCAACACGCTCGATCCCCTTTGTCCGGACACACTTTCCTGGGTCATGCCCGGCCTCGGAAGATCAACATGTCGCAACCCTACCTAGGCACAATAGAGAGGTCAACACGTCGGTCTAAATCCTATGGCGTAGGGGTCTGGGCCCATCGCCATTGCATACCTGCACGTTGCGTATGCGGCCAGCAAGCATTCCTAGCCTCCATTATACAAGAGCAGGCGTTCCAGTCCAACCCGACGCACGCCGCTCAGTCGCTGACGTCATGAAGGATTCAACTGATACCACGACGTCGAGTGCCCATAACTGTTCCTGCCTAGCTGGTTAGTGCATACAGGCCAGTGGCCAGACTCAGATCAAATACCCAGATCTTGTTAAGCGTGTTAATTGAATTATCCACGGACGCCGACCAGGGCCAGGCCCACCTCTCTCTTAGGTGGTCTCAACCTGCCCTGTCGCTCCACCTCAAAGTAACAGCCGGGGGCCGTCGGGAACCCAGGCCCACCACTACCTAGGTGGAACCACCTGCCCCTTCAACCCCCAACAATCGGAATCACTTGCGGGTACTCAACGAGCCGACCTGACTTTAGTCATAACAAGTATAGTATGTATATATGTATGTATATACCCGTGATCACCTCTCGAGTGATCACGGCCCGATAGTATAGCATGGCAGATGGACTAGAATGTAGGGCCACTGATGAAGTACTAGCAACCTATACTAAGCATGTAGGATTGCAGGTAAGGTATCAACAGTTGTAGCAACAATGACAGGCTATGAATTAGGATAGGTTGATGGAAAGCACTAACATGCTACACTACTCTCATGCAAGCAGTATAGAGAAGAGTAGGCGATATCTGGTGATCAAGGGGGGGGGGCTTTCCTGGTTGCTCTGGCAAGAGAGAGGGGTCGTCAACACCGTAGTCGTACTGGGTAGCAGCGGCGTCGGTCTCGTAGTCTATCGGAGAGAAGAGGGGAAAGAAACAATAAATATTAAGCAAACAGATGCATAGCGATGCATGACATGACAAGTATCGGTGCTAGGGGTGCCCTAACGCGGTATGAGGTGGTACCGGTGAAGGGGGGAAACATCCGGGAAAATATCCCCGAGGTTTCGCGTTTTTGGACAGATGAACCGAAGGGGGAAAGTTGCGTGTTCGCTATGTTAGGGATGCGTGGCGGATGAACGGGCTGCGTATCCGGATTCGTCTCGTCGTTCTGAGCAACTTTCATGTACAAAGTTTTCCATCCAAGCTACGGTTTATTTTATATTAATTTTAAAAGATTTAAATCATTTTTAGGATTTATTTAATTATCTAAATCAACATTATGCAAAATAGTGTTTGCTGACATCATCATGACGTCAGCAGTTGACCTGGTCAACCTGACATGTGGGTCCCACCTGTTAGTGACCCATTTTAATTAAACACATTAATTAACCTAATCAGGATTAATTAGGGGGGTGGGCCCCACTGTCTTTGACTAATTAATTAATTAACTAATAAGGTTAATTAGGTAACGAATGTGTAATTAGTTTAATTATTTGTTTAACTTAATTAATCAAAATTAATTATGTTAATTAAGTTAATTAATTATTAATTGTTTTTATTTTTATTTTTTAAATGCGTTCTGGGCTAGGCCCACTTGTCATTGGCACACTAGGGCCATTGGGGCCACCGGTTAGTGACCCAGCGGGTGGCCCCGGGGCGGTGCCTCGTAGGCAGGTGCCGGCGAGAGCTCCCGCAAGCCTCTCCCGTGGCAGCACTTCGCCGGAGATGGCCGGAAACGCGGTACAAGGGGTCTCCAGGCCTGTGGTTTGGACCTACGGGAGCGGTTCGGCATCGCACACGTGATGGTGACGACGGCCGGCGCCGGGAACGACCGTAGCATCGCCGGCTTTTGAGCGAGGCGGATGGCCAGTGTGGGCGAGAGGCGTGGCCATGGGTGCGGCGAGACACGGCAGCGCGCGAGGCCTGGCGCAGGTGGGGGCTGGCGCGTGCGAGCAGAAGGTGGAAGGGACACCGGCGATGCAGAACTGTGGCGAACATGGGCCGTGGCCAGCACGCGACTGGCGCGCGGCGAGCAGGGCGACGGGGCAGTGGGCTCGGTGAGGACGCGAGCGCGGGCGCGAGGCGAAGAGGGCGTGGGGATGCAGGGGCATGCACGCACGACACGGCAGCACGGCGCGGGCGAGTGCGCATGCGTGCGCACGGGGACAGGAGAGTGGAGGGCCCGAGCCTCACCGGGGTTCGTAGAGACGGGGCAGCGGGGGTCAGGGTGGTCGACGGGGACGACGCGCGGTGGGGAGGCAAGCCGGCGGTGAGGAGGACGGGGGCGCGTCGATGACGGAGAGGCGAGCGGCGTCGTTCCGGCGACGGGATCCGAGGAGGCGCGGCGTCGGGCCCGATCCCGATTGGATCAGGGGAGGGGAAGAGTGGGGGCGCGAGTGGGGGGGAGTGGTGCGGTTAGATTAGGGTTTCGGGAGGGGGGGGGAAGAGATGATAAGGGAGCGCCGGCTGGGCTGACCGGCAGCTGGGCCGGTGGCCTGGTGGGCCTAAGCCCAGTGGGAGGGGGTTTCCTTCTCTCATTTTGTTTTCTGCTAGTTTTGTTTTGTTTTGTTTTATTTATTTTACTTTTCTGTTTTCTTTTAGTTTCCTTTTATTTTTGTGTTAGCAAAATACCAAAATGGCACCGTATTTGATATTACCAAATATGCCACTGCCACATTAACTTGCTACCCAAACTAAAATAGTTTCATAATTATTTAATAACTAAAAGTATTTAAATAATAGTTTTCATTACTGTTTTATTTATCTTATAGTATTTAAATATTTCATAAAGGTGTGGTATCTCCACCATAATTACCTGTCCATTATTTGGTTCACTCTCAACATTTTAGTTGTAATATTTGAAAACTTTTATTGTTTGCTTGATTTTGAATTTAAATTTTGAAACGGTTTCGAATCAACACAAGGTTAACAACAGTAACCGGGGTGATGTGGCACCGTTAACATGGGATAACGTAGCTCAATTACCCATGCATTACAAGCACCTCCAAAGTTCAAGCAGCGACTAAACATTGTAATTCATGGTAGAGAAGATCTAGTTGTAACACCCCGGATGTAATTTGCCATAATTGTAACTCCGACTCTTGCCTTTTCCTGCTTTAAGTTATGAGATTTCATTTCGTGGTTGGGTTTTTGTCTTCGTTTTGCTTTTTGTTCTTGTCATTCATTTCATATCATGTCATCATGTGCATCTCATTTGCATTCGTGTTCATCTCATGCATCTGAGCATTTTCCCCGTTGTCCGTTTTGCAATCCGACACTCCCATGTGCACTGGCATCCCCCCTTTTGTCTCTTTTCATGAGCGGGTGTTAAAGGTTCTCAGAATGGACCGAGATTTGCCAAGTGGCCTTGGTACACCACCGGTAGACCGTCTGTAAAATTTCGTGTCATTTGGAGTCCGTTTGATGCTCCAACGGTTAACCGGCGAACTGCAAAGGCCTCTTTTGTGTTGCAGCCCCACACCCCTCCAAAACGGCCCAATAACCCATCCAAACCACTCCCATGCCCTCTGTCGTCCGATCACGACCGTGTGGGCGAAAACTATACTCCATTTGGACACTCCTACCTCCTCCTACCTATAAATATGTGCTATCTGAAATTTCGGATCCAAAACCCTAGCCCCGCTCCCTCCACTGCGGCCGGACACGTCCGGCTCGTTGCCGGATGAAACCCGCCACCGCCCACGGCCAACCAGTGAGAGCCACGTGTCCGTACCCGCGCCCACTTCACCGCTCCCCGCGCCGGCCTTCCGAGGCCCAGGGCGGGCCCTCCCTGGCCCGCGCGTCCGCTGCCCCGCCGTCTGCTTCTCGTTCGCCCGTGCCAGCGAGCCGCGTTGCCCCGCCCACCGGCCGCCGCCTTCGCCGCCTTGCGTCGCCGCCCTCTCCGCCGGCCGCCGGGCCTCAACTGCTCCACCGTGCCACGCCCGTTCCCGCACCTCCGCGTCGCCCTCATCGCTGGCAAGCGCTCCGGCGACTCGGATCTGGCGAGTTCCGCTCGTCTCCGTCGTCCTCTCCTTCTCCGGCGAGTCCTCCGACGAACCTCGGGAAGCGCGCTGACGAACCCTGACATGTTAGTATTTTCACAAAGTCTGTGAAGCTGATATCTTTTGCACTTTTGCCATGCTTGTTTGAACCTGCTCTTGTGTGATTTAGCCATAGCACATTGTTCATGTTTTGTCAAGCATCTTGAGTACATCACTTCCATATGCTTTGTTGCTATGTTTGAGTGCAGTAGCTTAGTTTCTTGTTGCATTCTAGATGGCATCGTGCTGTTAATCGCAGAATTGTGCCATTCTTGTTTCGCTTTCCATTTGCAAACCGTGCATCCGTTTCCGGTGATCCTTATATCGATTTCGACCGAAATCATCTCATCTTTCCAGCGGCACACTTGGTTTTCCAAGTTGATGCCTTGGTCATTATTTTCCTTCCAGAGCACGCATATGCATTGCATATCACATCTCGCATATCATGCCATGTTTTGCATCATGTTGCTTGTGCATTGCACCGTGATTGATTGTTGGTCCTTTTGCTTGTGTTCTTGCTTTGGGTAGAGCCAGGAGACGAGTACGTGATCGAGGAACCCGTTGAGTACGCTTACGAGGATCAAGCTTTCGTCAACTCTGAGAACTTTGCAGGCAAGATGACCATACCCTCCAAAATCATTTCTATCTTTGCTTGCTAGTTGTTCGCTCTATTGCTATGTTGCGCTACCTACCACTTTCTATATCATGCCTCACATATTACCATGTCAAGCCTCTAACCCACCTTTCCTAGCAAACCATTGTTTAGCTATGTTACCGCTTTGCTCAGCCCTCTTATAGCGTTGCTAGTTGCAGGTGAAGATGAAGTTTGTTCCTTGTTGGAACATGGATATTGTTGGGATATCATTATTATCTCTTATTTACTTTAATGCATCTATATACTTGGTAAAGGGTGGAAGTCTCGGCCTTATGCCTGGTGTTTTGTTCCACTCTTGCCGCCTTAGTTTCCGTCATACCGGTGCTATATTCCTTGATTTTGCGTTCCTTACGCGGTTGGGTGATAATGGTAACCCCTTGACAGTTCTCCTTGAATAAAACTCCTCCAGCAAGGCCCAACATTGGTTTTACCATTTGCCACCTAAGCCTTTTCCCTTGGGTTCCGCGGACTCAAGGGTCATCTTTATTTTAAACCCCGGGCCAGTGCTCCTCTGAGTGTTAGTCCAAACTAGAGCACCATGTGGGACCGTCCCTTGGCAACTTGGGTTATGTTGGTACCTGTACGCTTAGCTTATCCGCCGTGCCCTGAGAACGAGATATGTGCAGCTCCTATCAGGATTTGTCGGCACAGTCGGGTGGTCTTGCTGGTCTTGTTTTACCATTGTCGAAATGTCTTGTAACCGGGATTCTGAGTCTGGTCGGGTCTTCCTGGGAGAAGGAATATCCTTTGTTGACCGTGAGAGCTTGTGATGGGCTAAGTTGGGACACCCCTGTAGGGTTTTGAACTTTCAAAAGCCGTGCTTGCGGTTATGGGCAGATGGGAATTTGTTAATATCCGGTTGTAGAAAACTTGACACTTAACTTAATTAAAATGAATCAACCGCGTGTGTAGCCATGAGGGTCTCTTTTCGGCGGAGTCCGGGAAGAGAACACGGTCTCGTGTTATGCTTGAATGTAAGTAGCTTCAGGATCACTTCTTGATCACTATTAGCTTCTCGACCGTGCTTTTCTTCTCTTCTCGCTCTCATTTGTGTAAGTTAGCCACCATATATGCTTAGTGCTTTGCTGCAGCTCCACCTCACTATCCCTTTCCTACCTTTAAGCTTAAATAGTCTTGATCACGAGGGTGTGAGATTGCTGAGTCCTCATGACTCACAGATACTTCCAAACAGATGCAGGTGTCGATGATGCTAGTGCAGGGGACGCTACCGAACTCAAGTGGGAGTTCGACAAGGATTCAAGCCGTTACTATGTTTCTTTTCCGGATGATCAGTAGAGGAGCCTAGTTGGGACGATCGGGGATCTTGAATTTGGGGTTGTCTTTCTTTATTTTGGTTCCATAGTCGGATCTTGATTGTATTATGGATGATGTATGACTATTTATGTATTGTGTGAAGTGGCAATTGTAAGCCAACTCTTCATCCCGTTCTTATTCAGTACATGGGATGTGTAAAGATTACCCCTCTTGCGACATGCCTACCATGCGGCTATGCCTCTAAGTCGTGCCCCGACACGTGGGAGATATAGCCGCATTGTGGGTGTTACACCAATCATGATGCACTCAACATTAGCTACACACAATGCATAAATCATGACAACTGTGCTCTCTCATTTTCTGGCGCTTGTTTTAGAAGGTGATGAGACAACATAAAAGTAAATAGATAGTCCCTTTGTAGAGGGAAGCCGTGATTTGAAGAGGTGCCAGAGCTCAAGTTTTAAAACAGAGATAAATGAAATTTTGAGACATGCACCCTTCTTATTCACTTCACGACCATCATTTATCAACATCTTCCATGCTAAGCACGCTAGTGGCGGTTCCCAAGCGATAAAAGTAAAGGTTTTGACTCCATTGGGAGTTTTTGTTTGATTATTTGAGAGATAAACTCTTTTTCATGTTTGCAGTTTGGGACTGGGCATCCCTATTACTGCCCTTTTCTTGTGCGATGGCGAGTGAATAAACAATCGACCTGAGAATAACCCACTTAGCACGGAAGATACCGACCACCTCCTATCGTTCCATGAACGATCCATGCACACAAAAGGATAATTTTTAGAAGTTTTTAGAGGTGGCACATGCAAATTTACTTAGGACGGCAGGGTAATACCGTGTATAGGTAGTTATGGTGGACTCATCTGGAATAACTTTGGGTTCAAGGTTTTTGATGTACAAGCAGAATTCCCACTTAGTACAGGTGAAGGCTAGCAATTAGATTGAGAAGTGGCCAACTAGAGAGCAACAACGATCATAATCATGCATTATGCATAAGTAACATTGGACACTAGCATGAGTAGGATATGGACACTATGAACATAAATATCATAGAGGCTATGTTGGTTTTGATTCAACTATCTGCATGAACATGTACCAAGTCAAGCCACTCGAACATTCAGAGGAGGATACCATATCATCATACTACATAACAATCACTTTAATGCTATGTTGATATCCAGGATAAATCATTATCAACTCCCAGCTACTTATGCATGGCATGAGAAACTATAATATCTAATTGTCATTGCAAACATGTTTAATCATAATGGACTGAATCATGGATACTAGGTTAAACATATTTACACAAACAGAACAAGTCAAGTTCATACCAATTTCTCTCTGCCAAGGCCAGTTCATCGAATATCGTCATTATTTCCTTTCACTTGCACGACCGAATGATATGAAAATAATAGTAGTGCAAGAGTGCCATGGACTAAGCTAGAATCTGAAAACATTTTATTCAACAGGAGAAGACAAGGTAAAATGTGCTCTTTATTAGATTAATATTTATTCATATGAGAGCCACTCAACATATTCATCGTGGTCTTCTCCTCGGTAAGACTCGAATAAAAAAGAAGGAATTCAGAGAAACACATTGAAATATTTTTGGAGTTTTTGGTTTTCTTGAATAACTAAATAAAAAGCAAAAACGATAAAAACTATTTATATGGGAAATGTAACATCAGAAAATTCTAAATTTTGGAATGTTATATTAAATAGATAGTTTTGATTTTTTGCTTGATTGTGATGAGTGAAATTGAGTGAAATTCGAAACTTTTTGAAAGTTAAATGAGAGGGAATAAAAGGACTTTCCTAAACTTTCACTTTGTTTTTCTGATCTCCGTGGATTCAAATCATTTTCAAATACAAAACCCTAGAGAGAAGATGACATGAATTCTTCCATTTAATTAAATGAAAAGGGTATTTGAAAGTATTTAAATTTTATTTGGAACTATTTTCAAATTCAGAAACTTTAAGCAACTCAATGATTTTCGTGAGAGAAGATAAAATGACTTCTTGAAATCATATGAAATATGAGTTGGGAGTTTCAAAGAATCAAATTTAGAGTCCTTTTGGAAATTATTTTTTCAATTTGGAGTTATTTGATTGTTATTCAAATTATTTTTCTCCAAAAATAAAATAAATGGAAAATAGGGTAAAATGATTCCCTACATCAGAAAATTGGAGAGAAATAAAATTGAAATCATTTTGGTATTTTTTTAAATGATTTTTATTGGGTTTTATTGCACCAGTAGCACTCTTTGATTTATTTTCATTTTTGTGGATTTTTTTGATGCTAGAAAAATATTCATGTTGTAGAAAATCTTTTTCTGAAAATTTTGATATATTATATGCCTATATAATATGATCATCTATTCTGTTTTTATTATTTTTGTTTGTCTGAAAAAATGTTTTAAAAAAAAGCTTCCCCGCCGCTGACTGGGCCGACCCAACTAGCCAGCCAGGCTGCGGCCCAGCCCAACGTGCCGCCCCTCCTTCCCCGAGCGGCAGTCCCACTCGAGCACGACGCCGCCGCCGACCTCGACGGTCGTGCCGCCTCCGGCCTCCTCCTGCCCCCTACCCCACGTCACCTGTCACCCCTCCTCTTAAAAGGCACCGCCCCGCCCCACTCTCTCTGCTCGCGTCACCGCGCCGCTGCCACATCTTGCCACCACCACCGTCGACGAGCTTCGCCGCACTCGCCGCCGCGCTCCGCCACCGCCGCTGGTCCCCGCTGCCGCGCCGCACCGTGCTGCCGCCGCCCGCGCCTCGCAGCTGCTAGCCTCGCCGCCAGCGTCGAAGCTCTCCACCGTGGAAAGCCGCCATCGCCGTTGAACTGCCGTGGACTGGTAATAACCGCCTCGGTTCGCCGGTTTTCATTTAGGGTTTTTTCCCGGGTTTCTTTAAAAACCCGGTTTTCTTCTAGTTAGGTTATTTAGCGAGCGTTCGCTCTTTAGCTTCCGGTAGGGAACGATTTCTTTCTTTATGATTCGGCAGCAAACGTTCGCTCGGTAGAGTTTTTCTTTTTCTTTTTAATTTCATCCAGGGACCCATCTGTGAATATTATATTTATAGATTAGTCCCTATACTTCAATCGGTCACTACTCTTTGCTCATTTATCCAAATCCAACGAAACCAATGCCCACTTCTTCGTTATGATCCCCTCTATCCATATAAACAACTTAAACATGTTTTTGAAAGTTTAAAATTTGAATCCAAACAATTTTGAATTTGAACTTCGTTTGATCATAACCTGAGTTTTATAACTCCGTTTGAGTTGATTCTTTTTGCAAATCGAAGCTCTTGACCTAAACTTTCTGATAAGATCAAATCCACCCAATTTGGGTACTATTAGAAATTGTTTTATGTTGCAAGAGTTAATTGCTTGTTTTCGAAGTTTTCCGAAATCTTTTCTTTGATTCTTTTGCATGAGTGCTTATGTATGCAATTGCTTGCTCATGATAGATTGATTGGAGTATGACGAGTAGAACTATCAGGAGATATGAGTGCGAATCATCTTCATCAACAGTACAAGGCAAGTTCACACTTTGATCATATTTTTCATACCCAGGTTTATGCATTAGTTTCACCCTCAAACATTGCATGAGTAGGATGTGATAACATGTGGGTATTTGGGAAGTAGTTGATGAGGTAGGAACCTACTGTCTTATATTCAAACCCCTAGGTGTTACTTTGTTATGCTTATACTGCTATGATATTCTCATAGACGTGGATTGGTTTGTGAGATTCATGACAGATGTGAGAGTTATTGTTAACTAAGGTTTAAACTTAAGGTGGCTACTTTAATACACGTCTAGGTGGATTGGTTGGGGCACCCTGGAGCACCCAGTGGTTTGCCCGGGCACCTGGAAAACCTAGTGCTTGCCTAAGGGGATCTCGGAGTACCCGTGTGATCACCCTATGGAATGCCACCCAGGCTCAAAGGGATCATAAGATTATTCATGCTAGAAACTTCCGTGTGCAGCCACAAGTCATTCTGGGATCTGGCATAGTTGAGTAAGTTGTGGGAAACCTTTCCATGATGGGCTAGCAGATGTAGGGGATTGTAGGTGTACCGGCCTATCTATCGGTTAAGGGGACCTCTTCGGAAAGACCGTGTCTCGGTCATTGATACGTCTCCAACATATCTATAATTTTTGATTGTTCCATGCTATTATATTATTTGTTTTGGATGTTAATAGGCTTTATTTTACACTTTTATATTATTTTTGGGACTAACCTATTAACTGGAGGCCGAGCTCAAATTGTTGTTTTTGCCTATTTCAGTGTTTCGCAGAAAAGGAATATCAAATAGAGTCCAAACGGAATGAAACCTTCGGGAGCGTGATTTTTGGAACAAACGTGATTCAGAGGACTTGGACTGGACGTCAAGCAATCAACGAGGCGGCCACGAGGCAGGGGCGCGCCTACCCCCCCTGGGCGCGCCCTCCCCCCTCGTGGCTCAAACGACCTACTTCTTCCTCCATATATACCTACGTACCCTGAAAACATCGAGGAGCACCACGAAACCCTATTTCCATCACCGCAACCTTCTGTGCCCAAGAGATCCCATCTTGGGGCCTATTCTGGAGCTACGCCGGAGGGGGCATTGATCACGGAGGGCATGTACATCAACTCCAGGCCCCTTTGATGATGTGTGAGTAGTTTACTTCAGACCTTCGGGTCCATAGTTATTACTCCCTCCAGTCCTTTTTACTCCGCGTTTTAGATTTGTGTCAAGTCAAACATTATGAACTTTGACCAAATATATATTAAAAGATATAAACATCTACAATACCAAATATATATATATATATACTATGAAACTACATTTCATAATTAATCTAATAGTATTGATTTGGCATTGTGAATGTTGATACTCTTTTCTGTAAGTTTGGTCAAAGTAGAGATGCTTTGACTTCAGACAAAAGTTATATGCAGACTAAAAAGGACCGGAGGGAGTAGCTAGATGGCTTCTTCTCTCTCTTTGGATCTCAATACAAAGTTCTCCTCGATTCTCTTCGAGATCTATTCGATGTAATCTTCTTTTGCAGTGTGTTTGTCGAGATCCGATGAATTGTGGGTTTATGATCAAGTCTATCTATGAACAATATTTAAATCTTCTCTGAATTCTTTTATGTATGATTGGTTATCTTTGCAAGTCTCTTCGAATTATCAGTTTGGTTTGGCCTACTAGATTGATCTTTCTTGCAATGGGAGAAGTGCTTAGCTTTGGGTTCAATCTTGCGGTGCTCGATCCCAGTGACAGAAAGGGAAACGACACGTATTGTATTGTTGCCATCAAGGATAGAAAGATGGGGTTTATATCATATTGCATGAGTTTATCCCTCTACATCATGTCATCTTGTTAAAGCGTTACTCCGTTCTTATGAACTTAATACTCTAGATGCATGCTGGATAGCGGTCGATGTGTGGAGTAATAGTAGTAGATGCAGGCAGGAGTCGGTCTACTTGTCACGGACATGATGCCTATATACATGATCATACCTAGATATTGTCATAATTATTCGCTTTTCTATCAATTGCTCAACAATAATTTATTCACCCACCGTAATACTTATGCTATCTTGAGAGAAGCCACTAGTGAAACCTATGGCCCCTGGGTCTATTCTCCATCTTACAAGTTTCCAATCTATTTTATTTTGCAATCTTTACTTTCAATCTATACCATAAAAATACCAAAAATATTTATCTTATTATCATTATATCTATCAGATCTCACTCTTGCAAGTGGTCGTGAAGGGATTGACAACCCCTTTATCGCGTTGGTTGCGAGGTTCTTATTTGTTTGTGTAGGTACGAGGTGACTCGCGCGTGGTCTCCTACTGGATTGATACCTTGATTCTCAAAAACTGAGGGAAATACTTATGCTGCTTTGTTGCATCACCCTTTCCTATTCAAGGGAAACCAACGCATGCTCAAGAGGTGGCAAGAAGGATTTCTGGCGCCGTTGTCGGGGATATCTACACCAAGTCAAGACATACCAAGTACCCATCACAACTCTTACCCTTCGCATTACATTATTTGCCATTTGCCTCTCGTTTTCCTCTCCCCCACTTCACCCTTGCTATTTTATTCGGCCTTTTTTCCTTTCACCCTCTCTTTCCGTTCGCCTCTTTTTCCTTCCTGCCTTCTGTGTGCTTGTTATTTTTGCAATTTGTTGCCATCATGTATGAAACTGGGGAGGTTATCATTGATAAGGATAATAATATGGAAAACTTTGATGCTATTGATGATCCTCTTGAAAATCCTATTATTTTGCACACGAAAAAGTTTCATATTGGTAGCGGTAATATTATTGGGAAGGGAGTTATTCAAGATTTCTTTACTTGTGCCGGTGCTTTGCCCACCATGAGTGGATCTATCCTTCATAAAACTAGTAGTCTCGCAGATGCTATATCCTTGCTCATAGTTGAACTTGAAAGACAATTTTTACATATGCGTCCTTCCATACAAAGGATCTTCCTAGAATTTTCTAATATTGAGCATTCTTTTGTTAAGCGACCAACAACCATCTTTTTAGCTCATGAGTTCAGATTTATAATAAAAGAAGCCAATGAAATTTTTGTGCATTATAGGGTGGATGCTAGCCGTCCTCCCATAGAAGCAATCCTTTTCTATCAAGAAGACATTATGCTTTGACGATCTTTAGATCATGTTGCTTTTAATAAAAACCTTAGAAAAAAGTTTCCTACCGATGCTCTTGTTAATAGGATCTCTGAACTTAATGATAATTTTTCCATCCAGAGCAATGGGCTAGGTTTTTCCCTTGAACAAAGGCTCATGACTTTTTGCCAAAAGAATGCTTACAATGATGAATTGATTTCCAATATGAGGGGCCAAAGGAGGAACCAACACCTCCCGAGCTTGATCTTGGGGACTTTTGTCCCACTAAATTTAACCCTTTTGATTAATTTTGCTTGCCACAAAGAAATCTTGTTGCTGAACATAGGGAGTATGAAATGAGCTTTCGCGATTTACCTTATCATTATCATGGCAATACCTAGATCTATCCTTGCTTTTATGCCTAGCTAGGGGCGTTAAACGATAGCGCTTGTTGGGAGGCAACCCAATTTTATTTTTATTCCTTGTTTTTTGTTCCTGTTTTGTAGTAAATAATTTATCTAGCCTCTGTTTTGTTTGTGTTTTTTGTGTTTAATTACTGTTTGTGCGAAGTAGAACCGTTGGGAAGACTTGGGGAAAGTCTTTTTGATCTTGCTGTAAAAAACAGAAACTTTAGCGCTCATGAGAATTGCTGCCATTTTTTACTGGAAAGTGCTATTTAGTTAATTATGTTTGCAGCTGATTAATAGATAAATTCCTCACATCCAGAAATTTATTTTAGAAGTTTTGGGGTTCCAGAAGTACTCGAAACCTACAGATTACTATAGACTGTTCTGTTTTTGACGGATTCTGTTTTTCGTGTGTTGTTTGCTTATTTTGACGAATCTATGGCTAGTAATAGAGTTTATGAACCATAGAAAAGTTGGAATACAGTAGTTTTAACACCAATATAAATAAAGAATGAGTTCATTACAGTACCTTGAAGTGGTGGTTTGTTTTCTTTTACTAACGGAGCTCATGAAGATTTTCTTTTAACTTTTGTGTTGTGAAGTTTTCAAGTTTTGGGTAAATATTTGATGGATTATGGAACATGGAGTGGCAAGAGGCTAAGATTGGGGATGCCCAAGGCACCCCAAGGTAAAATACAAGTACAACCAAAAGCCTAAGCTTGGGGATGCTACGGAAGGCATCCCCTCTTTCGTCTTCGTTCATCGGTAACTTTACTTGGAGCTATATTTTTATTCGCCACATGATATGTGTTTTGCTTGGAGCGTCTTGTATGATTTGAGTCTTTGTTTTTTTAGTTTACCACAATCATCCTTTCTGTACACACCTTTTGGGAGAGACACACATGAATTGGAATTTATTAGAATACTCTATGTGCTTCACTTATATCTTTTGAGTTGGATAATTTTTGCTCTAGTGCTTCGCTTATATCTTTTAGAGCACGGCGGTGGTTCTGTTTTATATAAATAATTGATCTCTCATGCTTCACTTATATCATTTTAAGAGTCCTTTAGAACAGCATGGTAATTCATTTTGGTTATAAATTTTAAATGCTAAGAGAAGTTGGATGCTTGATAGATTGTTTTGAGATATAAAGGTGGTAATATTGGAGGTGTGCTAGTTGAGTAATTGTGAAATTGATAATACTTGTGTTGAAGTTGGCAAGTCCCGCATCATGCACGTATGGTAAACGTTCTGTGACAAATTTGAAGCATGGGGTGTTCTTTGATTGCTTTCCTTATGAGTGGTGGTTAGGGACGAGCGATGGTCTTTTCCTACCAATCTATCCCCCTAGGAGCATGTGCGTAGTGCTTGGTTTTTGATGACTTGTAGATTTTTGCAATAAGTATGTGAGTTCTTTATGAGTAATGTTGAGTCCATGGATTATACGCACTCTCACCCTTCCATCATTGCTAGCCACTTCAGTACCGTGCATTGCCCTTTCTCACCTTGAGAGTTGGTCCAAACTTCGCCGGTGCATCCAAACCCCATGATATGATACGCTCTATCACACATAAGCCTCCTTATATCTTCCTCAAAACAGCCACCATACCTACCTATTATGGCATTTCCATAGCCATTCCGAGATATATTGCCATGCAACTTTCCACCGTTCCATTTATTATGACACACATCATCATTGTCATATTGCTTTGCATGATCATGTAGTTGACATCGTATTTGTGGCAAAGCCACCGTTCATAATTTTTTCATACATGTCACTCTTGATTCATTGCATATCCCGGTACACCACCGGAGGCATTCACATAGAGTCATAGTTTGTTCTAAGTATCGAGTTGTAATTCTTGAGTTGTAAGAAAATAAAAGTGTGATGATCATCATTAGAGCATTGTCCCATGTGAGGAAAGGATGATGGAGAGTATGATTCCCCCACAAGTCGGGATGAGACTTCTGGACAAAAAAAGAGAAAAGAGGCCAAAAGAAAAAAAAAGAAGGCCCAAATAAAAAAGGAAAAAAAGAGAAAAAAATAATGAGAGAAAAAGAGAGAAAGGACAATGTTACTATCCTTTTTCCACACTTGTGCTTCAAAGTAGCACCATGATCTTCATGATAGAGAGTCTCTTATTTTGTCACTTTCATATACTAGTGGGAATTTTTCATTATAGAACTTGGCTTGTATATTCCAATGATGGGCTTCCTCAAATGCCCTAGGTCTTCGTGAGCAAGCGAGTTGGGTGCACACCCACTTAGTTTCTTTGATGAGCTTTCATATATTTACAGCTCTAGTGTATCCGTTGCATTGCAATCCCTACTCCTTGCATTGACATCAATCAGTGGGCATCTCCATAGCCCATCGATTAGCCGCGTCAATGTGAAACTTTCTCCCTTTTTGTCTTCTTACACAAACTCAATCATCATATTCTATTCCACCCATAGTGCTATGACAATGGCCCGCGCTCATATATTGCGTAAAAGTTGAAAGAGTTTGAATAGGCTAAGTATGAAACAATTGCTTGGATTGTCATCGGGGTTGTGCATGATGAGAGCATTTTGTGTGACGAAAATGAAACATGGCCAAACTATATGACTTTGTAGGGACAAGTTTTCTGTGGCTATGGTATTTTGATAAGACATAATTGCTTGATTAGCATACTTGGAGTATTACTATTCTTATGTCAATAATAAACTTTTATCTTGAATCTTTCGGATCTGAATATTCATGCCTGAGGGAGTCCTGGATTAGGGGGTCTCCGGATAGTCGGACTATATCCATTGGCCGGACTGTTAGACTATGAAGATAGAAGATTGAAGACTTCGTCTCGTGTCCGGATGGGACTCTACTTGGCGTGGAAGGCAATCTAGGAAATACGGATATGTGTATCTCCTCCTTTCTAACCGACCTTGTCTAACCCTAACCTCTCCGGTGTCTATATAAACCGGAGGGTTTTAGGCCATAGGGCAACATACAATCATACCATAGGCTAGCTTCTAGGGTTTAGCCTCTCTGATCTCGTGGTTGATCTACTCTTGTACTAGCCATATCATCAATATTAATCAAGCAGGACGTAGGGTTTTACCTCCATCAAGAAGGCCCGAACCTGGGTAAAACATCGTGTCCTCTACCTCCTGTTACAATCCGCCTTAGATGCATAGTTCGGGACCCCCTACCCGAGATCCGCCGGTTTTGACACCGACATTGGTGCTTTCATTGGGAGTTCCTCTGTGTCGTCGCCGTCAGGCTTGATGGCTCCTAATATCATCGATGGCGATGCAGTCCAGGGTGAGACTTTTCTCCCCGTACAGATTTTTGTATTCGGCGGCTTTGCACTGCGGGCCAATTCGCTTGGCCATCTGGAGCAGATTGAAAGTTACGCCCTTGGCCACCAGGTCAGGTTTGGAAGCTTAAACTACACGGCCGATATCCGCGGAGACTTGATCTTCGACGGATTCGAGCCTCTGCCTGGTGCGTCACGTGGCCACGATGAGTACAATTTAGCTCTACCATCAGACAATGTTAAGGATATCGCGCTGGCAGCCGCTCCGATCCTCAAATCGGAGCTAGTTGCGCCTTCCACAGACGGGTGGATGGAACCCGCCATGGAGGCCTCACCCTCAGTGGCGATCGAGCCGAACATCGACCTTACCTTGCATGAGCTCCGTGTTGTTAAACTGCCGGATCCTTCTCCGGCCACGGACTCCGAACCGCCTGCGCCCGTGCCTGTCGAATCTGGCTGGGCGCCGATCATGGAGTTTACCTCCATGGCTATCTTTCAGCACTCGCCCTTTGGCGACATACTGAACTCATTAAGGTCTCTCTCCTTGTCAGGAGAGTCCTGGCCGAACTACGTCCGACAGGACTGGGATGCGGACGACGAAGAAATTCGTGGCCCACCCACCACCCATTTAGTAGCCACTGTCGATGACTTAACCGACATGCTCGACTTCGACTTTGACGACATCGACGGTATGGACGACGATGCGGGAGACGAGAAGGAACCACTACCCACAGGGCACTGGACAGCCACCTCATCATACGATATATACATGGTGGATACATCCAAAGAAGGCAATGGCAACGAGACAGCAGAGGATGACCCCTCCAAGAAGCAACCCAAGCGCCGACGTCAGCGGCGCCGCTCTAAGTCCCGCCAAAGCAAAAGTGGTGATACCGACATAGGAGGTAATAACACTCCGGATAGTGCCGAAGACAACAACAACCCCCTCCAGCAAGATTTAGAGCAGGAGGATGGAGGAGCCAGCCCTCCTGAGAGAGCGGCAGACGGAGAGGCGGAGGATGAAAATTACATGCCCCCTCCGAAGACGAGGCAAGCCTCGGTGATGACGAATTCACCGTGCCAGAGGATCCCGTCGAACAAGAGCGCTTCAAGCGCCGGCTTATGGCCACGGCAAATAGCCTTAAGAAAAAGCAGCAGCAGCTTCAAGTTGATCAAGATCTGCTAGCTGACAGATGGACTGAAGTCCTCGCGGCCGAGGAATATAAACTTGAGCGCCCCTCCAAGAGTTACCCAAAATGTAGGCTGCTACCTCAACTGGAGGAAGAAGCGTATGACGTGGCTGATCGGCCACCTCGTGGCCGTGATAGAGAGTCATTCCAGCCAAAAGCTCAGCCCGCACCCCGATGCCATTCAAATAAAAAAGCATGGGGAAACACACCAGACCTGCGAGACGTATTGGAGGACAAAGCAAAACATGGAAGATCGATCTATGGATCACGAGGGCGCGCAACTATGAGAGACGATAAACATCACGCCAGATACAGTAAAAGTAAATCCGGCCGGGCCGAACACAGCGGGCAAGACCCATTTGAGCTGCATCGCGATATAGCCCAATACAGAGGCACCGCACACCCCTTATGCTTCACAAACGAAGTAATGGATCATCAAATCCCAGAAGGTTTCAAACCTGTAAATATTGAATCATACGACGGCACAACAGATCCTGCGGTATGGATCGAGGATTTCCTCCTCCACATCCACATGGCCCGCGGTGATGACCTACACGCCATCAAATACTTCCCACTAAAGCTCAAAGGACCAGCGCGGCACTGGCTTAACAGCTTGCCAACAGAGTCCATTAGCTGTTGGGAAGATCTGGAGGCCGCATTCCTTGACAACTTTCAGGGCACTTATGTGCGACCACCAGATGCCGATGACTTGAGCCACATAATTCAACAGCCAGAAGAATCGGCCAGGCAATTTTGGACTCGGTTCCTAACAAAGAAAAATCAAATCATCGACTGTACGGATGCAGAGGCCCTAGCGGCTTTCAAACACAACATCCGAGACGAGTGGCTAGCCCGGCACCTTGGACAGGAAAAGCCAAAATCTATGGCAGCCCTCACGACACTCATGACCCACTTTTATGCGGGAGAAGACAGCTGGCTGGCTCGTAGTAACAATATGTCAAAGAACCATGGTACCTCGGATACCAAGGACGGCAATAGCAGGTCCCGTCGCAACAAACATAAGCGCCACAATAACAGCGATAATACTAAGGATACGATAGTCAATGCCGGATTCAAAGGCTCTAAACCTGGTCAGTGGAAAAATCCATTTAAACAAAGTACGCCGGGCCCATCCAGTTTGGACCGTATAGTCGATCGCTCGTGTCAAATACACGGCACCCTAGACAAGCCAGCCAATCACACCAACAAGGATTGTTGGGTGTTCAAGCAGGCCGGCAAGTTAATTGCCGAAAACAAGGATAAGGGGTCACATAGCGATGACGAGGAGGAGCCCCGGCAGCCACACACCGGAGGACAGAAGAGGTTTCCCCAACAAGTGCGGACGGTGAACATTATATACACAATCCACATCCCCAAGAGGGAGCGGAAGCGTGCGCTCAGGGACGTCTATGCGTTGGAGCCAGTCGCCCCAAAGTTCAACCCATGGTCCTCCTATCCGATCACTTTCGATCACAGGGACCACCCCACTAGTATCCGTCATGGCGGATTAGCTGCACTGGTTCTAGAACCAATCATTGACGGATTTCACCTCACTCGATTCCTTATGGATGGCGGCAGTAGCCTGAACCTGCTTTATCAGGACATAGTGCGCAAAATGGGTATAGACCCCTCAAGGATCAAACCCACAAAAACGACCTTTAAAGGCGTTATTCCAAGCGTAGAGGCACATTGCACAGGCTCAATTACACTGGAAGTGGTCTTCGGATCCCCGGATAACTTCCGAAGCGAAGAATTAATCTTCGATATAGTCCCGTTCCGCAGTGGTTATCATGCACTGCTCGAGCGAACAGCATTTGCGAGATTCAATGCGGTACCGCATTATGCATACCTCAAGCTCAAGATGCCAGGACCTCGTGGGGTTATTACAGTTAATGGAAACATAGAGCGCTCTCTTCGAACGGAGGAGCACACTGCGGCCCTCGCAGCAGAAGCGCAAATCAGCCTCTCAAGGCAATCAACCAGTTCGGCCTTTCAAGACCCGGACACCTTCAAGCGCGCTCGAAGCAATCAGCAATTAGACCGCCTGGCGCGATCTGAGCTCGCGTAGCAATGCGGCTCCCACCCCAGTCCCAGCCAAACAGCGAAATCCGTGCCACGCGTACATAATTACGCATTAAAAATACCATGGGCGCAAGTGGGGAGGGGGGCACAACTGCGGCACGCCCCAAGACGCGGCTTAAACCGCACTAGGGGCTTCCCGCTTTGTTATTTTTTCTCTTTTTTAGGACTTTAATCTCTGGAAACCCTGTCCGGCAGCACTATAGCCGAACACATGATGCAGCAACCAAGGAGGCAGAAAGCTACGTCACACCATGGAATTCCCAGGTAGATTACATTAACGAGCGAAATATTTGATTTAATACTATTCCTCAGCTTGCCCTTGGAAGGGACATAGTCCTACTCTTTGCTTATCGCACTATCTGTATCATTCTGCTTTGACGCACCTTTTTGAATAAACAATGCATAACATTATGACTGTTATTGTATTCTTGTTATATATATATGTTCATTAATGACGCCTTGCAACCGTACACTTTGGTACGGCCAATACACCAGGGGCTTACGTACCCCACAATACGGTGTGAAAAGTCCGAACACTTTCACAAGTGCGGCACCCTGAACTTATAGCATTATATGCATCAGCTCCGAATCATGTCTTTGGTCAAATGTTGGGTTTGCCCGTCTCCTATGTTTTGGTACCTTACGTTCCGCTCTATCGGCTAAGGTAGCGCTAGGAGAACTACTGTGATTGTGCCCCGGTTCTGCTGGGCTAAGGACCTCAGTAGAGAAAGCTAAAACTGACTGTCATGATAAGGTGAGAGACTGGTCGCTGTTCGGCGAGGTTTTTGAGTCCCTAAAGACTTATTCCGCTTAGAGCGAGGGGCCGGCCCTGTCCGGCTTAAAGGCGTGTATCGCGCCCCGAATTCGGCCTTCCGAATACCAGGGGCTTCGCCGAAATTTAAAATTATAGAATTCTATGGCTAAGTGAGAGTGATAAAGCATTATTAGTCCGTTTGCCTTGTTCGTTGTGCTGAGCGCCTCCCTCGAAGGACCCAAATATGGGAACAAGAGTGCTCAGGTTTATCCCGAACACCCCAGCACTAGTGGCATGGGGGCAGAAGCCGAGGACTAGCCATCTCTCAGATTGGATAAACAGCCAAACAGAAGGTAATATTTTAAATTCAAACAAGTGTTGCATAGCGCATATGAAACAAGTTTTCATAAATACAGGATCACACGAGCAAGTTTCACTCAAATTACATCTTTTGTACACTCGTCCGCTATGAGACGGGCACCCGGCAGAACACCGTCGTAGTACATCTCGGGGTGGCGGTGCTACTTGCCCTCCGGCGGCCCTTCCTTGATCAGCTTCACGGCGTCTAGCTTGACCCACTGCAACTTCACACGGGCGAAAGCCCGGCGTGCACCTTCAATGCAGACGGATCGCTTGACGACCTCCAGCCGCGGGCAGGCATCCGCAAGCCGCCTCACCAGGCCGAAGTAGCTGTTTAGAAGGCCATCGCCAGGCCACAACCGGACTATAAAGCCCTTCATAGCATGTTCAGCCGCCTTATGTAGCTCGACAAGCTGCTTCAACTGGTCGCTCATTGGCACCGGGTGTTCGGTCTCAGTATACTGAGACCAGAACAGCTTCTCCGTTGAGCTTCCTCCCTCGGCCTGGTGAAATTGGGCGGCATCGGACACACTGCGGGGAAATCTGCGAATGCTCCTAGAGACCTCCGGATACGGGTAAGTAATCGATAATTTACTTTTACATGCTTGCTTTGCATATAGAGTGCCTTACCCGCCGCTATCTTCTTCATTGCATCGATCTCCTGGAGGGCCTTTTGGGCTTCGGCCTTGGCACTTTTTGTGCTCTCGAGGGCCGCGGCAAGCTCAGACTCTCGCATCTTCGAGTCAAGCTCCAACGCCTCGTGCTTCGTCATGAGAGCCTGGAGCTCTTGCTGCACCTCGCCCACCCGAGCCTCTTGCTTTTCTCGCTCGGTGTGATCCTTGGCCGCTTTATCTTCGGTCTCGGACAGCGCTTGCTTTAGGGTCGCCACTTCGGTCGTGGCCCCTGGCAAATTCATGATGATCCTATCATTTTGCAATCACATTCTTTTTATACATATCCACAGACTAGGTACTACTTATCTTTGTTCTCCTCGAGCTGCCTCTTGGCAAGGCCGAGCACGTCCTGGGACCCTTTCAGGTCCTGCTTCAGTATGGCGATCTCCACAGTCAGTGCGGCGTACGCCAGCAGCGAAGCCTGCATATGCATATTGACATACTCATATTAGACTCCTGCGATACTGTTTGATCCTCGGTTCGGCTTTTCTTTGTGAACACCGAACAGAGCATTAGGGGCTACTGTCTATGCGGTAATATTTTTCCTATATTCTAAACACTTACCTCAAAGCATGTTAAAAGGCTGGCACAGGCTTCAGTCAATCCGCTCTTGGCGGACTGAACCTTCTGAATCACCGCACTCATAACAGTGCGGTGCTCCTCGTTGATGGAAGCACTGCGAAGTGCTTCCAGCAAATTGTCCGGCGCCTCTGGATGGACAGAGGTCACCGGTGCAGGCGTCTTGCCCCTCTTAGAAGGAGGTCGCCTGCCCGAGCCCGGAACCACTGGAGGTTCCGACGCGGTGTTTGGCTGAGGGCCGAACTCGGAGCCCTTAGGGGCCTTGTCCCCTCTGCTCCCGGAGTCCGGGAGGCCGCCTTGAGGCGCTTCTGGGATCGTCTCCCCTCAACCCGGTGCCTCTTGAGACAATATGTCAGCGTCGTCCGCACGGTGAGGGGAGGTGGCGGTCGGAACTGGATCGCTATCCATATCTGACGAGCCCAGGGAGCCGTCCGACGAAGATACATCGATACGGGCTCGGGGCGGTCTGCATAATCACAATTCGGCATTACGGGAAGCAGTGCAACAAAAGAATGCTATGAGTTACTCTGGTATCTGAATACTTATGACTTCGCCAGGGGCTTGGCCCTGAGCAGCTACTCGTCTTCGCCTTCGGCGACGGTGCAGAATAGTCCAGAAGGAGAGTCCTTCCCTTCTTGGACCTTTCGGCCTCCCCAGTTGGGGCGGCCTTCCTTTTCTTTTCTCCCCCAACTGAAGGGGGAGCATCTTCATCCTCCTCCTCATCTTCGGGGGAGGAATGCGTCGCAGAGTTATCGGACTATGAGTCCGATATCACCTGGCACCGGGAGCTCTTCCGGGTTCCCTTGGCCTTCTTGGTCTTCTCCGGCACCTTGTAAGGAGCCGGAGTCAGCATCTCCGTCAGGAGAGCGTCCATAGTGTCTTCGGGCAGACGGGCCGGACAGTTAATCTACCCTGACGTCTCCACCCAGTCCTGTCAAAGGCATGGAGACTCAAATCTAGCACATGGTTAAGCAAAGGGAAGTAAAAATCCTACCGGGTGTATAGAACTCACGAAGGCGCTCGGCGCTTCGCACTTAGCCCGCGGTCCTCTGTAAAAGAGGAAGGGACCTCGGCGCCCTTGAACAGCACCCTCCAGACGTCCTTGTGCATCGTGTCGAAGAGCTCGCTCAGAGTTTGGTGCTGGGTCGGGTCGAACTCCCACAAGTTAAAATCCCGTTGTTGACACAGGAGGATCCGGTGGACGAGCATGACCTGGACTATATTGACAAGCTTAAGGTTCTTGCTTGCCATGTTCAGGATACATTTCTGGAGTCCTTCCAGCTCCACCGATGAACCCCACGACAAGCCCTTCTCTTTCCGGGAAGTGAACCATGTAGGGAATCCGGATCGGAACTCGGGGGCAGCCACCCAGTTGGTGTCGTGCAGCTCGGTGATGTAGAACCACGCCGATTGCCACCCCTTTATGGTCTCTATGAAGGACCCTTCAAGCCATATAACATTGGGCATCTTGCCCAACATGGCTCCACCGCATTCCACTTGTTGGCCTCCCACCACCTTCAGCTTGATATTGAAGGTCTTCATCCACATGCCGAAGTGAGGCCGGATGCGGAGGAAAGCCTCACAAACGATGATGAACGCCGAAATGTTGAGAATGAAGTTCGGGGCCAGATCATGAAAGTCCATCCCATAGTAGAACATGAGACCACGGATGAATGGATGAAGGGGAAACCCCAGTCTGCGGAGGAAGTGGTGATGGAAAACTGCCCTCTCATGAGGTTCTGGGGTAGCGATGATCTGCCCCTCAGCGGGCAGCCGATGCGCGATGTTCGCGGCCAAATATCCGGCTCCGTGCAGCTTTTTGATATGCTCCTCCGTAACAGAGGAGGCCATCCATTTGCCCCCTGCTCCGGACATGTTTGGAGAATATTGAGGGGAAGGATGCAGACTTGGGCGTTGGAGCTCGAGTACGCAAGAACAGGATGAGCAAGGAGGAATAAGGCGTGGGTAGAGAAAGGTTAGACCTTATCCCTTTATGTGGATGGCCGAAAGTATGCGCCTCCCACTAGCCCGGTAAAACTCGCTTATCCCCCAAGCGCCGTAATCGATGGCGCGGTTGGGTTACCCACACCCGTGTTGATGAGAATCCCGTGATAAGGGGACGCGATCTCTGCTTTGACAAGACGTGTCAAAAAACTGCCTCGCATTATGTGCGGGGCTAGTTAAGGGAAACGGTTCGAATAATCACCGGGCCGTGACATAATGTCGCGTTGCCAAAACAAGTCAGCAAATTAGATTTGTGGAAATATTATTCTCTCTACGGTGGTATGTGGAACTTATTTTGCAGGCTCGGACACTATCCTTATATTCAAATTCTTCCATGGTGTATTCGGAGGAGGAACCCGCCTTGCAATGGCGAAGACAACACTGCGCGCCGGACTCATCGTCATTGAAAGCCTGGTTCAGGGGCTACTAAGGGAGTCCTAGATTAGGGGGTCTCCGGACAGCCGGACTATATCCATTGGCCGGACTGTTGGACTATGAAGATACAAGATTGAAGACTTCGTCTCGTGTCCGGATGGGACTCTACTTGGCATGGAAAGCAAACTAGGCAATACGGATATGTGTATCTCCTCCTTTGTAACCGACCTTGTGTAACCCTAACCTCTCCGGTGTCTATATAAACCGGAGGGTTTTAGTCCATAGGACAACATACAATCATACCATAGGCTAGCTTCTAGGGTTTAGCCTCTCCGATCTCGTGGTAGATCTACTCTTGTACTACCCATATCATCAATATTAATCAAGCAGGACGTAGGCTTTTACCTCCATCAAGAGGGCCCGAACCTGGGTAAAACATTGTGTCCCCTGCCTCCTGTTACCATCCGCCTTAGACGCACAGTTCGGGACCCCCTACCCGAGATCCGCCGGTTTTGACACCGACAATGCCACAACAGAAAAAAATACATTGAAGAATATTCTAGAAAGCATTCCACATCAAAAATTCTGTTTTTATCATTTACCTACCCGAGGATGAGCAGGAATTAAGCTTGGGGATGCTAATATGTCTCCAACGTATCTATAATTTTTGATTGTTCCATGCTATTATATTATCTGTTTTGGATGTTAATAGGCTTTATTTTATGCTTTTATATTATTTTTGGGACTAACCTATTAACTAGAGGCCCAGCCCAAATTGTGGTTTTTTTTGCCTATTTCAGTGTTTCGCAGAAAAGGATATCAAACAGAGTCCAAACGGAATGAAACCTTCGGGAGCGTGATTTTTGGGACAAACATGATCCAGAGGACTTGGAGTGGACGTCAAGCAATCAACGAGGCGGCCACGAGGCAGGGGGCGCGCCTACCCCCTGGGCGTGCCCTCCCCCCTCGTGGGCCCCTCATGGATCAACCGACCTACTTCTTCCTCCTTTATATACCTACGTACCCTGAAAACATCGAGGAGCACCACGAAACCCTATTTCCACCGCCGCAACCTTCTATACCCAAGAGATCACATCTTGGGGCCTTTTGCGGAGCTCCGCCGAAGGGGGCACTGATCATGGAGGGCCTCTACATAAACTCCATGGCCCCTCTGATGAAGTGTGAGTAGTTTACTTCAGACCTTAGGGTCCATAGTTATTAGCTAGATGGCTTCTTCTCTCTCTTTGGATCTCAATACAAAGTTCTCCTCGATTCTCTTGGAGATCTATTTGATGTAATCTTCTTTTGCGGTGTGTTTGTCAAGATCCGATGAATTGTGGGTTTATGATCAAGTCTATCTATGAATATTATTTGAATCTTCTCTGAATTCTTTTATGTATGATTGGTTATCTTTGCAAGTCTCTTTGAATTATCAGTTTGGTTTGGCCTACTAGATTGATCTTTCTTGCAATGGGAGAAGTGCTTAGCTTTGGATTCAATCTTGCGGTGCTCGATCCCAGTGACAGAAAGGGAAACGACATGTATTGTATTGTTGCCATCAAGGATAAAAAGATGGGGTTTATATCATATTGCATGAGTTTATCCCTCTACATCATGTCATCTTGCTTAAAGTGTTACTCTGTTCTTATGAACTTAGTACTCTAGATGCATGCTGGATAGCGGTCGATGTGTGGAGTAATAGTAGTAGATGCAGGCAGGAGTCGGTCTTCTTGTCACGGATGTGATGCCTATATACATGATCATACCTAGATATTATCATAATTATTATCTTTTCTATCAATTGCTCGACAGTAATTTGTTCACCCACCGTAATACTTACGCTATTTTGAGAGAAGCCACTAGTGAAACCTATGGCCCCCGGGTCTATTCTCCATCATACAAGTTTCCAATCTATTTTATTTTGCAATCTTTACTTTCAATCTATATCATAAAAATACCAAAAATATTTATCTTATTATCATTATCTCTATCAGATCTCACTCTTGCAAGTGGCCGTGAAGGGATTGACAACCCCTTTACCGCGTTGGTTGTGAGGTTCTTATTTGTTTGTGTTGGTACGAGGGGACTCGCGAGTGGTCTCCTACTGGATTCATACCTTGATTCTCAAAAACTGAGGGAAATACTTACGCTGCTTTGCTGCATCACCCTTTCCTTTTCAAGGGAAAACCAACGCATGCTCAAGAGGTAGCAGTCATCCATTTCTCAAAGACCATGAAGTGCGAGAAATCCAACGGAGGATATCGAGTCTTGTGGGGAAAAGTGCGCAAACCTCTGTAGAGTGTACAAACTAATCATGATTAGCTGTGTCCCCGGTTATGGACATCTTGAGTATCTGGTACTTGAATTATTGATTTGATCTCATCACTTTACTTAATTAATTTGAGGGGTTATAATTATTATTTTTGGATTGAGTTGGAGGAACCTTCTCAATAATTTCAACAAACTTGGTAGTTAAATAAAATATATTCCTTTGTTGTAGGGAAAATTAGCTTTATGCAAAACTTAAACTTAGAGCCTCCACCAGCCAAATATGCATGTAGTGATAGCCATTATTCAGCATTGCTCTATAGTGTGAAATTGCTAGTACATTCAGTGTACTGACCCTTTGTGCCTGCAATGTCTCGTGTTGCAGGATTCTTACGATGAGTAAGTGATACGTTAGGGTTATGATTTCTACACTCAACTTTGCCGTTGGTGTTGATGGAAATCCACAACCTTGTTGTTACTTCCGCTATTTGTATTGATGTATTAGTATTTACGTTACTTTATACATGTGATTTACCTCTGTTATAAAACCTCGAGTACTGTGTGTGTCAGCATACCGATCCAGGGATGACACTTAAGCACAGAGACTTGACCGTCTGAGGTCGGGTCGCTACAGGAAAGCTCCCAACAAGCAAAAGAAGAACAAGGAAATCTTTTTTGGTTTTCTTTTTAATAATACTACTAAGCATGCATAGAAAGTAAATTACCACAACTAATCTTTTTGTTTTTTCTAAAGTTTTTCAAACTCACAAGAAGAAAGCAAGAAAATAAATCTAAGCATGGATGATACAATGAAAAAGTGTGAACACCGACATATAAAATGATATGTGTGAACATGAATATAATGTCGGTGAGAAACACGTACTCCCCCAAGCTTAGGCTTTTGGCCTAAGTTGGTAATCGATCAGTAGTCTGGATAATAGTTGGCGTGGTAGCTCACGGAGGCTCTCGGTGCGGAGGCCTCAGCCTGATGTGCTGCCTTCACTGCTGCGTTGTGAGCTCGAGCCTCGCTCTCAAGAACAAAATATCTTCCTCTACTGTGATAGTCAAAAAGAGCAGGCGCCGGAAAATATGTGTCCACAACAGATGTTTGGTTAAACAACAGATTGTAAGTAAAGTCATGAATCTTTCATTTAAGGATTTTATGCTCTTTTAAAGCATCAAAATCTAAATACTGCGTGGGTAGGATAGGATCAAAGGGAAAAGGTGAAACACCGAGCCCTCGTGCTAGACGTGTGGCATAAATTCCACCATAGAACCAGCCACTGTTAGCATTGTGCTCAAGGATGCATGCAACAATTGCCCCAAGGTTATAATTCCTTCCTCCGGTGAGGGCAATGCGAATAAGGCTCAAGTCTGGAGCACAAAGTGTACTACAGTCTTGCTTTCCTACTATACATTTCCAGTTAATTAATGCAAAGTACTAAATTGCGGGAAAATGTATACTCTTTATTCTACCTTGTGTCACTCCCCTCCTCTCACCGTTGCAAAGACTAGTTAAGAAAGCTTCGAACTTGTAACATCCCAAATTTTCAGTTTGGAATGTTATACATAGTCATCCATGCATAACATATTTTATTTGCATTCCGTCTCGTGATCCTCGAAATCCTAAGCAACTCAAGGACCCTCGGAGAGAGAGTTGGGGATTTTCCCAGTTTTCAAATTTGATTTTATCAAATTTTGAAACGAGGATTTTGGTTTTAATTATTTTTCTCTCCAAAAATATTTCATATCAAAATATATGAGAGGAGATAATATGACTTATCCAAGATAATTGAAATATTGGAGGAAAAATATTAAAATCAAATATTTGTTTTATTTGGATTTTATTGCAATTTTGTTTGCATTAGAAAAATTGCACGTTTTCAAAATTGCAATTTAGGGCCAAGAAAATGTTCATCTCGTTCTAAATATTTTATTTAGATGGTGAAATTTTATTTTGGCATTTTTAGATTTTTATTTATTTTTCTAGGATTTTATTTCGGTCGGCGAAATTATTTTAAAAAAAAAGTTCCCGCGCCCGACTGGGCCTAAGGCCCATCCGAGCCAGGACGCCATCGCCGCCGCCTTCCCCGCGCGCGCGTCGCTGCCGCCGACTCAGACGAGGAGTCCGAGCCAGACTCCACCGCCGCCGCCTTGGCCCCTCCTCCAAGCCGCCCGCCCCGCCCCTTTATATATGCGTCGTCCGAGCCCCCACCCCCACAGCCACCGCCGCCCCGCGCCAACCCCGCCTTGTTGTGGTGTTTATTGATGATATTATGGTATACTCGAAGAACGAGTAGGAGCACAAGGAGCATTTGCGCTTAGTTCTCGAGAAACTCAGGGAACACCAGTTGTATGCTAAGTTTAGCAAATGCGAGTTTTGGTTGAAGGAAGTCGGGTTACTTGGACATGTTATATCGGGAGAAGGTATAGCAGTAGACCCCAGCAAAATTCAGCCAGTCACCGAATGGTTGGCACCCGCCTCAGTTATGGTATACTCGAAGAACGAGTAGGAGCACAAGGAGCATTTGCGCTTAGTTCTCGAGAAACTCAGGGAACACCAGTTGTATGCTAAGTTTAGCAAATGCGAGTTTTGGTTGAAGGAAGTCGGGTTACTTGGACATGTTATATCGGGAGAAGGTATAGCAGTAGACCCCAGCAAAATTCAGCCAGTCACCGAATGGTTGGCACCCGTCTCAGTTAGTGAGATCCGCAGTTTCCTTGGACTCGCAGGTTACTATCGGAGATTCATTGAGAACTTTTCCAAGATTGCAAAGCCAATGACTGAACTGTTAAAGAAGGATACTAAGTATAAATGGACCAAAGATTGCGAGGCAAGTTTCCAGGAGTTGAAGGAACTGTTGACTATAGCACCAGTGCTAACACTGCCGGATATACATAAGGAATTCCAAGTGTATTGCGACGCCTCTCGCTTAGGACTTGGATATGTACTTATGCAGGATGGAAGAGTTGTTTCGTATGCCTCACGACAACTAAAACCTCATGAGTTGAACAATGCCACACATGATTTGGAGTTAGCGGCTGTAGTGCATGCATTGAAGACCTGGAGGCATTACCTTATTGGAAACCGATGTGATGTATACACGGACCATAAGAGTTTGAAGTACATCTTCACCCAGAAGGAACTTAACCTTAGACAGAGGAGATGGTTGGAGCTTATAAAGGATTATGATATGAAGCTACACTATCACCCAGGAAAGGCCAATGTTGTAGCAGACGCCTTGAGCAGGAAGAGTTATGCTAATATCCTTGAAAGTAAGGGATTGCCTAAGGAGTTAGCATAGAATATCATGGAACTTTGATTGGAGATTGTTCCTAGAGGATTCGTTGTAACAATGGAGGTCCAATCGACATTGCTGGACAAGATTCGGGAAGCTCAGAAGGATGACAAGGAGATTGCCGAGATAAAGGTGAAGATGAGCAAAGGAAAGGCCAAAGGTTTTCGTGAAGATGAGCACGATACCATATGGTTTGAGGACCGAGTTTATGTGCCCAATAACCAGGAGATCAGAACGTTAATACTTCAAGAGGCTCATGACTCACCATACTCGATACACCCTGGAAACACCAAGATGTATCTGTATTTGAAGGAATGTTTCTGGTGGACCGGTATGAAGAAGGATATTGCCGAGTATGTAGCCGTATGTGATGTATGTCAGCGAGTGAAGGAAGAACATCAGAAGCCAGCAGGATCATTACAGCCTATACCGATACCCGAATGGAAGTGGGATAAACTTGGCATGGATTTTATCACCGGATTGCCCAGGACTAAAGCAGGATATGATTCCATATGGGTAGTAGTTGATCGCTTGACCAAAGTGGCTCACTTCATCCCAGTGAAAACCACTTATACTAGTGCAAAGTTGGCCAAGATTTATATGTCCAGGATCGTATGTCTGCATGGAGTTCCGAGGACCATCGTATCAGATAGAGGAACACAGTTTACTTCAAAGTTTTGGCATCAATTACACCAGACTTTGGGGACGAGTTTAGAGTTCGGTACAGCTTTTCACCCACAGACAAATGGACAGACCGAGAGAGTGAACCAAATTTTGGAGGACATGTTGAGAGCCTGTGCGCTAGATTATGGATCTAGTTGGGATGACAATTTGCCTTACGCAGAGTTCTCGTACAACAATAGCTACCAAGCCAGTTTGAATATGGCACCGTTTGAAGCCCTGTATGGACGCAGGTGCAGAACACCCTTGATGTGGGATGAGGTAGGAGACCGACAGTTGTTTGGACCAGACTTGATCAAGGAGTCTGAGGAGAAGGTTAAATTGATTCGTGATAGATTGAAGATTGCTCAGTCCAGACAAAAGAGTTACGCGGACTCAAAACACAAAGAAGTAACCTATGAAATTGGAGATAGAGTATATCTGCGAGTATCTCCCTTACGAGGAGTGAAACGTTTTGGAGTTAAGGGGAAATTAGCTCTGAGATTTGTAGGACCGTATCTTTTTTTGGAAAGGATGGGATAAGTTGTCTACAAGTTGGAATTACCCAGGGATTGTCAGGAGTTCATGATGTGTTTCACGTTTCACAGCTGAAGAAGTGTCATGCTGAGATGGCTGATATACCGTTAAGAGATACAGTACCCTTGGAGGCAATTCAGTTGGACAGTGATTTGACTTACGAGGAGAAGCCAGTTAAGATTCTTGAGTTTGCCAGCCGAGTCACCAGCAATAAGGTTATTAAGTTTTGCAAAGTTCAGTGGAGCCACCATACCAAGGACGAAGCCACCTAGGAACGAGAGGATGATCTTCGCAAAGACCACCCACACCTATTTTCAAGCCAACCCGAATCTCGAGGGCGAGATTCATCTTAAGGGGGCTAGGTTTGTAACATCCCAAATTTTCAATTTGGAATGTTATACATAGTCACCCATGCATATCATATTTTATTTGCATTCCGTCTCATGATCCTCGAAATCCTAAGCAACTCAAGGACCCTCGGAGACAGAGTTGGGGATTTTTCTGGTTTTCAAATTTGATTTTATCAAATTTTGAAACGAGGATTTTGGTTTTAATTATTTTTCTCTACGAAAATATTTCATATCAAAATATATGAGAGGAGATAATATGACTTCTCCAAGATAATTGAAATATTGGAGGAAAAATATTGAAATCAACTATTTGTTTTATTTGGATTTTACTGCAGTTTTGTTTGCATTAGAAAAATTCAATGTTTTCAAAATTGCATTTTAGGGCTAAGAAAATGTTCATCTTGTTCTAAATATTTTATTTAGATGGTGAAATTTTATTTTGGCATTTTTAGATTTTTATTTATTTTTCTAGGATTTTATTTCGGTCAGCGAAATTATTTTTAAAAAAAGTTCCCGCGCACGACTGGGCCTAAGGCCCAGCCGAGCCAGGCCGCCGCCGCCGCCTTCCCCGCACGCACGCCCCCGCCGCCGACTCAGATGAGGAGTCCGAGCCGGACTCCACCACCGCCGCCTTGGCCCCTCCTCCAAGCCGCCCCGCCCCGGCCCTTTATATACGCGTCGCCCGAGCCCCCACCCCCACAGCCACCGCCGCCCCGCGCCAACCCCGCCGCCGGCGCTCGCCACCGCCGCCGCCGCCCCGCAAGCCGCCGCCCCGCCACCTCGCCTTGCCGGAGCCCCTCGCCGGAGGTAGCCGCGAGATCCGAGCCGCCGGTTTTTTTAAGTACCGTTCGGTTTTTTTAGAAAACTCTAGATTCATTTTTTTCGGATCGCCGGTTTTTCTCGGTTTTTCTAGTTAGCGGATGTTCGTCCGTATGTTCATTTTAACAAACGGTTTTCGCCCGTTAGTTACAGGTCGTTCGTTAGTCTCTTCGTCAGTTTTCTTTTATCGGATTTGTTCCGCGAGTTTTCTGATCGCGATTTCTGATCCGATCTTAGTTTCTGTTTATCTTTTCGCTCGTTAGTCGGAATCAGGCAATTCAAGCGCCTAGAGTTTCGTCTCAAAACCCTCTTTCCGTTTAACCAACTTAAATAAGTTTTTGCTACTGTAAAATTTGACCTAGGTTCAGGTTAGTAAACAAAGCTTCTTTCTTTGGCCGTTTGAGTTTCGTTGCTCCGTTTGATTTGATTCTTTTTGCGAACCGGAGTTCTTAAGTTGAACCTTCTGGTCAACCTCTTTTATTTGAGTTTTGCTTGTGCATCTTTGCTTGTTGCTTATGTATGTTATTGTTTGTTTGTGATAGAACACCCGGAGTGCGAAGCGTGCTACTACGAGTCCCTAGGTTTCGCAGACCGTCAGCAAGGCAAGTAACACTTTGGTCATATCCCTTTTATCACCCAGTTTTTATGCATTAGTTCCAATCCTCAAACATTGTGTGATTAGGATGTCATTAACTTGTGGGTTGGGAAGTAGTTGATGAGGTAGAACCTATTACCCTGTTGCATTCAAACCCTTGGGAGTTACTTCTACGCGTTGCTTATATTGCTATGATATGCTATGCTCGTAGACATGGTTTGGGTTTGAGTGAAATCCATGACAGATGTGAGTTTCTAATTAATGGTTCAACTTAAGGTGGCAACTTAAATTAACATCTGGGTGGATTGAGGCACCTGGAGTACCCAGTGTTGCCTGTATTTTTGGAAATCCCAGAGTACCCGTGTGATCTTCCTATGGACTGCCACCCAGGCTCAAAGGGAACTGAGATGATTCATGCTAGAAACTTCCGTGTGCAGCCACAGGCTATTATGGTCTCTAGCATAGTTGAGTAAGTTACATGAAGCTCTTGAAGAGGCAGATCAGCAGGTAGTGGGATGTAGGTTTGGTATGGTCTGTCCGGAGTAGAGAGTTAATGTTTCTGAAAGACTGTGTCTCGGTCATCCGTTTCTCAAACACCTTGTAGTACGAGAAATCCAACGGAGGCGATCGAGTCTTGTGGGGAAAAGTGCACAAACCTCTGCAGAGTGTATAATCTAATCATGGTTAGCCGTGTCCCCGGTTATGGACAATTCTTGAGTATCTAGTACTTGGGTTATCACATGTATCTCATCATTCTTAAATAATATTGTTGGGTTGTTAATCACTTTAATTGGGATTGAGTTGGAGGAACCTTCTCAATGATGTTTCAATTACCATGATAGTTAAATTAAAATCTACTCCTTTGTTGTAGGAAAAAATTGGCTTTTCGCAAAAACTATAACCATAGAGCTTTCCACCAGCCAAATATGCATGTAGTGATAGCATTATTTTGTTCCTGCTCTACTGTGTTACTTTTCCAGCATATTTCATGTGCTGACCCATTTTCGGGCTACAACATGTTATGTTGCAGACTTTTCAGACGAGGAGTAAGGTTCGTTAGGTCGTTGCCGTGCAGCTCAGCTATGTCGTTGGAGTTGATGGACTCACTTTATCTTCCAAGCCTTCCGCTATTATCGTATTAGATGGCCTTAAGCCATATTATTGTAATAAGTTCTCTTTTGAGACATTTGATGTAATAAGTGTGTGATTGCCACTCTGTTATAAATCCTTCGAGTACTGTGTGTGTCAGCATTACCGATATAGGGATGACACTGAAGCACAGAGACTTGGCCATCTGAGGTCGGGTCGCTACAAGATGGTATCAGAGCACACGCTGAGTGTAGGACACGACCAATAAGATAAACCCTAGGTCACACTTCTCTATTCATTTCTGACTTCTCTCCATTTTCTACTCTTTAGGATGGCGGAGATGAAGAACAAGTTTGCGCAACCAGATGAAGACACACCTTTTGGACGCCACTTGAAGGAAGTCACTAGGTACTTGAACATTGGAATACCAAGCTTCACCGGAACGTACAACGCCACTTTACCTGAAGAGGAGCGCTGTATGGTTCAAGTACAAGTTCCAGGAAGGACGTTCTCGCCAACTTCTAAACCCATAGAGTTTTCTTTTGAAGCACCCACCTGGAGTCTAGGCAAGAGCATGGCAGCCCACATTACCATGGGACGCATTGGAGAGGTCTACAACAGGGAGCTTAAGGACACTATCTACCTAATATGTGGGCGCCGAGGCGAGCAATGGGAAGTAATCAGCACCAGGAAGGATAGATCCATTGCAGCTTTCATCCAGGAGTTAAACCAGCACATTCGATGTCAGGAGAACCAGATGTGCGCGGACATGATGGACTTGAAAAAGGCGAAGACTAGAATCATCGAGCTGGAGGAAGAACTCCAGTTTACATGCGATGGATATGAGGAGGAAATCAAGACACTACTGGAGAAGAATGACGACCTAGTCAAGAAGATCGGAGCATTCATGGGAGGACCGGCACCAATAGAAGAAGAAGAAGAACCCAAGGAGATACGCCTCGAGGACTACATCATCATCGATGACACCGATTCCGATCCTAGTGATGATGACTTTGAAGACGAAGCTGGAGCAGACATCATGGAGTCTTCCACCGATCAAAATTTCTAGATGACCACCAAATATTAGTAGTATTTCCCCATGTAATCAGTAGTAGATGAGCACTTTGCGATAGTCCTAGACCATTTGTATGCCCTTGCTTGATTGATTGAGTGAAATGTTTGTGTTTGTCTCATGTGCATATGGGTAGTGTTTTCTCATTAGACCCCTTTTCTATTCTGATCTCTTCCATCTAAACCCATCAGATGCCTCCGAGACGTGACATCGGTTTTGCTTTCCCACCGAAGCTCACCCAGTTGATCCAGCAGCAGAATACTTTGATGCAATTGCTAGTTCAGAACCAGGGCAACAACAACAACCCGCCGCCAGTGGACAACCTAGCCCATTTTCTAAGGTTACAACCGCCGGTGTTTTCCAGTAGCACCGAGCCAATAGTTGTTGATGATTGGCTACGCCGTATTGGAAGGGAGTTAACCACTACAGGTTGCACAAATGCCTAGAGGGTGCGCTTTGTCGCACATCAATTGGATGGACCTGCAGCCTCATGGTGGGAGAATTACACAACCACTTTCCCCATAGCCAATGTCACTTGGGACCAGTTTCAGCAAGCTTTCCGCACTGGAGCTATGCAGATGAAGAAGCAGGAGTTCCGCAACCTACGCCAGGGGAACCATACTGTGGCTCAGTACGTGGATGATTTTAGCAAGTTATCACGCTATGCCCCTGATGATGTGGCCACAGATGCCGCGAAGCAGGAGAAGTTTATGGAAGGGCTGAACGATGTGATGAGCATGTAGTTGATGGTAGCAACCTTCAACAACTACCAGGAGTTGGTAGATAAGGCTCTTATGATTGAAGGGAAGCAGCAGCAGATTGAGAGCCGCAAGAGAAAGTATGGACAAGGGAAGTATAATTCAGGAGAACGGCAGAAGCCACGCCTGACCCCGAATTCGGGAGGACTTGTTCATAACCATGGAGGTCACAACCACACTAGAGGAGGATTGCATAACCACAATGGTTATTAGAATGGGAATGGGAACGGAACCAACAATAATCAGAACCGCCCCAATCCAGCCACACCCGCCAAAAGAGATCTAAGTCACGTTACTTGCTTCAAGCGCGGGAAGACTGGACACTACGCCACGGAGTGCCCTGAAGGAAAGAATGGAAACAGAAATGGGAGCGCTGGGAAGAAACCAATCCATTCAACAAAGGACAAGTGAACCACGTTAACGTGGAGGAGGTTGAAGAGCAGCCGGACGCGGTAATAGGTAAATTTTTGGTTAAGTCATTTACCGCTCTTGTTCTTTTCGATACCGGTGCATCGCATTCATACATATCAAGGGGATTTGTGGATACGTTTAAACTACCAACCCAAACCCTTAGGACCCCTCTATTAGTAAGCTCACCCGGAGCAGAATACATGGCTAGCCGATGGTGCGACCAGGTACCCTTAACCATTGGCACACATGTTTTTTCGTCCGACCTAATTATCTTGGAGTCACAAGGATTGGATGTGATATTAGGTATGGACTAGATGTCAAGGTTTGGAGGGAGTATTGACTGTGCTAGTAAGTCGATTTATCTTACCACCCCGGAGGAAAAAGGATTAAGTATGTGTCTAGGCATGTGCCTAGGAGGAGCCAAGTGAATGCCCTTACGGGAGTTGTTCAGGAGGAAGTGCCTATAGTGAAGGATTATCCGGATGTTTTTCCCGAGGAGTTACCAGGCATGCCACCGGATAGAGACATTGCGTTTTTGATAGAGCTGTTGCCAGGAACAAGACCAATATCCAAGAGACCCTATCGGATGCCCGCAAATGATCTGGAGAAAATCAAGAAAAAAATCAAGGAGTTATTGGAAAAAGGATACATTCAAAGAAGTTCATCACCTTGGGGAGCCCCTGTGCTTTTGGTTGAGAAGAAGGACAAATCCCTAAGGATGGTTGTTGATTATCGAGCCTTGAATGAGGTGACGATTAAGAACAAGTACCCACTGCCGATGATCAACGATCTGTTTGATCAGTTGCAAGGAGCTAAGGTGTTTTCGAAGATCGATCTGCGATCATGATACCATCAGTTGAAGATACGTGAGAAGGATATACCAAAGACAACGTTCACGACGCGGTATGGATTATACAAGTACACGGTCATGTCATTTGGACTGACTAATGCCCCTGCTTATTTCATGAGCATGATGAACAAGGTGTTCATGGAGTATTTAGACAAGTTTGTTATGTTGTTTATTGATGATATTATGGTATACTCGAAGAACAAGGAGGAGCACAAGGAGCATTTGCGCTTAGTTCTCGAGAAACTCAGGGAACACCAGTTGTATGCTAAGTTTAGCAAATGCGAGTTTTGGTTGAAGGAAGTCAGGTTCCTTGGACATGTTATATTGGGAGAAGGTACAGTAGTAGACCTAGCAAAATTCAGCCAGTCACTGAATGGTTGGCACCCACCTCAGTTAGCGAGATCCGCAGTTTCCTTGAACTCACAGGTTACTATCGGAGATTCATTAAGAACTTTTCCAAGATTGTGAAGCCAATGACTGAATTATTAAAGAAGGATACTAAGTTTAAATGGACCTAAGATTGTGAGGCAAGTTTCCAGGAGTTGAAGGAATGGTTGACTACAGCACCAGTGCTAACACTACCGGATATACATAAGGAATTCCAAGTGTATTGCGATGCCTCTCGGTTAGGACTTGGATGTGTACTTATGCAGGATGGAAGAGTTGTTTTGTATGCCTCACGACAACTAAAACCTCATGAGTTGAACTATGCCACGCATGATTTGGAGTTAGCAGCCGTAGTCCATGCATTGAAGACCTAGAGGCATTACCTTATTGGAAACTGATGTGATGTATACACGGACCATAAGAGTTTGAAGTACATCTTCACCCAGAAGGAACAGAACCTTAGACAGAGGAGATGGTTGGAGCTTATAAAGGATTATGATATGAAGCTACACTATCACCTAGGAAAGGCCAATGTTGTAGCAGACGCCTTGTGCGGGAAGAGTTATGCTAATATCCTTGAAAGTAAGCGATTGCCTAAGGAGTTAGCAGAGAATATCATGGAACTTCGATTGGAGATTGTTCCTAGAGGATTCGTTGCAACAATGGAGGTCCAGCCGACATTGCTGGACAAGATTCGGGAAGCTCAGAAGGATGACAAGGAGATTGCCGAGATAAAGTTCTGATGAGCAAATTAAAGGCCAAAGGTTTTCGTGAAGATGAGCATGATACCCTATGGTTTGAGGACCGAGTTTATGTTCCCAATAACCAGGAGATCAGAACGTTAATACTTCAAGAGGCTCATGACTCACCATACTCGATACACCCCGGAAACACCAAGATGTATCTGGATTTGAAGGAACATTTCTGGTGGACCGGTATGAAGAAGGATATTGCCGAGTATGTAGCCGTATGTGATGTATGTCAGCGAGCGAAGGCAGAACATCAGAAGCTAGCAGGATTATTACAGCCTATGCCGATACCCGAATGGAAGTGGGATAAACTTGGCATGGATTTTATCACCGGATTTCCCAGGACTAAAGTAGGATATGATTCCATATGGGTAGTAGTTGATTGCTTGACCAAAGTGGCTCACTTCATCCCAGTGAAAACCACTTATACCAGTGCAAAGTTGGCCAAGATTTATATGTCCAGGATCGTATGTCTGCATGGAGTTCCGAGGACCATCGTATCAGATAGAGGAACACAGTTCACTTCAAAGTTTTGGCATCAATTACACCAGACTTTGGGGATGAGGTTAGAGTTCAGTACAACTTTTCACCCACAGACAAATGGACAGACCGAGAGAGTGAACCAAATTTTGGAGGACATGTTGAGAGCCTGTGCGCTAGATTATGGATCTAGTTGGGATGACAATTTGCCTTACGCAGAGTTCTCGTACAACAATAGCTACCAAGCCAGTTTGAATATGGCACCGTTTGAAGCCCTGTATGTACGCAGGTGCAGAACACCCTTGATGTGGGATGAGGTAGGAGACCGACAGTTGTTTGGACCAGACTTGATCAAGGAGTCTGAGGAGAAGGTTAAATTGATTTGTGATAGATTGAAGATTGCTCAGTCCAAACAGAAGAGTTATGCAGGCTCAAAACACAAAGAAGTGACCTATGAAATTGGGGATAGAGTATATTTGCGAGTATCTCCCTTGCGAGGAGTGAAACATTTTGGAGTTAAGGGGAAATTAGCTTCGAGATTTGTAGGACCGTATCTTGTTTTGGAAAGGATGGGAGAAGTTGCCTACAAGTTGGAATTACCCGAGGGATTGTCAGGAGTTCATGATGTGTTTCACGTTTCACAGTTGAAGAAGTGTCATGCTGAGATGGCCGATATACCGTTAAGAGATACAGTACCATTGGAGGCAATTCAGTTGGACAGTGATTTGACTTACGAGGAGAAGCCAGTTAAGATTCTTGAGTTTGCCAGCCGAGTCACCAGCAGTAAGGTTATTAAGTTTTGCAAAGTTCAGTGGAGCCACCATACCGAGGACGAAGCCACCTGGGAACGAGAGGATGATCTTCGCAAAGACCACCCACACCTATTTTCTAGCCAACCCGAATCTCGAGGGCGAGATTCATCTTAAGGGGGGTAGGTTTGTAACATCCCAAATTTTCAATTTGGAATGTTATACATAGTCATCCATGCATATCATATTTTATTTGCATTCTGTCTCGCGATCCTCGAAATCCTAAGCAACTCAAGGACCCTCGAAAGGATTTTCCCGGTTTTCAAATTTGGTTTTATCAAATTTTGAAACGAGGATTTTGGTTTTAATTATTTTTCTCTCCGAAAATATTTCATATCAAAATATATGAGAGAGATAATATGACTTCTCCAAGATAATTGAAATATTGGAGGAAAAATATTAAAATCAAATATTTGTTTTATTTGGATTTTATTGCAATTTTGTTTGCATTAGAAAAATTGCACATTTTCAAAATTGCATTTTAGGCCAAGAAAATGTTCATCTTATTCTAAATATTTTATTTAGACGGTGAAATTTTATTTTGGCATTTTTAGATTTTTATTTATTTTTCTAGGATTTTATTTCGGTCGGTGAAATTATTTAAAAAAAGTTCCCACGCCCGACTGGGCCTAAGGCCCAGCCGAGCCAGGCCGCCGCCGCCGCCTTCCCCGCGCGCGTGCCACCTACGCCGACTCGGACGAGGAGTCCGAGCCGGACTCCACCGCCTTCACCTTGGCCCCTTCTCCAAGCCGCCCCGCCCCGCCCCTTTATATACGCGCCGCCCGAGCCCCCACCCCCACAGCCACCGCCGCCCCGCGCCAACCCCGCCGCCCGCGCTAGCCGCCGTCGCTAAACCTGAGAATGGTTATTAAAAAACTGGGTGAAACGGTTCGGTTATTACTTTGGGTTTGATTGGTTCAGGTTTTATTGGGCTAAATCTTTTTTAGTTTGGTTTTGGTTTGGGTATGTGAAGAAACCAATTTGGGTATAATTGGTTATGGGCTTAAACAGTTTGGTTATTAACGGTTATAAACTATGGGTCCAAACCGGTTTCTGGGCATTGGTTATGTGCAATAAGGAATGATGCATCGACAACGAGTATCTTTGATCCGCCTACATGTTGCGATGCACTATGTAATTATGTATTATAGGAAAACACCACATGCAAATCGAATGTGTTTGCTTGTGCTTTAGCTAAGCAATTGGTTTTAATACACTTGTCAGTGAGCTTTTTAGTAGTGGGCATTGTCTTTTTGACACTTGCTGTGTGTTGACCGTATCTCAACGATAACTTTGTTCCCAAACTATTGTAGATGCATTTATGTCTTTTCTATACCATTTGCTTCTTGACATGTCGATTTGTGCAATCATATATACATTGAAGCAAACCCATAGTTATGTATTGGGTTTAAACCCACGGTTATGTATTGGGTTTAAATTGGTTTGGGTGGAAAAAATAGATGGTTTAGTTTTGGTTGGGCTGAAAATGGCATTAAACGGGTATGGTTCAACTATGGTTTTGAGAGATACATGTACGGGTATGGTTCAAGTATGGTTTAAGTATGAAACCGTTCTCAGATTTAGCCGCCGCCACCGCTTGCCACCGCCGCTTGCCGCGCCCAGCGCCACCGCCGCGGCCCCGCACGCCGCCGCCCCGCCACCTCGCCTCGCCGGAGCCCCTCGCCGGAGGTAGCCGCCGGATCTGAGCCGCCGGTTTTTCTCGGTTTTTCTAGTTAGCGGATGTTCGTCCATACATTCGTTTTAACGAACGGTTTTCGCCCGTTAGTTACAGCTAACGAACGCTCGTTCGTTAGTCTGTTCGTCAGTTTTCTTTTGTTGGATTTATTCCGCCAGTTTTCTGATCGCGATTTCTAATCCGATCTTAGTTTCTGTTTATCTTTTCGCTCGTTAGTCGGAATCAGGCGATTCAAGCGCCTAGAGTTTCGTCTGGAAACCGTCTTTCCGTTTAACCAACTTAAATAAGTTTTTTCTACTGTAAAATTTGACCTAGGTTCAGATTAGTAAATGAAGCTTCTTTCTTTCGCCGTTTGAGTTTCGTTGCTCCGTTTGATTTGATTCTTTTTGCGAACCGGAGTTCTTAAGTTGAACCTTCTGGTCAACCTCTTTTATTTGAGTTTTGCTTGCACATCTTTGCTTGTTGCTTATGTATGTTATTGTTTGTTTGCGATAGAATACCCAGAGTGCGAAGCGTGCTACTACGAGTCCCTAGGTTTCACACACCGTCAGCAAGGCAAGTAATACTTTGATCATATCCCTTTTATCACCCAGTTTTTATGCATTAGTTCCAATCCTCAAACATTGCATGATTAGGATGTCATTAGCTTGTGGGTTGGGAAGTAGTTGATGAGGTAGAACCTATTACCCCATTGCATTCAAACCCTTGGGAGTTACTTCTACGCGTTGCTTATATTGCTATGCTATGCTATGCTCGTAGACGTGGTTTGGGTATGAGTGAAATCCATGACAGATGTGAGTTTGTTAATTAATGGTTCAACTTAAGGTGGCAACTTAAATTAACATCTGGGTGGATTGAGGCACCTGGAGTACCCAGTGTTGCCTGTATTTTTGGAAATCCCGGAGTACCCATGTGATCTTCCTATGGATCGCCACCCAGGCTCAAAGGGAACTGAGATGATTCATGCTAGAAACTTCTGTGTGCAGCCACATGCTATTATGGGCTCTAGCATAGTTGAGTAAGTTATGTGAAGCTCTTGAAGAGGCAGATCAGCAGGTAGTGGGATGTAGGTTTGGTATGGTCTGTCCGGAGTAGAGAGTTAATGTTTCTAAAAGACTGTGTCTCGGTCATCCGTTTATCAAACACCTTGTAGTGCGAGACATCCAACAGAGGCGATCGAATCTTGTGGGGAAAAGTGAACAAACCTCTGTAGAGTGTATAATCTAATCATGGTTAGTCGTGTCCTCGGTTATGGACAATTCTTGAGTATCTAGTATTTGGGTTATCACATGTTTCTCATCATTCCTAAATAATATTGTTGGGTTGTTAATCACTTTAATTGGGATTGAGTTGGAGGAACCTTCTCAGTGATGTTTCAACTACCATGATAGTTAAATTAAAATCTATTCCTTTGTTGTAGGGAAAATTTGGCTTTTCACAAAAACTATAACCATAGAGCTTTCCACCAGCCAAATATGCATGTAGTGATGGCATCATTCTGTTCCTGCTCTACTGTGTTACTTTGCCAGCATATTCCATGTGCTGACCCGTTTTTGGGCTGCAATGTGTTATGTTGCAGACTTTTCAAACGAGGAGTAAGGTTCGTTAGGTCGTTGCCGTGTAGCTCAGCTATGTCGTTGGAGTTGATGGACTCACTTTATCTTCCAAGCCTTCCGCTGTTATCGTATTAGATGGCCTTAAGCCATATTATTGTAATAAGTTCTCTTTTGAGACATTCGATGTAATTAGTGTGTGATTGCCACTCTGTTATAAATCCTTTGAGTACTGTGTGTGTTAGTATTACCGATCCAGGGATGACACTGAAGCACAGAGAGTTGTCCATCTGAGGTCGGGTCGCTACAGAACTCAACCTTATGTGGTTCGTCAAGCGAACCCAAAATGGAAGTTTGCAATGGTGAGCAAAATTTTCTAGTGAGATAGTAAATGGATTATCATAAAGCTTAAAATACACCCTAGACTCACGAGGGAAACATTTAAATCCTTTGACAAATGTATCAGTGAGAATGTGGCATTGTTCACACTTATCTGAAATGTAGGGACCGAGACCGACATTGTGAACATATTGCTCAGATTCCTCCTTAAAGCCCACTCGCATCATATACTCATCGCAAGGCCATAAGCATGTTTTGGTAGCGGCACCTCGTGTGGGACTTTCACTTGGTTCAACATAAGACCGGCGGGCGGAACTGTCACTAGAAGATGCCCTCGAGGATCTTCTCCTCGAGGAACTCCTTCCAAACAAGTTCATAATGTTTGCGTACAATTTTCCTATGAACAAAAATCTAAAAATTTAGTCCATAATTTTTTCTCAACAAAACTTCATAGAATTGATAGAAATTACTCATAGGGATACATAAAGGCCATAGCAAGCATTCAAACTACTTATAACTCTAAGAATTCAACATGCAAGCTCATCTACAACAGCACCAAGAGTAGCTAATTATTCAAAATATAAACCACTAAAACAAAAACTAATTGGACAAACGGTGGAGTCACTTACCAAGAAACAATCCCCCGAAATAGTTTCGGAAACTGAGCTTCAAGCAAAGAGATTGAAATCCGCAGGTTTGAGAGCAAGAACACGGGAAAGCGAGCAATGGAGATTTTTTTCTAGAGGTAGGTGATGATGTGGGATGAGGAGGTAAGTGAGGGGGCCCACGTGGGGACCACAACCCACCAGGGTGCGCTTGGGGGTCCTGGCACGCCAAGGTGGGTTGTGCCCACCTGGTGCACCTCCCTCTGATATTATTTGCACCAGAAATTCAGAAATATTTTAGAAGAAAATCGTATAAACTTTTCAGAGCATTCTGAGCACTTTTATTTTTGGGTCATTTTTTATTGCATGGAAAATTCAGAAAACAGATAAAACATGGCATTTTATTTTATTTAACTAATAAAAACAGAGAATAATAAGGTAGGGACAGAAGGTAGTGCTTACTAAATTCATCAACTTCATACCGCTAAAAAATGATTCATTAATAAGGTTGATCAGGTCTTATTAACAACCACTTTCGATTAGCATGAAACCAAAGAACTTTCAAATCACTAAGTTACCTCAATGGGAATATGAATGTCCCCAACAATAAGCATTTCATATTTCTTTTTAACAGTAGGTAGAGGTATTTGAAAACTTCCAATAGTGATTTGTAGCGACCCGACCTCCAACGGTCAAGTCTCTGTGCTTCAGTGTCATCCCTGGATCGGTAATGCTGACACACACAGTACTCGAAGGATTTATAACAGAGTAGCAATCACACGCTTATTACAATGAATGTCTCAAAAGAGAACTTATTACAATAAATATGGCTTAAGGCCATCTAAATAAGATAACAGCGGAAGGCTGGGTAAATAAAGTGAGTCCATCAGCTCCAATGGCATAGCTGAGTGCATGACAAACGACCTATCGCACCTTACTCCTCGTCTGAAAAGTCTGCAACATGATATGTTGCAGCCCGAAAATGGGTCAGCACATTGAATATGCTAGCAATATAACACAATAGAGCAATGAACAGATAAATTCTACCACTACGTGCATATATGGCTGGTGGAGGCTCTAAGGTTATATTGTTTTGCGAAAAGCCAATTTTTTCCTACAACTAAGTAATAAATTTTATTTAACTATCATGGTGGTTGAAACATCATTGAGAAGGTTCCTCCAATTCAATCCCAATTAAAGTAATCATAACCCAACAAATTAAATTAGAGTGATGAGATCCAATCAATAACTCAAGTACCAGATACTCAAAATTGTCCATAACCGGGGACATGGATAACCATGATTAGTTTGTACGCTCTGCAGAGGTTTGCGCACTTTTCCCCATAAGACTCGATCTCCTCCGTTGGATCTCTCGCACTACAGGGTGTTTGAGAAACGCATGACTGAGACACAGCATTTCAGAAGCATTAACTCTTTACTCTGGGTGGACTGTTACACCTACTTTCCCCTACATCTGCTAGCCCACCACTGAAAGAGGTCACACAATATACTCAACTATGGCAGAGCCCATAATGGCTTGTGGCTGCACACGAAAGTTTCTAGCATGAATAATCTTATGATCCCTTTGAGCCTGGGTGCTGGACCGTAGGATGATCACACGGGTATTCCGGGATATCCTAGGACAACACTGGATTCTCCAGGTGCCCACAAGCAATCCACCCAGATGTGTATTAAAGTTGCCACCTTAAGTTGAACCATTAATTAACAATCTCACATCTGTCATGGGTACACTCAAACCCAATCCACGTCTATGAGCATAGCATGGCAATATAAGCATAACGTAGAAGTAACTCCCAAGTGTTTGATAATTAAACATGTGATAGGTTCTACCTCATCTTATACTTCCCAAACCCACATGTTAAGAGATCCTACTCATGCAATGTGTGAGGGTTGAAACTAATGCATAAAACTGGGTGATAAAGCGGTATGATCAAAGTGTTACTTGCCTTGCTGACGATCTGCAAATCCTAAAGACTCGTAGTAGCACGCTTCGCACTCCGGGTGTTCTATCGCAAACATACAATAGCATACATAAGCAACCAAGCAAATATGCACGGGTAAATCTCAAATAAGAAGATCTAACCAAAAAGTTCAACTGAAAAACTCCAGTTTGCAAAAAGAATCAAATCAAACGGAGCAACGAAACTCAAACTACGAAAGAAACAAGATCCGTTTACTAATCTGGACTAAGGTCAAATTTTACAGTACCAAAATCTTGTTCAAGTTGGTTAAAAAAAAGAGGGCTTCGAGACAAAGATCCTGGCGCTTGAATCGCCTGATTCCGATAAACGAGCGAAAAGATAAACTAAAATGAAAATCAAGGAAGAAATCACGATCAAAAATAATCGCGAAAAACCCGGGAAAAGAAAAACTGACGAACAGGCTAACGAATGAACGTTCGCTGTCTGTGACTAACAGATGAACGGCGTTAGCTAAAACGAATGTATGGACGAACGCCCACAAAATAAAAAAACCGATAAAACTGAAATAAAACCTATTCGAAAAAAACGAGATCTAGGTTTACGAAAAACCGTTCATTTTTTTCGCCGGCAGCTACCTCGTAGAACGAAACGGCGGCGACGGCGTACTCCGGCGGCGGCTTCCGGTGGTGGCATGGTGCTGGTGACGGGGTGGATCGGGTGGCTAGGGTTTCGGGGTGGGGGCTGGCGGCTGGCGGCTGGTGGCTCGGGCCTTCGGCCTTTTAAGAGGGCCGGCCGGGTCGGTGTCCCAGGCGGAGACAACCCGATAAGGAGGTTCGTTTTTTAAATACTTCGACGCGCAGAAAAATGAAGAGAAGAAATACTAAGCGGACTCCAAAAATCCCAAAATACCTCTAAAAATATGCCGAACAAAGTGAACATTTATTTGGGCCTCTAATGCAATTTTGAAAAATGAGTATTTTTCCTAATTGAAATAAAATTGTAGAAAAATCCAAATAAAATTTATTATTTGATTTTAATATTTTCCTCCAATATTTAATTTATTTTGGAGAAGTCATATTATCTCCTCTCATATATTTCGATATGAAATATTTTTGGAGAGAAAAATTATTAAAACCAAAATGATCCTTGTTTCAATATATGATAAAACTCAAATATGAAAAACGTGAAATCCCCAACTCTCTTCGTGGGTCCTTGAGCTGCTTAGGATTTCGAGGATCAAGGAACGAAATGCAATAAAATATGATATGCATGAATGACCTATGTATAACATTCCAAATTGAAAATTTGGGATGTTACAAACCTACCCCCCTTAAGATGAATCACGTCCTCGAGATTCGGGTTGGCTAGTGAATAGGTGTGGGTGGTCTTTGAGTAGATCATCCTATCGTTCCCAAGTGGCTTCATCCTCGGTATGGTGGCTCCACTGAACTTTCCAAAACTTGATAACCTTGCTGCGGGTAACTCGGCTGGCAAACTCAAGAATCTTGATAGGTTTCTCCTCATACGTCAAATCACTATCCAACTGAATTGCTTCCAGGGGCACTGTACCTCTTAGAGGAATATCGGCCATCTCCGCATGGCACCTCTTCAACTGGGAAACATGAAACACATCATGAACTCCTGACACTCCTTCAGGTAACTCCAACTTGTAGGTAACCTCTCCCATGCCTTCCAAAACACGGTACGGTCCCACAAATCTCGGGGCTAACTTTCCCTTGACTCCAAAACGCTTAACTCCTCGCAGAGGTGACACTCGCATGTATGCTTTGTCTCCGATTTCATAGACTACCTCCTTGCGTTTCGAGTCTGCATAACTCTTCTGTCTGGACTGAGCTATTTTTAGTCTATCTCGAATCAGCTTAACCTTCTCTTCGGACTCCTTAATCAAATCCGGTCCAAACAACTGGCGGTCTCCAACTTCATCCCACATCAATGGTGTTCGACATCTTCTTCCATACAGGGCTTCGAACGGTGCCATCTTCAAATTGCCTGGTAGCTGTTGTTGTAAGATAACTCCACGTAGGGCAAGTTGTCATCCCAACTAGATCCATAGTCTAGCGCACAAGCTCTCAACATGTCCTCCAGAATCTGATTGACTCTCTCGGTCTGCCCATCTGTCTACGGGTTAAAAGCAGTACTGAACTCCAGCCTGGTTCCCAAAGTCTGGTGCAGTTGGTGCCAAAACTTTGAAGTAAACTGTGTTCCTCTATCTGATGCGATGGTCCTCGGAACTCCGTGCAGACATACGACCCTGGTCATGTATATCTTGGCCAAGTTCGCACTTGTATAAGTGGTTTTCATAGGGATAAAGTGAGCTACTTTGGTCAAGCGGTCCACTACTACCCAGATAGAATCATATCCCGATCGGGTCCTGGGTAATCCGGTGATAAAGTCCATGCCAAGATTATCCCACTTCCATTCGGGTATCGGCATAGGTTGCAGTAATCCTGCTGGATTCTGATGCTCTGCCTTCACTCTCTGACATACATCACATACGGCTACATACTCGGGAATATCCTTCTTCATACCAGTCCACCAGAAACGCTCCTTCAGATCCAAATACATCTTAGTGTTTCCGGGGTGTATCGAGTATGGCGAGTCATGAGCTTCCTGTAGAATTAACTTCCTGATCTCCGCATTATTGGGCACATATACACGGTCCTCGAACCACAAGGTGTCGTGCTCATCCTCACGAAAACCCTTGGCTTTTCCTTCACTCATCTTCTCCTTTATCTCAGTGATTTATTTGTGATCCTTCTGAGCTTCTCGAATATTTCCCAACAATGTCGACTGAACTTCCGTGGTTGTAACAAAACCTTTAGGAACTATCTCCAGACGTAGCTCCCGGAGATCTTCTACTAACTCCCTTGGCAATCCTCCTATTACTAGGGTATTGGCATAACTCTTTCGGCTCAAAGCGTCTGCTATGACATTGGCCATGCCTAGATGATAGTTTAATTTCATATCATAATCCTTTATAAGCTCCAACCATCTCCTCTGCCTGAGGTTCAATTCCTTCTGAGTAAAAATGTACTTCAAACCCTTGTGATCCGTGTACACATCACAACGGTTCCCAATAAGAAAATGTCTGCAGGTTTTGAGCGCATGCACTATCGCTGCCAACTCCAAATCATGCGTGGCATAATTCAACTCATGTGGTCGAAGTTGTCGTGAGGCATACGAAACAACTCTTCTGTCTTGCATAAGTACTCCTCCAAGTCCTAAGCGAGAGGCATCGCAATACACTTGGAAATCCTTGCATATATCCAGCAGAATCAGCACTGGGGATGTAGTCAAACGCTTCTTCAACTCCTGGCAACTTGCTTCACATTCTTCAGTCCAATGGAACTTGGTGTACTTCTTCAACAATGTCGTCATAGGCTTCGCAATCTTGGAAAAATTATCAATGAATCTCCGATAGTATTCCGCGGGTCCAAGAAAACTGCGGATCTCTCCGATTGAGGTGGGTGCCAACCACTCAGTGACTGATTTAACCTTGGTAGGGTCCACTGCTATACCTTCTCCTGATATAACATGTCCAATAAATCCAACTTCCTTCAAGCAAAACTCACATTTGCTAAACCTGGCATATAACTGATGTTCCCTGAGCTTCTCAAGAACCAAACACAAATGTTCCTTGTGTTCCTCTTCATCCTTTGAGTATACCAAGATGTCATCAATGAACACCACAGCAAACTTATCCAAGAATTCCATGAACACCTTATATCATACTCATGAAATAGGCAGGGGCATTAATCAATCCAAATGACATTACCGTGTACTCATATAGCCCATACCTTGTGGTAAAAGCTATCTTAGGTATATCCTTTTCTCTAATCTTCAGCTGGTGATATCCTGATCGCAGATCGATCTTGGAAAACACTTTAGCTCGTTGCAGCTGGTCAAACAAATCATTGATTGTCGGCAGTGGGTACATGTTCTTGATTGTCACCTCATTCAATGCCCGATAATCAACAACCATTCTCAGAGACTTATCCTTCTTCTCAACCAAAAGCATTGGGGCTCCCCATGGTGATGAACTTCGTCGAATGTAACCTTTCTCCAACAACTCCTTGATCTGCTTCTTAATCTCCTCCAGATCATTTTTAGGCATCCGATATGGTCTCTTCGATATCGGTCCGGTGCCTGGCAACAATACTATCAAAAACTCGATGTCTCGATCCGGTGGCATGCATGGTAACTCCTCTAGAAATACATCTGGGTAATCCTTCACAACAGGCACTTCCTCCTGAAAAACTCCTGTGAGAGAATTTACTTGGGTCCTCCTCGGCGCATGCCGGGATACATACATGATCCTTTTCCCCTCCGGGGTAGTGAGTAAAATCAACTTACTGGCAATCGATGTTTCCCCCATACATCGATAGCCAATCCATGCCTAGTATCACATCCAATCCTTGTGACTGCAGAATTATTAGGTCGGATGGGAAAAAATGACTACCTATGGTTAATGGCATCTGAAAACATCCACTGCTTGCCATATACTCAGCTCCGGGTGAGGTTACTAGCATAGGTGTCCTAAGAACTTTAGTGGGCAACTTATATTTATCCACGAATCCCCTTGATATGTATGAATGTGATGCACCAGTATCAAAAAGAACTATTGCAGTAAATGACTTAACCAAAAACTTACCGATAACTACATCAGGCTGCTCTTCAACCTCCTCCACGTTCACGTGGTTCACTTGTCCCCTATTGAAAGGGTTGGGCTTCTTCCCAGAGTTTCCATTGACATTCCCATTCTTCGCTTCAGAACACTCGGTGGCATAGTGTCCAGTGTTCCCGTAGTTGAAACAAGTAATGTGACTTAGGTCCTTCTTGGTGGGTGTGGCTGGAGTGGAGCAGTTCTGATTACTGCTTGCTCCATTCCCATTCCCATTCTTGGGGCCGTTGTGGTTATGTGGAATTCCTCCATTATTGTTATGGACTCCATGGTTATGGGTCAATCCTCCCGATTTCGGGGTGAGACGGGGTTCCGCTGAGCTCCTGAATTGTACCTTCCTTGTCCATACTTCCTCTTGCGGCTCTCAATCTGCTGATGCTTCCCATCAATCATAAGAGCCTTATCTACCAACTCCTGGTAGTTGTTGAATGTTGCCACCATCACCTGTATGCTCATCTCATCATTCAATCCTTCCATAAACTTCTCCTGCTTCGTGGCATCCATGGGCACATCATCTAGGGCGTAACGAGATAACTTACTAAACTCCTCCATGTACTGGCCTATAGTACGAATCCCCTGGCATAAGTTGCGAAACTCACGCTTCTTCATGCTCATAGCTCCAGTTGAGACATGGGCTGTGCGAAAAGCTTACTGAAACTGCTCCTAAGTGACATTGGCTATGGGAAAAGTGGCTGTGTAATTCTCCCACCATGCGGCTGCGGGTCCATCCAATTGGTGTGCGACAAAACACACCTTCTCCGCATCTGTGCAACCGGCAGTGGTTAACTCCCTTCCAATCCTACGTAGCCAATCATCCGCAACTATGGGCTCGGTGCTACCGGAAAACACCGACAGCTGTAACCTCAGAAAGCGGGCTAAGTTGTCAACTGGCGGTGGTGGAGGAGGGTTTTTGATGTTGTTGCCTTGGTTCTGAACTAGCAATTGCATCAGTGTATTCTGCTGCTGGATCAACTAAGTGAGCTCCGGTGGAAAAGAAAATCCGGGGTCACGTCTTGGAGGCATCTGATGGCTTTAGAGGGAAGAGATTAGAATAGAATAGAATGAGGACTAAGGAGAACACTACCCATATGCACATGAGACAAACACAATCATATCATATCACTCAATCAATCAAGCAAGGGCATACAATCGATCTGACTATCGTTACAGTGCTCAGACTACACTATATACATAGGGAATACTACGAATCATATGGTGGTATACTAGAAATTTTGATCGGTGGAAGACTCCATGGTATCTGCTCCAACTTCGTCTTCATAATCATCATCACTATCGTTGGGGTCGAAGTCGGTGTCATCGATGATGATGTAGTCTCCAGAACGAATCTCCTTAGGTTCGTCGTCTTCTCCTCCTGGCGCGGGGTCTCCCATGAAAACTCCTAGCTTCCTTGTTAGGTTGTCATTCATCTCCACTAGTATCGTCATTTCCTCCTCACATCCATCGCGTGTAGACTTAAGCTCCTCTTCTAGCCCTATGATCCTAGTCATCGCCTTCTTCAAATCTATCATGCTTGCGCACATCTGGTTCTCCTGGCGACGAATGTGATGGTTTAATTCCTGGATGAATGCTGCAATGGACCTGTCCTTCCTGGTGCTGATCATCTCCCATTGCTCATCTTGGCGCCCACATATCTGGTAGATAGTGTCCTTAAGCTCCTTGTGGTAAACTTCGCCGATGCGTCCTATGGCGATGTGAGCTGCCATGCTCTTTCCTAGACTCCAGGTTGGTGCATCAAAGGAAAATTCTATGGGCTCCGTAACTGGTGTGAATGTCCTTCTTGTAACTTGAACTTGAATCATCCATCGCTCCTCTTCTGGTAAGGTGGCGGTGTAGGTCCCGGTGAAGCTTGGTATTCCGATGTTCAGGTATCTAGTGACTTCCTTCAAGTGTCGTCCAAAGGGTGTGTCTTCATCCGGTTGTGCAAACTTGCTTCTTGAGTCCGCCATCCTAAAGAGTAGAAAATGGAGAGGAGTTAGAAATGAGTAGAGAAGAGTGACCTATGGCTTTTCTTAGTGGTCGTGTCCTACATTCAGCGTGTGCTCTGATACCATCTTGTAGCGACCCGACCTCAGACGGTCAAGTCTCTGTGCTTCAGTGTCATCCCTGGATCGGTAATGCTGACACACACAGTACTCGAAGGATTTATAAGAGAGTAGCAATCACACACTTATTACAAGAATGTCTCAAAAGAGAACTTATTAAAATAAATATGGCTTATGGCCATCTAAATATGATAACAACGAAAGGTTGGGTAAATAAAGTAAGTCCATCAACTCCAATGGCATAGCTGAGTGCATGACAAACGACCTATCGCACCTTACTCCTCATCTGAAAAGTCTGCAATGTGATATGTTGCAGCCGAAAATGGGTCAGCACATGGAATATGCTGGCAACATAACACAGTAGAGCAATGAACAGGTAAATGCTACCACTACATGCATATATGGCTGGTGGAGGCTCTAAGGTTATATTGTTTTGCGAAAAGCCAATTTTTTCCTACAACAAAGGAATAAATTTTATTTAACTATCATGGTGGTTGAAACATCATTGAGAAGATTCCTCCAACTCAATCCCAATTAAAGTGATCATAACCCAACAAATTAATTTAGAGTGATGAGATCCAATCAATAACTCAAGTACCAGATACTCAAAATTGTCCATAACCGGGAACATGGCTAACCATGATTAGTTTGCACACTCTGCAGAGGTTTGCGCACTTTTCCCCACAAGACTCGATCTCCTCCATTGGATTTCTCACACTATAGGGTGTTTGAGAAATGGATGACCGAGACATAGTCTTTCAAAAGCACTAACTCTTTACTCTGGGTGGACCGTTACACCTACTTTCCCCTACATCTGCTAGCCCACCACTGAAAGAGGTCACACAACATACTCAACTATTTCAGATCCCATAATGGCTTGTGGCTGCACACAAAAGTTTCTAGCAAGAATAATCTTATGATCCCTTTGAGCCTGGGTGGCGGACTGTAGGATGATCACACGGGTATTCCGGGATATCCTAGGACAACACTGGTTTCTCTAGGTGCCCACAAGCAATCCACCCAAATGTGTATTAAAGTTGCCACCTTAAGTTGAACCATTAATTAACAATCTCACACCTGTCATGGATACACTCAAACCCAATCCACGTCTACGAGCATAGCATGGCAATATAAGCATAACGTAGAAGTAACTCCCAAGGGTTTGATAATAAAACAGGTGATAGGTTCTACCTCATCTTCTACTTCCCAAACCCACATGTTCAGAGATCCTACTCATGCAATGTGTGAGGGTTGAAACTAATGCATAAAACTGGGTGATAAAGCGGTATGATCAAAGTGTTCCTTGCCTTGCTGACGATCTGCAAATCCTAAAGACTCGTAGTAGCACGCTTCGCACTCCGGGTGTTCTATCGCACACATACGATAGCATACATAAGCAACCAAGCAAAGATGCACGGGTAAATCTCAAATAATAAGATCTAACCAAAAAGTTCAACTGAAAAACTCCGGTTTGCAAAAAACTCAAATCAAACGGAGCAACGAAACTCAAACTGCAAAAGAAACAAGATCCGTTTACTAATCTGGACTAAGGTCAAATTTTATAGTACCAAAATCTTTTTCAAGTTGGTTAAACAAAAAGAGAGCTTCGAGACGAAGATCCATGCACTTGAATCGCCTGGTTCCGATAAATGAGTGAAAAGATAAACTAAAACGAAAATCAGGGCAGAAATCGCGATCGAAAATAATTGCGGAAAACCCTGAAAAAAGAAAAACTGACGAACAGGCTAACGAACGAACGTTCGCTGTATGTGACTAACGGATGAACGGTGTTCGCTAAAACGAACGTACGGACGAACGTCCGCAAAATAAAAAAACTGAGAAAACCAAAATAAAACTAATTCTAAAAAAACGAGATCTAGGTTTACGAAAAACCGATCATTTTTTTAAACCTGTGGCTACCTCGTAGAATGGAACGGCGGCGGCGGCGATGTCCGGTGGCGGCGCAGCGCAAGGCGGCGGCGGCGCTGGCGGGGCGGATCGGTCGGCTTGGGTATCGGGGTGGGGGCTGGCGGCTCGGGCCTTCGGCCTTTTAGGAGGGCCGGCCGGGTCGGTGTGCCAGGCGGACATGGCCCGGTAAGGCGGTTCGTTTTTTCTTAAATATTCCGACGCACAGAAAAACGAAGAAAAGAAATACTAAACAGACTCCAAATATCCCAAAATAAATTTTCCCCGTCCTCTAAAAACATGCCGAACAAAGTGAACATTTACTTGGGCCTCTAATGCAATTTTGAAAAACAAGTATTTTTCCTAATTGAAATAAAATTGCAGAAAAATCCAAATAAAAATTATTATTTGATTTTAATATTTTGCCTCCAATATTTCATTTTTTGGATAAGTCATATTATCCCCTCTCATATATTTCGATATGAAATATTTTCGGGAGAAAAATCATTAAAACCAAAATGATCCTTGTTCAATATTTGATAAAACTCAAATATGAAAAACGTGAAATCCCCAACTCTCTCCGTGGGTGCTTGAGCTGCTTAGGATTTTGAGGATTAAGAAACGAAATGCAATAAAATACGATATGCATGAATGACCTGTGTATAACATTCCAAATTGAAAATTTGGGATGATACATGATTGTCGGAGATTTTTCAATAACATTAATACCATTCTCTTGGAATTGTTTCTTCGGAAAGTGCACTGTATGCTCATTACCATTAATATTAAAAGTGATATTTCTTTTATAGCAATCAATAACAGCCCCTGCAGTACTCAAGAAGGGTCTACCAATTATCAACATGTTGTCATCCTTGGGCATCTCAAGTATAACAAAGTCAGTCAAAATAGTAACATTCGCAAAAACAACGGGCACATCCTCACAGATAGAGATAGGTATGGAAGTTGACTTTTCAACCATTTGCAAAGATATTTCAGTACGTGTAAGTTTAATCAAGTCAAGTCTTTTATATAAAGAGGAAGCCATACCACTAACAACAGCTCCTAAATCACACAAAGCAGTTTTCACATAATTCTTTTTGATAGAGCAAGGTATAGTTGGCATTCCCGGATCTCCAAGTTTTTTAGGAACTCTATCTTTGAAAGTATAATTAGCAAGCATAGTGGAAATTTTAGCTTATGGTATTTTTCTCTTATTAGTGATGATGTCTTTCATATACTTAGCATAAGGAGGCATTTTCAAGATAACGGTCAAGCGAGTACGCAAAAAGACTGGCCTCAGCATCTTAGCAAAGCGTTAAAATTCTTCATCATCTTTCTTTTTAGTTGACTTGGGTGGAAAAGGCATAGGTTTTTGAACCCACAGTTCTCTTTCTTACCGTGTTTTCTAGCAATGAAGTCTATTTTATCATATCTTTTATTCTTAGGTTGTGGGTTATCAAGATCAACAGATGGTTCTAACTCAACATCATTATCTGGTTCTTTATCATTATTTGGTTGAGTATCTTCATGAACATCAACATTGTCTTTTTCATTATCACTAGGTGGATGTTCATAACCAGATTGGGTTTCAGCATCAGAGAAAGTTTCATTTTCATTATTAGGAGGTTTCTCTATCTCAGGTTCACTAGAAGCATGCAAAGTCCTATCATTTTTGTTCTTCTTTTTCTTTTTAGAAGGACTAGGTGCACTAGTGTTCTTTCTTTGTGAATCTTGTTCAATTATTTTTGGGTGTCCCTCAGGCTAAAGTGGTTCTTGAGTCATTTACCTCCTCTAGTTGCAACTCTAACAGCAAAGTCATGTGTATTATTATTCATTTCATCAAGTAATTCTCTTTGTGATTTAGCAACTTGTTCTAAATGGGTTTGTACCATTGAAGCATGTTTTCCAACACCTCTAACATAATTTGAAATTATAAATAACAAGTCACTCAAGCGAGCAATCATATCAAAATTGTATTTCAATTGTTTCATAACATTTACATTGAAGTGATCTTGCTTTCTAATATAATTTTCAAACTCATAAAGGCATTGGCTAGGGTGCATATTGTGAGGATTATCATTATCATTGAATTTTATTAGAGAATTTACCTCTACCACCTTAGGCAGTGGTGGTGTATTAAGCCCATGTATTTCTTGAATAGGAGGTAAAATTTTAACGTCCTCAGCTTTAATACCTTTTTCCTTCATAGATTTCTTTGCCTCTTGCATATCTTCAGGACTGAGATATAATATACCCCTCTTCTTTGAAGTGGGTTTAGGCGGTGGTTTACGAAGAGTCCAATCATCATAATTTTCCAATATATTATTCAATAATTCTTCATCTTGTCCAACAGTTTGTTCCCTGGAAACACAATCAGCACAACTATCTAGGAAGTCTCTAGAAGCATCGGTTAGTACATTATAGAAGATATCAAGTATTCCATTTTTCTTAAGAGGATGATCAGGCAAAGCATTAAGTAACTGGTAAAGCCTCCCCCAAGATTGTGGGAGACTTTCTTCTTTAGTTTGGACAAAGTTAAATATTTCCTGTAAGGCAGCTTGTTTCTTATGAGCAGGAAAATATTTTTCAGAGAAGTAATAAATCATATCCTGGGGACTACGCACACAACCAGGGGTAAGAGTATTGTATCAAGCTTTAGCATCACTCTTTAATGAGAATGGAAATAATTTGAGAATAAAGTAATAGTGACTTTTCTCATCATGAGTAAAAAGGGTGGCTATATCATTCAACTTAGTAAGATGTGCCACAGTAGTTGCAGTTTCATAACCATGGAAAGGATCAGATTCAACCAAAGTAATTAACTCTGGGTCGACAGAGAATTCATAATCCTTGTCATCAATAAAGTGAAGTAGCAAACTTAGGATCACATTTCATTCTAGCATTCAGAGATTTTTCTTTATACTTGCATAGTAAGTTCTCTAGATCATCTCTATCCTTACAAGCAAGAATATCTCTAGTTGTCTCCTCATTCATAACATAACCTTCCGGTACCTTAGGAAATTCATATCTAGGAAGGCTAGTTCTAGCAGGTGTTTCAGTTTCAAGCTCATCATCAGATTCAACAACATCATGTTGTATTACTCTAGCAATTTGTGCATCAAGAAATTCACCAAGTGGCACATCATCATTATCAAGCAAGGTACTAGTATCAACATAAGAATCATTCATAGTAGAAGTAGAATCATCAATAACTTGCGACATATTAGAGTTGATAGCATGTGGTGGTGTTGCAAGTTTACTCATAACATAAGGTGAATCTAAAGTAGAACTGGATGGCAGTTCCTTACCTCCCCTCATCTTTGAGTGAAATATCATAGTCTTAGCATCCTTCAGATTCTTTATAGTGATAAATTGATATAGCTATGCTCCCCAGCAACGACACCAGAAAAAGGTCTTGATAACCCACAAGTATAGGGGATCACAACAGTTTTCAAGGGTAGAGTATTCAACCCAAATTTATAGATTCGACACAAGGGGAGCCAAAGAATATTTGAAGGTATTAGCAGCTGAGTTGTCAATTCAACCACACCTGGAGATTAGTTATCTGCAGCAAGTAATCAGTAGCAAAGTAATATGATAGTTTTGATAGTACTAACAGTAGTAACGGTAACAGTGATAGCAGTAGTTTTCTAGCAAGTGTAACAGTGATGATAGGAGTAGTAACTTAGCAGAAACTATAGAAGATAAATTCGTAGGCATTGGATCGGTGACTTGTTAGATGATATTCATAATGAGACAGTTATAACCTAGGGCGATATGGCACTAGCTCCAGTTCATCAATATAATGTAGGCATGTATTCCGTAAATAGTCATACATGCTTTATTAAAAGAACTTGCATGACATATTTTGTCCTACCCTCCCGTGGCAGCTGGGGTCCATATTCGAAACTAACACCCTGTTTGGATGTAGGAAAATTAGCTTGGAATTGCGAATCTGGAATTGCCAGGAAAAATTCTGTTGTTTGGAGTGGTACAGAATTTGGGCTCAGAAAAGTCGGCCCAATTCCAAACGATCCACCCGCGCCTGTCCACCCCTCGCACAAAGTATCCGACAAGACGAGCTCAGAAAGGCTTAGAAACGCCCCACCCCCACCCCCTTACCTGTTTGCTGGACGAGCCCTCTCGCTCGTGAACACATCTTCCTCGCAACTCCCCTGAAGCAGCCGGCGGAGGCGGTCAGTTATTCCGTCCTCCTCTCCCCCTCCCATCCGTCCCCTCCCTCCTCTTCCTCCCATCTGTCCCCTCATCCTCTTCCATCTGTTCTCCATCCATGGCGCGACCTCCTCCAGCGAGGCCCTCAAACCCTAGATCCTATCGGGGATTTGCGACGGGATTAGGTCGTCCCCAGGGGAACAGCGGTGGTTGTGGAACAACGATAGTAGTGGCGCCTTCCCCTCCCGTGTGGAGCTCGATTTTTTGCAATGTTTTAAATAGCAGGCTATGGCATTTAGCGGCGACCCTTAAAAAAGCTATAGCTGGGCTATAGCGGAGCTATAGCGGTGTGACGCCCCCAATTCGACCGTACACTAATCATACACGCAACTGTGTACGATCAAGATCAGGGACTCACATGAAGATATCACAACACAACTCTACAAATAAAATAAGTCATACAAGCATCATATTACAAGCCAGGGGCCTCGAGGGCTCGAATACAAGAGCTCGATCATAGGCGAGTCAGTGGAAGCAACAATATCTGAGTACAAACATAAGTTAAACAAGTTTGCCTTAAGAAGGCTAGCACAAACTGGGATACAGATCGAAGAGGCACATGCCTCCTGCCTGGGATCCTCCTAAACTACTCCTGGTCGTCGACAGCGGGCTGCATGTAGTAGTAGGCACCTCCCAAGTAGTAGTAGTCGTTGTCGACGGTGGCGTCTGGCTCCTGGGCTCCAACGTCTGGTCGCAGCAATCGGGTATAGAAAGGGGGAAAAGAGGGAGCAAAGCAACTGTGAGTACTCATCCAAAGTACTCGCAAGCAAGGAGCTACACTAAATATGTATGCAATGGTATCAAATGGAATAAGGGTATCATATGTGGACTGAACTGCAGAATGCCGGAATAAGAGGGGGGTAGCTAGTCCAATCGAAGACTACACTTATGGTAACCTCCATCTTGCAGCAGGAGAAGAGAGTAGATGGTAAGTTCACCAAGTAGCATCGTGTCGCATAATCCTAACCGATGATCCTCCCCTCGTCGCCCTGTGAGAGAGCGATCACCGGTTGTATCTGGCACTTGTAAGGGTGTGTTTTATTAAGTATCCGGTTCTAGTTGTCATAAGGTCAAGGTACAACTCCAAGTCGTCCTGTTACCGAAGATCACAGCTATTCGAATAGATTAACTTCCCTGCAAGGGTGCACCACATTTCCCAACACGCTCGATCCCCTTTGTCCGGACACACTTTTCTGGGTCATGCCCGGCCTCGGAAGATCAACATGTCGCAGCCATACTAGGCACAACAGAGAGGTCAGCACGCCGGTCTAAATCCTATGGCGCAGGGGTCTGGGCCCATCGCCCATTGCACACATGCACGTTGCGAGGGCGGCCGGTGAGAAGACCTAGCAACCTCCATTACAAAGGAAGTTGCGTTACGCGGTCCAACCCGGCGCGTGCTGCTCAGTCGCTGACGTCATGAAGGCTTTGGCTGATACCACGACGTCGAGTGCCCATAACTGTTCCCGCGTAGATGGTTAGTGCGTATAGGCCAGTGGCCAGACTCAGATCAAATACCAAGATCTCGTTAAACGTGTTATCTTGAAATAATCGCGAACGCCGACTAGGGCCAGGCCCACCTCTCTCCTAGGTGGTCTCAACCTGCCCTGTCGCTCCGCCACAAAGTAACAGTCAGGGGCCGTCGTGAACCTAGGCCCACCTCCACCGGGGTGGAGCCACCTGCCCCTTCAGCCCCCATCTCCGAACAGTATCATAAGTAATGTAACAGTACAAGTATATATCATATGCCCGTGATCACCTCCCGAAGTGATCACGGCCCAGTAGTATAGCATGGCAGACGGACAAGAGTGTAGGGCCACTGATGATAATCTAGCATCCTAGATTAAGCATTTAGGATTGCAGGTAAGGTATCAACAGTTGTAGCAATAATGACAGGCTATGCATCAAAATATGATTAACGGAAAGCAGTATCATGCTACACTACTCTAATGCAAGCAGTATAGAGAAGAGTAGGCGATATCTGGTGACCAAGTGGGGGGGGCTTGCCTGGAAGCTTTGTCGTAAAGGAAGAAGGGTCGTCGGTGACGTAGTCATACTCAGTGTCATCAGCAATGGTCTCGGGGTCTACCGTAGAAGAAGAGGGGGAAGAAACAGTAAATACGGAGCAAACAAAGCATCAAAAAACATAACGAGGTAATACACGATGTTAGGTATGCCCTAATATGGTATTAGGTGATACCGACGAAGGGGGAAAACATCCGGGAAAGTATACCCGGTGTTTCGCGTTTTCGGACAGATGAACCGTAGGGGGAAAGTTGCGTGTTTGCTATGCTAGGGATGTGTGGCGGACGAACGGGTTGCGTATCCGGATTCGTCTCATCGTTCTGAGCAACTTTCATATACAAAGTTTTTCCATCCAAGTTACGGTTTATTTTATATTAATCTTTAAAGTTTTAAATCATTCTCTGAAATATTATCAATCCGAATTTAATAGCAAAAATGCTATATGTACACAGAAGTGTATCCAGCCAGGCCACTCAGGGACTGACTGGTGGGCCACTTTTGATTGGGTCAACAGCCCAGTCAGCAGAGGCTGACTGGTTCGGCCTTATCCACTCAAACGAGGAGCATGGGTCCCAGGTGTCATTGACACAGTATTAACTATTCATTTAAACTAATCTAATTTAGGTTAATAAGATGAGGGGCCCATTGGCAGTGTCTGTTTAGGGCATATTCTTTTTTTAATAGCTATTAGGCAAGGTGGGCCCCTAAGTCAGCGGCCAACCGCCGTTTAATCACGCGCATGCGTGCTTGTGTATGCCGGCGAGGTCCCGACACGGTCGAGGGGCTCCGGCGGCAGGCGCGGCCAGCCACGGGCGGGCGGGCGAGCACGGGGCGGCCACAGCGGCGCTGGCAGCGGCGCGTGGGCGCGCGGTCCTACAGGCGGCAGCAAAGGCGGGCCTGGCGGTGGGGGAGCAGGCCACGGGCGAGCGGGCGACGAGAGGCTGCGGCGCGAGGAGTGGCAATGGCGCGGGCAGCAGAGGAGTAGGGCGCAGGCGGCGCGGCAAGGGAGAAAGCAGGAGGCGCGCAGGCGCAGGCGGGCATGTGGGGCGCGGGAGGTGGAGCTGCGGCCGCGGTGGAAGGCGCAGCCCTAGTGCAGCTCCGGCGTGGCCGGACATGGTCACGGCGCGACCAACAGCGCGCGCGTCCAAGAGCGGGCGTTGGGAAGGCAGCGGCGGGAGTGGGGCGAGGTGCGGTGTGACGCGGCTGGGGCAAGGCTTGGCCGTGGTGAGCTGGGCTGCGCGCACAACCACGACGAGCTCGTGGCCAAGGCGGACGACGACTTCGGCCTCGAGCAGGGGAACGACTACGATGGTGGATACGCGCGGGAGAGAGAGGGGAAGGAACTAGATGCTCACGATGAGCCTGTAGAAGTGCAAAGCGGGCTCGGGGGAGAGCTCGACGGTGACGGGTTCCAGCGATGGGGATGGCGATGTAGAGGTGGAAGACGGCTCGATCCCGACGCGATGACGGCTCCCGGGTCGCGTTCGTTGGTGTAGAGGAAGTAGTGGAACACTGCGGAGCGGCTGGACACAATAGAGCGGCGAGGGGAGGTCGGTGGTCGCACCACAAGCAAATCCATGGCGACGGCTATACTCGGATTCGCGTGGGAGAGAAGGGAAGCGGCACAAGGAGGGAATGAATAGCGCTAGGGTTCGCCGGGGGGCGCAGGGTAGGTCTTGCAGGTAGGGTGGGGGTGCGGATGGCCGACGTGTGTGCATCGCCAGCAATGGCGCCGGCGGATGAGCGCCACGCTCATCCCTGCTTCTGTAGCTGGAGATGAGGGGGCAAGTGTGGTGTGGGCTGGGCCTGGTGGGGTGGTTTTGCCCCCGGTGGGTTAGGCCCAGAGGGGATACTGGGAGGGGCTTCTTTTCCCCCAACCTTTTCGTTTTGTTTTGCCTTTACTTTTTAGTTATTCTTTTCTTAATTGTTTTATTTTAGTTACCTTTTGAATTTAGTTTTATAAAACTTACCACTAGTACCTAAATTTGCATTTATAAATATACTACTGCCTCAATAATTATGGCACCCAATTAAAATAGTTTAATATTTTATTAATCATAGAAGGCAATTAATTAATTGTTTTTGTTGCTACTCTAATTATTTTAGAGCATCTAAATATTTTATAAAAGTGTTTTTTCTTCACCAATATTTATTATGGATTATGGGCCACTCATAGAATATTTTAGTTTTAACGTTTGAAAACTTTTACCGTTTGACTTGGTTTTTGATCTGGAATTCGAACCATTTTTGAACTAACGCGAGATTAGCAACAGTAATCGAGGTGACGTGGCATCATTAGAAGAGGTTTACTATAGCTTAAATACCCGAGCGGCACAATTCTCCTGCACTACAAGAAATCTCGTCCCGAGATTTAAGAGGTGTAGGAAGGGGGAAAGATCTGGTTACGAAATTCTAATGAATCTTATCAGTCTTGGTCGCTATTCTCAATGACGTCGATCCATTACATTGACGTCTTCATTTGTCTGCTTCATGTCACCATGATGAAGTCATCATCTTTTCTTCGGAATTTCACCGTACTTACAAAAGAATAAAGGGTGGGCATTCCGGGAGAACAGACCTCTGCAAGGTCGACTATCTGGTCGATAACATCAGGGGAAGGTGTCGGAAAGTAACTCTCGAATTGAACTTAAGAAGATATCGAGAGCAAGTAAGAAGGTACCATGAAAGGTTTCAAGCGGGCAGGCAATCGTTCGATGCCTGAAATAGGGCGTGAAAAGGGGTTCAGAGCAACAAGAATAAGTATCGCGTCTGATACCACAATAGGTCACTAGGAAGGTGGCTCGTGAATTACATATGAGGTCACGCGTGAGGAACAACCTTAAGAATAGGGGGTGTACAGGAGAGTCGGGTTTCAATCCTGTGGAACTGTGGGTTATGGGCCCACCATGTGGGTTAAAAGTAAAAAAGGGCGGTGATATTTTGCACAGTCATGATAACAAGGCATATCAGAGGATAGACTGTTAGTTATGTCGGCAACAATGTCGGTACCAAGGGCGAGTGACGAAGAGAACCATTTTCCTGCTCGTTGGACGAGGCGGACCAGTAGGCAAAGTTCTCGTCCATCGGTGGTTATCGGAATGTCATCAACAATAGTAACAGGGTATTGTTGACAAAATTGTACAACTAGGTGTTTACATAAGCAGGTGAATATTAGTGCTTAGATCATATAGATCACAAGAAAAGTTAAACCAAACATAGGAAAGGAAAATATGATTATCAGATTAATCAGAACAATGGACAGGAAAATGTGTTAAAACACATATTCCAGGGGTATATCCTTCCCAAGGACAAGAAGAGCATGATATCCAAGACCAGATAGAAGGTACAAGACCGTTTAGGTAAGGGGAGAGGAATTTCGTGACGTTACCCATACAACAGTGTTTGGATAATTGAGAAGAAACATTTAGCATTGGGCTTCAAATGTTCATTGAAAATTGGAGTACCACAGACATGCATCGAGATAGCATTGACATGGTCTTCAAGCAAAGGTCGGACTTTGATATACAAAGGATTCATCAGGAACAACTTATAGAATAAGTCTTACAATTTCCTCAGGGAAGAATGGTTAACCTTGCTAAAAACGAAAACTATAACAATAGGTCCTCCAGCTAGTTGAGCTAGGCATGACATCACCTTACCGGTATATAAGGACCAATGTTATAACTCTTGTAAATATGTCCCAACCATTATATTTGACTGAGATTCAGATCTGATCGGTGTCGGGATACCTCAGGCTCAGGAGGCCTGAGAAGAAAAGGTGCAAAACAAATTGACGAGACGACATTGTAAGATTCTCGGGAAATGTACTATGAAAGATAGTTCTGAAACAAGAGTTCATCATTAAATCAAGGATAGGGTGGGGAGGTGGCTGATGGACTCAACGCCAACTCACTGAGATTTCCAAAAAGATGGATTTCCACAATTACATGAACAAGGACATAACATTAGTCGGATCAAATGATATAAGGATGTATGCTCGAGGAAAACATACACAATTAAGCATTGGTTGAAAAGTTCACCCAAAATATGGTCTTAGGTAGCATGATCAATGTTAGAAAGGTGATTCAACAACCAATAGTCTAACAGTGAAATGTCGACCATTAACTTGTAAGCAATAGGGTGCTAGAGACACGAACAAGTTTGTGTTGAACGGAAGGCAATAAAGTGGTCGATGATAACACAAATCATCGAGGGCGAGGAGGGTACTTATCATCATGAATTCAATTGATATCTTGTAAGGGGTCAAAATGTTGATGATGATCACGACACATTTGTCGAGAGGTTTCAAGAAGATGTAATCGATCGGTGATGACTTCAAGTCAACGGAATGACGAAGCAAGAAGTTATTGAACCCATAGGTACGACACAAACTTGAAATCAAGCTTGTCATTCAAGGACAATTTTTATGACGAGGAAGATCGACGTAAGATTAGCTCATCATCGAAAGCTGTGCTCTGGGAATAAGGACTGGGTGGCACAGTTTAAACTTTAGCACAAGGTGATGGCCGATCAGGCTAGGATTGACATGCTCGACTACAAACTCGTGAGTAAAGGATATTACTAAGAGTTGTTTAATCGTGGTGTGGACCCGATTTAGTTATCGGTGTCCTCGAGTGACTAAGAACTCGAAACCAGGAAACATTGGAATCAGTGAGGAATAATACTCGATGAAGGCTCATAATAAGCAACATGGTTCGATGATATTATCAAGATACCAGAGGGTAACACTCGGAGGTAGAGCAAAATAGAGGGTTGACAACTGTATTGATCTACAAAAGACAAGTACTTTAACTTGTCCGAGAAAAGGAATCAAAGAATATCAACATGGACGAAACCATAGTTGCAAGGGATCCAATTCAAAGACACCGGAAGAATTATCCAACTAATTAATTTTTTTTCAAGAAGCTTCCATGATAAGTTCCACATCAGGTCCATGGGCATGAACACAAAGTTCAAGGTCGACTCTCACTTCTCCAATGCATAACCTTTCATCCACTTCTCTTTTTCGAAGAAGTTGTGGTGTTGAAATATCTGGCAAAATACCAGACGAGCATGACTCATGAAAACTTTCGACTTCACACATATTAAGGAAGGCATAGATTCAACCCATCAAGGCATCATGGAAACATATACCACAAGCTTCAATAGTAAATACCACCAGCTCGAAAACAGAGCATGGTTCACAAAGCAGAGGATACAATTTACCAAAGGCATTATATACCCATAGAAAGGCTCACAAGGTTATCCAATATGAAGGACATTGTCGGATAAAATCTGACAAAGGGTCTGGTGGTCCATAAGGGATCTGATGTGAGCATCGGTACTCCACCAGAGGAAGAAAGAATGCAATGAGGTAAGATTATAGAAACAACTGACTAACTCAAAGCTCAAATGCAAAAGAATTAAGATTTCCAAATCAAGGGATCAGAAGCATAGGCTCTGATCAAAAGATAAATGAATTGAATAGTCATAGATCGACAATCAATCAAGGTTTGAATTGCCGAGAACCAACTCATGTTCGGAGTGACGTCTGCGGCCAGAAGAACAAATTCTAAGGTCTGATTGAGGATTGCGAGCATTCGCAACATATTGAATCAACGGACTCAAATGATGATGACCAAGGCTGCCAATAAGATTACCATAGTTACGTGATTAATCATAATGAAAGCAAGCAAGAAATTCCAGAGCAATAGGTTGCTGAGGATCGGAAGATCGAATGGTATTTCGAAGACTTCTGTGAAACACATGAACAACTGGGGGCGAGTGGATACTCGGTAAGTGTGAGAAAGTATCCGTAGGGGTATTTCTGCGGCAAGGAACTACAAGATAGTGGTACAAGGGATTCTTAAAAGTCGGAGAGCAATTTGATGCGTCTTGTAACAACAAGAGAAACTCAGAGTAATGGTATGAACAACAAGTGTATGTCGTTATCCATATGGATATATCGGTAGTAGGGAATTTAAAATGCAGAGGGCACAAGGGTCTCGGGAATGGTCGAAGAGTATCTTCAACATCTTCTGGTGCAGTAGACGATCATCTGGAATGAGGGGCTCTCCGAGAGAAAGTATTATTGAGAACGTAAAGTTAGATTTAGTAAAACCATTTTAACCCGAATAGGAGAGAGATCAGAGTCCCAGAGTATAGACGAGGAATAAAAGATCCTAATACCACCCAATGGCGACATGGGCCGGTAAGCCACACAGCCATGTTAGTAAGACAATTTTCACTGACTAGACTCAACTTTGGCCAAGGAGTATGGAAGGGGGATTCCAACAGGCAGTCGGCTCTGATACCAACTTGTGACGCCCCCAATTCGACCATACACTAATCATACACGCAAATGTGTACGATTAAGATCAGGGTTCACCGGGGGGCGCGGGGTAGGTCTTGCAGGCAGGGTGGGGGTGCGGATGGCCGACATGTGTGCATCGCCGGCAATGGCGCCGGCGGATGAGCGCCACGCTCATCCCTGCTTCTGTAGCTGGAGATGAGGGGGGCAAGTGTGGTGTGGGCTGGGCCTGGTGGGGTGGTGTTGCCCCCGGTGGGCTAGGCCCAGAGGGGATACGGGGAGGGGCTTCTTTTCCCCCAACCTTTTCGTTTTGTTTTGCCTTTACTTTTTAGTTATTCTTTTCTTAATTGTTTTATTTTAGTTACCTTTTGAATTTAGTTTTATAAAACTTACCACTAGTACCTAAATTTGCATTTATAAATATACTACTGCCTCAATAATTATGGCACCCAATTAAAATAGTTTAATACTTTATTAATTATAAAAGGCAATTAATTAATTGTTTTTGTTGCTGCTCTACTTATTTTAGAGCATCTAAATATTTTATAAAAGTGTGTTTTCTTCACCAATATTTATTATGGATTATGGCCACTCATAGAATATTTTAGTTTTAATGTTTGAAAACTTTTACCGTTTGACTTGGTTTTTGATCTTGAATTCGAACCGTTTTCGAACTAACGCGAGATTAGCAACAATAATCGAGGTGACATGGCATCATTAGAAGAGGTTTACTGTAGCTTAAATACCCGGGCGTCACAAGAGGCAAATTGTACATGAAATCATTTAGCGGCAACACCCTCAAACAGCTATAGCGGAGCTATAGCGGGGCTATAGCCGGCTATTTAAAACTATGATTTTTTGTGGTGTCCTAAGGGGAACTTCAATTTTTTCTGTACCTTCTCAGATGCAGTCCATTGCCTCAAATTTAAGAGCTTGGATTTGTGTGTTGCTAACTTATGATTTGTTTGAACTATGCAGTTTCTCAGGGGATTTTAGGATCTCAAATTTCGGTGGTGTCAAGTTATATTATCTACTCCTCCTTCATGTTTGTACTGTGATGTTGTTGCCATGGTTTAGTATGTATCACTGCTCTGAATAATTAATGGACAAATGGTGTCTGCATTGTAGCTTTTTTATCATGTCCAAACAAGAGTTGGTTGCCTACATTACCGAAGAGAACAAAAGATAAAAAGAAAGAGGATATTGTTGACAAAGCAGTATTTTTAAATGTCATGTCTAGCATTTTCTTATGTTAGTTCTCAGAGGGCAGTGACAAATCTCGGATGCTTCGATGATGATGAGGAAAAGGTTTCATATCGGAAGTATATATTGAAACAAACTTATGAGGGGTCCGAGACAACTTGCTATGATAAGCTACGCTTAACTAAAAGAAACTTCCATGATCTTTGCGCTATGTTGCCTGAGAAGTGTGGTCTCGAAGATAGCACGTTTGTGACAGTAGAAGAAAATGTTGCTATGTTCTTACAAGTTGTTGAACATGGACTTAAAATGAGGATGTTGGGTGGCACGTACCAGCGTTCTTTAGGGACTATCAGTAGGCATTTCTCTACTATGTTATCAGCCATCCTCTCTCTAACTAGGGAGTTTATAGAGCATCCTGATCATTCTATCACCCCTCCCGATGATTACAAGTGGAAGTGGTTTCCTAATGCACTTGGAGCACTAGATGGGTGTCATATTCCGGTGTTTGTTAATGCTACTAACAAATGGACTTATAGGAATAGGTACCAAGATATCAGCACTAACATGCTAGGTGTGATTGATTGGAACATGAAATTTCTCTATGTTCTACCTGATTGGGAGGGTTCGGCATTGGACTCGAGAGTGCTAAAATATGTTATGAGAATCGATCACGAAGATGCATTTGTTGTACCATAGGGTATGACTCTTTCTCTTTGCGTTTCATTTCTCATATTTAGTTGTTAGCTAACTTACGTACTTGTCAATAGGAAAGTACTATAGCTAACTTACGTACTTGTCAATAGGAAAGTACTATCTTGTTGATGCTAGCTATACTAATGGACCTGGATTTCTATCTCCATTCAGATCCACTCGGTACCACTTGAAAGAGTGGGTTGCAAGTCAACAACAACCCCAAATGAAATAGAGTTGTATAACTTGCGCCATGCTCGTGCTAGAAATTTTGTGGAGAGAACCTTTGGCTTGTTGAAAAAATGGACCATCTTGCGTTCTTGTTCTTTCTTTGGCATAGAGGACCAGGTAACGCATGTCCATTTGATTGTTCATATGGGCCATCCTATGTTACTTCTTTGACAATAAACAATATTTGCACATTCATCTTATTAATGCGTGTTGTGTGTTACACAACTATGCAAGGGATAGGCAGCATATGAGAGATAATTTGTTGCTTCCGGAAGTCGACGCTGAGCTAGCGGCTATGACTCCTGAGCCTGCGGATGATGCTACTTTCATTACAAGTGTCCAACAAACAAATGCATGGTCCAATTTTAGGCAGCAATTTGCGGATGAGATGTATGCCGAGTACCTCGTGGCGCATGGAGAACTAGAGATTGAGTAGATAGTAGCGATGGAGTAGATAGCTAGCTGATGGTGCCTTTTTTCATTCTAGCTTGGTGATGGTGCCCTGTTTTGTGTGGTAGCATGCTGGCTGTGATGGTGCCTTCTGTGTTATATGTTGTACATGCTTCATCTTTTATTCGTACTAATATATGTATATATATATATATATATATGTTTTACCTTACTCGTACTTGTAGAAATGTTCTTACTTTTATGCACGTTCATTTATTTTACTTAGCTTGTAGAAGCATGCTTGAAACAAAAGGAAAAAAAGTAGAGTGTAGCTTACATGGACTGCTGAGATGGACACGACATTGTTGGTCGCCCTTGTTGAGCATCACAACAATGTTGACCATGCTCAAAATGGTTGGAAGGCACATGTGTATAATGCTTGCATTAAGCATGTCAAGGATACATGTGATGTTGACATTACGAAGGAAAACATAACAGGAAGAATCAAAACATTTGACAAGCAGTATGAGATCATTACCAAGATGCTTGCTCAGAGTGGCTTTGGATGGGATTGGGTAAATAACATGGTGTCGGTTCATAGTGACGAAGTGTGGTCTCGATATGTGGAGGTACTTAACACCAAATTTATTTTGTGGTTATTTTTGCAACTTCGATATCATCTCTAATATTTGTGTGTTTCATGTAGGCTAACAAGGACACACATGCCTATAGGAAAAAGGTAGTGCTCAATTGGGAGTCTATCAATACCATATATTCAAAAGATCATGCAACCGGTGTAGGTGCTAGGACAGGAGCTGCATGTGTTCAAGAACCACAAGAAACACCCGTTGTTGAAGAATCTCCTGAGGTGCCTCAAAAGAGGGAACGCACCGGGATGCTATCTTGTGCATGATGGGAAAGATGAAGATGTATTTTGATGACACTTTGAAGACAACCGAGCCACTTCCTATGCTAAAGGTGACTCCTCCAACAGAAATCCTTGCCGCACTAAAGCAGGTACCAGATTTGGAGGATAGTGATATGCCGAGAGCTTATGGAAAGTTGATCGTCAATGAGCGTTTGTTTGAAGCACTCATGGCGCTACCTGAGGAGTTAAGGAAGCCATGGGTCTTGACCATCGATTGATTGTTACTATCCTGTTTAGTTGATGGATGGACTACTATGTACTTTGTTGTTTGCGAACTGTCTATTTGTGCTATGTGTATGAGACATAAAACTATCCACTTGTGCTATGTGTAAGAGACATAAACTATCAAAATTATTATATGTCATGCTTCCATGTTCCATATTAATTTGTACTTATGTTAATTGTTTTGACCTTATTTGGAACATTTGAATGCTATTATGTGTGTAAAATAATATAAACAATATATATATATAAATTCAAATATACATATAATACTTCTTTCCATATATGTACAGAAGTTTATATTGTCCAAACTCAAAAAACATCCAATTCCATGGTTTGTACATCCAAACAGCAATTGGAATTAAGTGCTACCCTGTGATTCCAAAAATAAATTTCATGCACAACCAAACAATAGAATTCGAATTGGAGCCCATTTCCTTCCATCTTGGATTTGGAATTTCCCGTCCAATTCAATTCCAAGTAATTTTTCCTACATCCAAACACAACGTAAGGGATATTAAGGCCTCCTTTTAATAGAGAACCAGAACAAAGCATTAACACATAGTGAATACATGAATTCCTCAAACTACGATCATCACCGGGAGTGGGCCCGGTTGTTGTCACTCCGGGGTTGCTGGATCATAACATGTAGTATGTGACTATAACTCGCAAGGTCGGATCTAAAACATGGATATAATGATGAATTCACAAACGGTTCAGATTTGAGTTCATGGTACATAGGCCCAAAGTGACAAGCATTAAACGTAGCAAAGTCGTAGCAACATCAATCTAAGAACATAGTGGATACTAGGGATCAAGCCCTAACAAAACTAACTCGATTACATGATGAATCTCATCCAACTGCTCACTGACCAGCGAGCCTACGAAGGATTTACTCATTGCCGGTGAGGAGCATCATGGAATTGGCGATGGAGAAGGGTTGGTGATGATGAAGAACAAAGATCCCCCTCTCTAGAGCCCCAAACGGACTCCAGATCTGGCCTCCCGATGAAGAACAGGAGGTGACGGCGGCTCCATCTCGTGGAACACAATAATTCTTTTTCCCTGATTTTTTTCTCCAAAAATAGGATTTTATAGCGTTAGAATCAGGTTCTGCGGGGACACCATGTGGGTACAACCCACCTAGGCGCGCCAAGGGAGGGGGCGCGCCCTGGTGGGTTGTACCACCCAGGGGCCCCTCTCCGGTAGGTCTTGGCTCCAGAAATTCTCTTTTATTATATAAAAATCCTCGCAAAGTTTCGTTCCATTCCGAGAACTTTTATTTCTGCACAAAAATAACACCATGGTAGTCCTGCTGAAAACAGCGTCAGTCCAGGGTTAGTTTCATTCGAATCATGAAAATTAGAGTCCAAAACAAGAGGAAAAGTGTTAGGAAAAGTAGATGCGTTGGAGACGTATCAAGTGTCAAGCTGGGGGTCTTCCTCGACGAGTTGATCGACAAGTTGAAGGCGCATGAAGAGGGGAGGGCCGAGCGTTTCGCGACCGACTCGCCGAGGCTCACTCGTAATGCCCTCTGCATGGTCTTGAGCAACATCGCCTATAGTCACCCGGAGCTCGACCTCGACGATGGCTTCAGGAAGCCGCTAGCAGGTGCTGACGTCGCCGCTGTTGAGGAGAAGGCCGCTCCCCGCGCCGATAGGGTTCTTCATGTTTAAACTATCCCACCTTCTCCTGTAATGAAACATGACGCGTGTCTCGTGTTTAGTCGTTTTATCACTAGTGTTTGTGCGAAACTGATATTCCTTGCTGAACCTTTTAAATGCGTGTTTACCCCTCGGCTCTAGTGAGTGTTCGTATTGTGAAAACCTGATGACCCACAAGTATAGGGGATTTATCATACTCCTTTCGATAACTAAGAGTGTCAAACCCAACGAGGAGCAGAAGGAAATGATAAGCAGTTTTCAGTAAGCTATTCTCTGCAAGCACTAAAATTATCGATAACAGATAGTTTTGTGATAAGGTAATTTGTAACGGGTAACAAGTAATAAAAGTAAATAAGGTGCAGCAAGATGACCCAATCCTTTTTGTAGCAAAGGACAAGCCTGGACAAACTCTTATATAAAGGAAAGCGCTCCCGAGGACACATGGGAATTATCGTCAAGCTAGTTTTCATCATGCTCATATGATTCACGTTCGGTACTTTGATAATTTGATATGTGGGTGGACCGGTGCTTGGGTACTGCCCTTCCTTGGACAAGCATCCCACTTATGATTAACCCCTCTCGCAAGCATCCGCAACTACAAAAGAAGTATTAAGGTAAACCTAACCATAACATGAAACAAATGGATCCAAATCAGCCCCTTACGAAGCAACGCATAAACTAGGTTTAAGCTTCTGTCACTCTAGCAACACATCATCTACTTATTACTTCCCAATGCCTTCCCCTAGGCCCAAATAATGGTGAAGTGCCATGTAGTCGACGTTCACATGACACCACTAGAGGAGAGACAACATACCTCTCATCAAAATATCGAACGAATACAAAATTCACATGACTACTTATAGCAAGACTTCTCCCATGTCCTCAGAAACAAACGTAACTACTCACAAATCATATTCATGTTCATAATCAGAGGGGTATTAATATGCATAAAGGATCTGAATATATGATCTTCCACCAAATAAACCAACTAGCATCAACTACAAGGAGTAATCAACACTACTAGCAACCCACATGTACCAATCTAAGGTTTTGTGAAAAAGATTGGATACAAGAGATGAACTAGGGTTTGAGATGAGATGGTGCTGGTGAAGATGTTGAGAGGAGTGGTGATGGCGCGGGCAACAGTGGAGCAGGGCACAGGCAGCGCGGCAAGGGAGAATGGAGGAGGCGCGCGGGCGCAGGAGGGCATGTGGGGCGCGGGAGGTGGAGCCGCGGCCGCGGTGGAAGGCGCAGCCCTAGTGCAGCTCCGGTGTGGCCGGACATGGTCACGGTGCGGCCAACAGCGCGCGTGTCCAGGAGCGGGCGTTGGGAAGGCAGCGGCCGGAGTGGGGCGAGGTGCGGTGTGACGCGGCTGGGGCAAGGCTTGGCCATGGTGAGCTGGGCTTCGCACACAGCCACGACGAGCTCGTGGCCAAGGTGGATGACGGCTTCGGCCTCGAGTAGGGGAACAACTACGGTGGTGGATGCGCGCGGGAGAGAGAGGGGAAGGGACTAGATGTTCGGGGGAGAGCTTGACAGCGACGGGTTCCGGCGATGGGGATGACGATGTAGAGGTGGAAGATGGCTCGATCCCGACGCGGTGACGGCTCCCGGGTCGCGTTCGTTGGCGTAGAGGGCATAGTCGAACACTGCGGGGCGGCTGGACACAATAGAGCAGCGAGGGGAGGTCGGTGGTCGCGCCAGCAGCAAATCCATGGCGACGGCTATACTCGGATTCGCGTGGGAGAGAAGGGAAGTGGCACAATGAGGGAATGAATGGCGCTAGGGTTCACCGGGGGGCGCGGGGTAGGTCTTGCAGGCAGGGTGGGGGTGCGGATGGCCGACATGTGTGCATCGCCGGCAATGGCGCCGGCGGATGAGCGCCACGCTCATCCCTGCTTCTGTAGCTGGAGATGAGGGGGGCAAGTGTGGTGTGGGCTGGGCCTGGTGGGGTGGTGTTGCCCCCGGTGGGCTAGGCCCAGAGGGGATACGGGGAGGGGCTTCTTTTCCCCCAACCTTTTCGTTTTGTTTTGCCTTTACTTTTCAGTTATTCTTTTCTTAATTGTTTTATTTTAGTTACCTTTTGAATTTAGTTTTATAAAACTTACCACTAGTACCTAAATTTGCATTTATAAATATACTACTGCCTCAATAATTATGGCACCCAATTAAAATAGTTTAATATTTTATTAATTATAAAAGGCAATTAATTAATTGTTTTTGTTGCTGCTCTACTTATTTTAGAGCATCTAAATATTTTATAAAAGTGTGTTTTCTTCACCAATATTTATTATGGATTATGGGCCACTCATAGAATATTTTAGTTTTAATGTTTGAAAACTTTTACCGTTTGACTTGGTTTTTGATCTTGAATTCGAACCGTTTTCGAACTAACGCGAGATTAGCAACAATAATCGAGGTGACATGGCATCATTAGAAGAGGTTTACTATAGCTTAAATACCCGGGCGTCACAAGAGGCAAATTGTACATGAAATCATTTAGCGGCAACACCCTCAAACAGCTATAGCGGAGCTATAGCGGGGCTATAGCCGGCTATTTAAAACTATGATTTTTTGTGGTGTCCTAAGGGGAACTTCAATTTTTTCTGTACCTTCTCAGATGCAGTCCATTGCCTCAAATTTAAGAGCTTGGATTTGTGTGTTGCTAACTTATGATTTGTTTGAACTATGCAGTTTCTCAGGGGATTTTAGGATCTCAAATTTCGGTGGTGTCAAGTTATATTATCTACTCCTCCTTCATGTTTGTACTGTGATGTTGTTGCCATGGTTTAGTATGTATCAATGCTCTGAATAATTCATGGACAAATGGTGTCTGCATTGTAGCTTTTTTATCATGTCCCAACAAGAGTTGGTTGCCTACATTACCGAAGAGAACAAAAGATAAAAAGAAAGAGGATATTGTTGACAAAGCAGTATTTTTAAATGTCATGTCTAGCATTTTCTTATGTTAGTTCTCAGAGGGCAGCGACGAATCTCGGATGCTTCGATGATGATGAGGAAAAGGTTTCATATCGGAAGTATATATTGAAACAAACTTATGAGGGGTCCGAGACAACTTGCTATGATAAGCTACGCTTAACTAAAAGAAACTTCCATGATCTTTGCGCTATGTTGCCTGAGAAGTGTGGTCTCGAAGATAGCACGTTTGTGACAGTAGAAGAAAACTTTGCTATGTTCTTACAAGTTGTTGGACATGGACTTAAAATGAGGATGTTGGGTGGCACGTACCAGCGTTCTTTAGGGACTATCAGTAGGCATTTCTCTACTATGTTATCAGCCATCCTCTCTCTAACTAGGGAGTTTATAGAGCTTCCCGATCATTCTATCACCCCTCCCGATGATTACAAGTGGAAGTGGTTTCCTAATGCACTTGGAGCACTAGATGGGTGTCATATTCCGGTGTTTGTTAATGCTACTAACAAATGGACTTATAGGAATAGGTACCAAGATATCAGCACTAACATGTTAGGTGTGATTGATTGGAACATGAAATTTCTCTATGTTCTACTTGATTGGGAGGGTTCGGCATCGGACTCGAGAGTGCTAAAATATGTTATGAGAATCGATCACGAAGATGCATTTGTTGTACCATAGGGTATGACTCTTTCTCTTTGCGTTTCATTTCTCATATTTAGTTGTTAGCTAACTTACGTACTTGTCGATAGGAAAGTACTATAGCTAACTTACGTACTTGTCAATAGGAAAGTACTATCTTGTTGATGCTAGCTATACCAATGGACCTGGATTTCTATCTCCATTCAGATCCACTCGGTACCACTTGAAAGAGTGGGTTGCAAGTCAACAACAACCCCAAAATGAAATAGAGTTGTATAACTTGCGCCATGCTCGTGCTAGAAATTTTGTGGAGAGAACCTTTGGCTTGTTGAAAAAATGGACCATCTTGCGTTCTTGTTCTTTCTTTGGCATAGAGGACCAGGTAATGCATGTCCATTTGATTGTTCATATGGGCCATCCTATGTTACTTCTTTGACAATAAACAATATTTGCACATTCATCTTATTAATGCGTGTTGTGTGTTACACAACTATGCAAGGGATAGGCAGCATATGAGAGATAATTTGTTGCTTCCGGAAGTCGATGCTGAGCTAGCGGCTATGACTCCTGAGCCTGCGGATGATGCTACTTTCATTACAAGTGTCCAACAAACAAATGCATGGTCCAATTTTAGGCAGCAATTTGCGGATGAGATGTATGCCGAGTACCTCGTGGCGCATGGAGAACTAGAGATTGAGTAGATAGTAGCGATGGAGTAGATAGCTAGCTGATGGTGCCTTTTTTCATTCTAGCTTGGTGATGGTGCCCTGTTTTGTGTGGTAGCATGCTGGCTGTGATGGTGCCTTCTGTGTTATATGTTGTACATGCTTCATCTTTTATTCGTACTAATATATGTATATATATATATATGTTTTACCTTACTCGTACTTGTAGAAATGTTCTTACTTTTATGCACGTTCATTTATTTTACTTAGCTTGTAGAAGCATGCTTGAAACAAAAGGAAAAAAAGTAGAGTGTAGCTTACATGGACTGCTGAGATGGACACGACATTGTTGGTCGCCCTTGTTGAGCATCACAACAATGTTGACCATGCTCAAAATGGTTGGAAGGCACATGTGTATAATGCTTGCATTAAGCATGTCAAGGATACATGTGATGTTGACATTACGAAGGAAAACATAACAGGAAGAATCAAAACATTTGACAAGCAGTATGAGATCATTACCAAGATGCTTGCTCAGAGTGGCTTTGGATGGGATTGGGTAAAGAACATGGTGTCGGTTCATAGTGACGAAGTGTGGTCTCGATATGTGGAGGTACTCAACACCAAATTTATTTTGTGGTTATTTTTGCAACTTCGATATCATCTCTAATATTTGTGTGTTTCGTGTAGGCTAACAAGGACACACATGCCTATAGGAAAAAGGTAGTGCTCAATTGGGAGTCTATCAATACCATATATTCAAAAGATCATGCAACCGGTGTAGGTGCTAGGACAGGAGCTGCATGTGTTCAAGAACCACAAGAAACACCCGTTGTTGAAGAATCTCCTGAGGTGCCTCAAAAGAGGGAACGCACCGGGATGCTATCTTGTGCATGATGGGAAAGATGAAGATGTATTTTGATGACACTTTGAAGACAACCGAGCCACTTCCTATGCTAAAGGTGACTCCTCCAACAGAAATCCTTGCCGCACTAAAGCAGGTACCAGATTTGGAGGATAGTGATATGCCGAGAGCTTATGGAAAGTTGATCGTCAATGAGCGTTTGTTTGAAGCACTCATGGCGCTACCTGAGGAGTTAAGGAAGCCATGGGTCTTGACCATCGATTGATTGTTACTATCCTGTTTAGTTGATGGATGGACTACTATGTACTTTGTTGTTTGCGAACTGTCTATTTGTGCTATGTGTATGAGACATAAAACTATCCACTTGTGCTATGTGTAAGAGACATAAACTATCAAAATTATTATATGTCATGCTTCCATGTTCCATATTAATTTGTACTTATGTTAATTGTTTTGACCTTATTTGGAACATTTGAATGCTATTATGTGTGTAAAATAATATAAACAATATATATATATATATTCAAATATACATATAATACTTCTTTCCATATATGTACAGAAGTTTATATTGTCCAAACTCAAAAAACATCCAATTCCATGGTTTGTACATCCAAACAGCAATTGGAATTAAGTTCTACCCTGTGATTCCAAAAATAAATTTCATGCACAACCAAACAATAGAATTCAAATTGGAGCCCATTTCCTTCCATCTTGGATTTGGAATTTCCCGTCCAATTCAATTCCAAGTAATTTTTCCTACATCCAAACACAACGTAAGGGATATTAAGGCCTCCTTTTAATAGAGAACCAGAACAAAGCATTAACACATAGTGAATACATGAATTCCTCAAACTACGGTCATCATCGGGAGTGGGCCCGGTTGTTGTCACTCCGGGGTTGCTGGATCATAACATGTAGTATGTGACTATAACTCGCAAGGTCGGATCTAAAACACGGATATAATGATGAATTCACAAACGGTTCAGATTTGAGTTCATGGTACCCAGGCCCAAAGTGACAAGCATTAAACGTAGCAAAGTCATAGCAACATCAATCTAAGAACATAGTGGATACTAGGGATCAAGCCCTAACAAAACTAACTCGATTACATGATGAATCTCATCCAACTGCTCACTGACCAGCGAGCCTACGAAGGATTTACTCATTGCCGGTGAGGAGCATCATGGAATTGGCGATGGAGAAGGGTTGGTGATGATGAAGAACAAAGATCCCCCTCTCTGGAGCCCCAAACGGACTCCAGATCTGGCCTCCCGATGAAGAACAGGAGGTGACGGTGGCTCCATCTCGTGGAACACGATAATTCTTTTTCCCTGATTTTTTTCTCCAAAAATAGGATTTTATAGCGTTAGAATCAGGTTCTGCAAGGACACCATGTGGGTACAACCCACCTAGGCACGCCAGGGGAGGGGGCGCGCCCTGGTGGGTTGTACCACCCAGGGCCCCCTCTCCGGTAGGTCTTGGCTCCAGAAATTCTCTTTTATTATATAAAAATCCTCGCAAAGTTTCGTTCCATTCTGAGAACTTTTATTTCTGCACAAAAATAACACCATGGTAGTCCTGCTGAAAACAGCGTCAGTCCAGGGTTAGTTTCATTCGAATCATGAAAATTAGAGTCCAAAACAAGAGGAAAAGCGTTAGGAAAAGTAGATGCGTTGGAGACGTATCAAGTGTCAAGCTGGGGGTCTTCCTCGACGAGTTGATCGACAAGTTGAAGGCGCATGAAGAGGGGAGGGCCGAGCGTTTCGCGACCGACTCGCCGAGGCTCACTCGTAATGCCCTCTTCATGGTCTTGAGCAACATCGCCTATAGTCACCCGGAGCTCGACCTCGACGATGGCTTCAAGAAGCCGCTAGCAGGTGCTGACGTCGCCGCTGTTGAGGAGAAGGCCGCTCCCCACGCCGATAGGGTTCTTCATGTTTAAACTATCCCACCTGGTCCTGTAATGAAACATGACGTGTGTCTCGTGTTTAGTCGTTTTATCACTAGTGTTTGTGCGAAACTGATATTCCTTGCTGAACCTTTTAAATGCGTGTTTACCCCTCGGCTCTAGTGAGTGTTCGTATTGTGAAAACCTGATGACCCACAAGTATAGGGGATTTATCATACTCCTTTCGATAACTAAGAGTGTCAAACCCAACGAGGAGCAGAAGGAAATGATAAGCAGTTTTTAGTAAGCTATTCTCTGCAAGCACTAAAATTATCGATAACAGATAGTTTTGTGATAAGGTAATTTGTAACGGGTAACAAGTAATAAAAGTAAATAAGGTGCAGCAAGATGACCCAATCCTTTTTGTAGCAAAGGACAAGCCTGGACAAACTCTTATATAAAGGAAAGCGCTCCCGAGGACACATGGGAATTATCGTCAAGCTAGTTTTCATCATGCTCATATGATTCACGTTCGGTACTTTGATAATTTGATATGTGGGTGGACCGGTGCTTGGGTACTGCCCTTCCTTGGACAAGCATCCCACTTATGATTAACCCCTCTCGCAAGCATCCGCAACTACAAAAGAAGTATTAAGGTAAACCTAACCATAACATGAAACATATGGATCCAAATCAGCCCCTTACGAAGCAACGCATAAACTAGGGTTTAAGCTTCTGTCACTCTAGCAACCCATCATCTACTTATTACTTCCCAATGCCTTCCCCTAGGCCCAAATAATGGTGAAGTGTCATGTAGTCGACGTTCACATGACACCACTAGAGGAGAGACAACATACCTCTCATCAAAATATCGAACGAATACAAAATTCACATGACTACTTATAGCAAGACTTCTCCCATGTCCTCAGGAACAAACGTAACTACTCACAAATCATATTCATTTTCATAATCAGAGGGGTATTAATATGCATAAAGGATCTGAATATATGATCTTCCACCAAATAAACCAACTAGCATCAACTACAAGGAGTAATCAACACTACTAGCAACCCACATGTACCAATCTGAGGTTTTGTGAAAAAGATTGGATACAAGAGATGAACTAGGGTTTGAGATGAGATGGTGCTGGTGAAGATGTTGATGGAGATTGACCCCTTCAAATGAGAGGATCGATGGTGATGACGATGGTGATGATTTCCCCCTCCCAGAGGGATGTTTCCCCGGCAGAACAGCTCCGCCGGAGCCCTATATTGGTTCCGCCAAGGTTCTACCTCGTGGCGGCGGAGTTTCGTCCCGAGAGCTTGCTTATGATTTTTTCCAGGGCGAAAGACTTCATATAGCCAAAGATGGGCACCGGAGGCCTGCCATGGGGCCCACGAGGCAGGGGGCACGCCCAAGGGGGTAGGGCGCGCCCCCACCCTCGTGGATGGTGGGTGGCCCCCTGGTGCTTCATTCACCCAATATTTTTTTATATATTCTGAAACTGACTTCCATAAAATTTCAGGACTTTTGGAGTTGTGCAGAATAGGTCTCTAATATTTGCTCCTTTTCCAGCCCAGAATTCCAGCTGCCGGCATTCTCCCTCTTCGTGTAAACCTTGTAAAATAAGATAGAATAGGCATAAGTATTGTGACATAATGTGTAATAGCAGCACATAATGCAATAAATATTGATACAAAAGCATGATGCATAATGGACGTATCAACTCCCCCAAGCATAAACCTCGCTTGTCCTCAAGAGAAAGCCGATATCCAAAACTCACATCCAATTTGCTATATATATCATGATCTTTCCAACAGATTGTGCTTGCCAAAGGATAAAATGTAAAAAGGAAAGGTGAATATCACCATGACTCTTGTATGAAGTATAAGATAAGAATTCGCAGAGGGAAGTAGAGGTTATCATGTGTTTTTATGGTTGGATGCACGAAATCTTAATGCAAAAGAACTTCACTTTATATTGCCACTTGTGATATGGACCTTTATTATGCAGTCCGTCGCTTTTATTTATTCCACGTCACAAGATCATATAAAGATTATTTTCTCCACACTAACAAATCATACATATTTAGAGAGCAATTTTTATTGCTTGCAACAATGACAACTTACTTGAAGGATCTTACTCAATCCATAGGTAGATATGGTGGACTCTCATGGCAAAACTAGGTTTAAGGATATATGGAAGCACAAGTAGTATCTCTACTTCGTGCAAAGAATTTGGCTAGCATGAGGAGGAAAGGCAAGCTCAACATGTTGGATGATCCATGACAATATAATTTATTTCAGATGTAAGAAAACATAACCAATTACATTGTCTTCCTTGTCCAACGTCAACTTTTTAGCATGTCATATTTTAATGAGTGCTCACAATCATAAAATATGTCCAAGATAGTATATTTATATGTGAAAACCTCTCTTTCTTTATTACTTTCTATTAATTGCAACGATGACCAAAACTATGTTTGTGAACTCTCAACAACTTTTATTCATCATACTCTTTATATGTGAAGTCATTGCTCTCCATAAAATCAATATGATCTCTTTATTTCTTTTTTATTCTTACTCTTATTCCCTCAAGATCATAGCAATATAACAAAGCCCTTGACTCAGCACTAATCTTTATTATATATAGCTCACGGACTCGATTACATAGAAGGATCATAAAGCAAAACTCAAAACTAGATCATACTAAACTTTGTTCTACTAGATCAAGATATTACCAAAAGGATCAAACTAAGAAAAATGATAAAGATAAAAAGTGTGATAGTGATATGATACCGGGGCACTCCCCCAAGCTTGGCAGTTGCCAAAGTGAGTGCCCATACCCATGTGTTTATGTCTCCTTCCTCGGAGGTGGTGATGATGGAGTTGTTGATGATATAGGCTTGTCGTCCATCTTCCAAGGCATAGGCTCACCATCATAGAAGGATGATTGAGTCTCCGAGATCCTCGAATCTGCAGCCAAACTCATCCTCTTGAATCTATATTCATACTCACAGTTTTGGTTTTGCGGGTCATAGATCTAGGCTTGGAGATGCTCGATTTTCTCGTGACGCTTGAAGATGGTCTCCCGGATGTTCCTGGCATCTAGCTTGGTGTTGTTGATGAACTCCGTGATCATTATGTGGTTGGCGTCGAGTCCACATTCCACCATCTCCTGGCACTTGAAAACTTGTTGCTCCATTGCTTCGAGTCTTGTCTCCACGCTTCCGATCCTCCTTGGTCCCTCAACAGCGCGGATGTGCAGCAACCCCTCACGCATCTCAATGGTTTAAGGGTGTTGCAGCACCTCCGCGAGGTAGGGGTTGATGACCTTCTCGAAGAACTTGTCCTTGGGGGCACTTGTAGATGTCATGGCGATCTAGATCTGTCAGAAAAATAGCTCGAAACAAAGACAGAAGATATTTGCGTGATACAATGGTCAAAACCTTCGGGAGATTACATAATGAATTTTTACTGACCAACAGAAGTATCGTGCAAGAAAACGGAGTCCGGAGGGCACACAAGGTACCCACGAGGCAGGGGGCGCGCCCTCCACCCTCGTGGATGCCTCGTGTCCTTCCCAGACTGCTTCTTATTTTCCTATTTTCTTAAATATTCCATAACAGAGAAAAAATGCTATTAGAACTGTTTTGGAGTCGGTTTACTTACCGTACCACATACCTATTCCTTTTCAGAGTCTGAAACATTCTGGAAAGTGTCCCTTATGTATTCCTCCGGGGTTACGGTTTCAATAACATTAGTTTCAACATTTATAGGATTACCTGAGATATAATGTTTGATTCTTTGACCGTTCACCACCCGCAAATTTGTGCCTTCGAAGTTGTTGATTTTTATGGCACCGGAATGATAGACCTCGTCGATAACGTAAGGACCTTTCCATTTAGAGAGGAGTTTTCCTGCAAAAAATCTTAAACGAGAGTTCTATAACAATACATAATCACCTACATTAAACTCACGTTTTTGTATCCTTTTGTCATGCCATCTTTTAACCTTTTCTTTAAATAGTTTGGCATTCTCATAGGCCTGGGTTCTCCACTCATCAGGTGAGCTAATGTCAAATAGTCTGTTCTCACCGACAAGTTTGAAGTCATAGTTGAGCTCTTTAATGGCCCAATATGCCTTATGTTCTAGTTCAAGAGTTAAGTGACATGCTTTTCCATAGATCATTTTGTATGGAGACATACCCATAAGATTTTTATATGAAGTTCTATATGCCCATAATGTATCATCAAGTTTCTTGGACCAATTATTTCTAGATCTATTAACAGTCTTTTGCAAAATTAATTTAAGCTCTCTATTACTCAGTTCTACTTGACCACTAGACTGTGGATGATATGGAGATGCAATTCTATGATTAACATCAACTTAGCAAGCATTTTACGAAAAGCACCATGAATAAAATGTGAACCACCATCAGTCATTAAGTATTCAGGGACTCCAAACCTCGTAAAAATAACTTCTTTAAGCATCTTAATAGAGGTGTTATGATCAACACTACTAGTTGGAATAGCTTCTACCCACTTAGTAACGTAATCAACAGCCACTAAAATATGTGTATACCAATTAGAGGAAGGAAATGGTCCCATATAATCAAATCCCCAAACATCAAATGGTTTGATAACAAGTGAATAATTCATAGGCATTTCTTGACGTCTACTAATATTACCAATTCTTTGACATTCATCACAAGCCAAGACAAACTTACGAGCATCCTTGAAGAGAGTAGGCCAATAAAATCTGGATCGCAATACCTTATGTGCAGTTCTATCTCCAACATGGTGTCCTCCATAAGCCTCGGAGTGACACTTGGGTAGGATCTGTTCCTTTTCATGCTCAGGTACACAACGTCTAATAAAACCATCTACTCCTTCTTTATAAAGGTGTGGGTCATCCCAGAAGTAATGTATTAAATCATAGAAAAACTTTTTCTTTTGCTGGTACGTGAAATTAGGTGGTATAAATTTAGCAACAATGTAATTAGCATAATCAGCATACCATGGAGCAGTACGAGAAGCATTTATGATAGCTAACTGTTCATCGGGAAAGCTATCATCAATAGGTAGTGGGTCATCAAGAACATTCTCTAACCTAGACAAGTTGTCTGCAACGGGGTTCTCAGCCCCCTTTCTATCAATAATATGAAAATCAAATTCTTGTAGTAAGAGAACCCATCTAATAAGTGTAGGTTTAGCATCTTTCTTTTCCATAAGATATTTAATAGCAGCATGATCAGTGTGAACAGTTACTTTAGAATCAACAATATAAGGTCTGAACTTATCACAAGTAAATACAACTGCTAAAAATTCTTTTTCAGTAGTAGCATAATTTCTCTGGCCACTGTCTAGAGTTTTACTAGCATATTGGATAACATTTAATTTCTTATCAACTATTTTTCCTAGAACAACACCTACAACATAATCACTAGCATCACACATAATTTCAAAGGGTAAATTCCAATCAGGAAGCTGAACAATAGGTGCGGAAATCAAAGCTTTCTTAAGTATTTCAAATGCTTCTATATAATCATCATCAAAGACGAAAGGAACATCTTTTTGTAAGAGATTAGTCAGAGGCCTGGAAAATTTTGAGAAGTCTTTAATGAACCTCCTTTAAATACCGGCATGACCAAGGAAACTTCTTATACCTTTAATGTCCTTAGGACACGACATCTTTTCAATAACATCAACTTTAGCTTTATCAACTTCAATACCTCTTTTAGAAATTTTATGCCCCAAGACAATACCTTTATTAACCACAGTGTGGCACTTCTCCCAATTCAAGACAAGATTAGTTTCTTCACATCTCTGCAAAACTTGATCAAGGTTGCTTAAGCAATCATCAAAAGAGGTTCCATATACAGAAAAATCATCCATGAATACCTCAACAATCTTTTCACAAAAGTCAGAGAATATAGCGATCATGCATCTTTGAAAAGGTAGCAGGTGCATTACATAAACCAAAAGGCATACGTCTATAAGCAAAGGTACCGAAAGGGCAAGTAAAAGTAGTCTTTTCTTGATCCTCTTTTGACACAGGTATTTGAGAGAAACCAGAATAACCATCTAGAAAGCAAAAATGTGTATGTCTGGATAATCTTTTTAGCATTTGATCAATAAAAGGTAAAGGGTAATGATCTTTTTAGTAGCTTTATTTAGTTTGCGAAAATCAATTACCATTCTATAACCTGTAACAATTCTTTGTGGGATAAATTCATCTTTATCATTAGGAACAACAGTAATACCTCCCTTCTTAGGGACACAATGGATAGGACTTACCCACTGACTATCAGCAACAGGATAAATTATACCTGCCTCAAGAAGCTTTAGTGTTTCTTTTCTTACCACTTCTTTCATCATAGGATTTAACCATCGTTGGTGATCAACAACAGGTTTAGCATTTTCTCCAATTTTATTTTATACTGGCACAGAGTGGGACTAATGCCCTTAAGATCATCAAGAGTATATACAATAGCAGCATGGTGCTTTTTCAGAGTTTTCAATAATTTCTCTTCTTCCTGCTCTGAAAGGTTAGCACTAATAATAACAGGATATATCTTCTTTTCATCAATATAATCATATTTAAGAGTATCAGGCAATGGTTTAAGCTCAAACACGGGATCACCCTTGGGTGGAGGAGGATCCACTAGAATTTCAACATGCAAGTTGTGTTTCAAAATAGGTAAATGTTTAAAGAATACTTCATCTATTTCTCTTCTTTCTTTCATAAACATATCATTTTCATGGTCTAGCAAATATTGTTCTAAAGGATCATTAGGAGGCACGGCAATAGAAGAAAGAGCAATAATTTCATCTTTACTAGGCAATTCTTTATCATGGGGTTGTCTACGAATTTTAGCAAAATTAAAATCATGAGACATATCCCCTAAACCAATAGTAATAACATCCTTTTTGCAATCTATCTTAGCATTAACAGGATTCAATAAGGGTCTACCAAATATAATGGGACAAAAGTCATCTTGTGGGGAGCCAAGAACAAGAAAATCAGTAGGATATTTAACTTTCCCACACAAGACTTCAACATCTCTAACAATCCCAATTGGTGAAATAGTATCTCTATTGACAAGCTTAATTGTAACATCAATACCTTCTATCTCAGTAGGTGCGATATCATGCATAATTTCTTCATATAAAGAATGAGGTATTGCACTCGCACTAGCACCCATATCACATAAGCCATGATAGCAATGACAGGAATAACAGGCATGCCTACAATAGGTCTATGTTTATTTTTAGTATCGGGTCTAGCAATTCTAGCAGCTTCATCACAAAAGTAAATTACATGCCCATCAATATTATCGGCCAAGAGATCCTTAAACATCTGAAATACTAGGTTCAACTTTAATTTGCTTAGAGAGTTTGGGTGTTCTAATGTTACTTTTGTTGACCACAGTTGAAGCTTTAGCATGATCCTTTATTCTAGTAGGGAAATGTGGTTTCTCAATATAAGCGGTAGGAACAATAGGATCAACATTATAAGTGATAGTCTTTTCTTCAACTTTAATAGGTTCAACTACTTTTACTTCAATGGGAGGATGAATTTAAGCCACTTATCCTTAGGGAGATCAACATGAGTAGCAAATGATTCACAGAAAGAAGCTACTACCTCAGAGTCAAGTCCATATTTAGTGCTAAATTCACGAAAAGCATCGGTATCCATAAAAGATTTAACACAATCAAACTTAGGTGTTATACCTGACTCCTTACCTTCATCGAGTTCCCAATCTTCAGAGTTGCGTTTAATTCTTTCCAATAATTCCCATCTGATTTCAATAGTCTTCATCATAGAAGATCCAGTACAAGAAGTATCGAGCATGGAGCGATTATTGAGAGAAAGCCGATCATATTTTTTGAATAATAATTTCTCTTGAGAGCTCATGATTGGGGCATGAATATAACATTGACTTTAGCCTCCCCTAAGCTTGATCTATACTTTCTCCTTCGCGAGGCCAAACATTATATATATAATTATGATCACGATGAACCAGATGCATAGGATAAATCTTCTGATGAAATTCCAATTTCAATCGGTTGTAGTTCCATGATCCAATATCATCACATAGCCTAAACCATGTCAATGCCTTTCCCTTCAAAGATAAAGGTAAGACCTTCTTCTTGATAACATCCTCGGGCATACTTGCAAGCTTAATAATCCACAAACTTCATCCACATAGATTAGGTGCAAATCGGGATGCAATGTTCCATCTCCTGTAAAAGGATTAGCTAGCAGTTTCTCTATCATACCCGAAGGAATTTCAATGTAAACATTTTCAGTAGGTTCAGTAAGTTGAGGAGCAACTCTTTGCTCTACTGGTCGGGGTGAAGATACCCCGAACAAGCCCCTCAAAGGATTACTTTCCATAGTAAAAAGTGACAGTAAATTTTAGCACACTATATAAATTTTTCCTTACCAAATTCCACCTACCATAGGCGCTTCACTCCCCGGCAACGGTGCTAGAAAAGTGTCTTGATGACCCACAAGTATAGGGGATCTATCATAATCCTTTCGATAAGTTAGAGTGTCGAACCCAACGAGGAGCCAAAAGGAAATGATAAGCAGTTTTCAGTAAGGTATTCTGTGCAAGCACTGAAATTATCGATAACAGATAGTTTTGTGATAAGGTAATTCGTAATGGGTAACAATTAATAAAAGTAAATAAGGTGCAGCAAGATGGCCCAATCCTTTTTGTAGAAAAGGAGAAGCCTGGACAAACACTTATATAAAGGAAAGCACTCCCGAGGACACATGGGAATTATCATCAAGCTAGTTTTCATCATGCTTATATGATTCGCGTTCGGTACTTTGATAATTTGATATGTGGGTGGACTGGTGCTTGGGTACTCCCTTCCTTGGACAAGCATCCCACTTATGATTAACCCCTCTCGCAAGCATCCGCAACTACAAAATAAGTATTAAGGTAAACCTAACCATAGCATGAAACATATGGATCCAAATCAGCCCCTTACGAAGCAACGCATTAACTAGGGTTTAAGCTTCTGTCACTCTAGCTACCCATCATCTACTTATTACTTCCCAATGCCTTCCCCAAGGCCCAAATAATGGTGAAGTGTCATGTAGTCGACGTTCACATGACACCACTAGAGGAGAGACAACATACATCTCATCAAAATATCGAACGAATACCAAATTCACATGACTACTTATAGCAAGACTTCTCCCAATTCCTCAGGAACAAACGTAACTACTCACAAATCATATTCATGTTCATAATCAGAGGGGTATTAATATGTATAAAGGATCTGAACATATGATCTTGCACCAAATAAACCAACTAGCATCAACTACAAGGAGTAATCAACACTACTAGCAACCCACAGGTACCAATCTGAGGTTTTGAGACAAAGATTGGATACAAGAGATGAACTAGGGCTTGAGATGAGGTGGTGCTGGTGAAGATGTTGAAGGGGATTGACCCCCTCCCGATGAGAGGATCGATGGTGATGATGATGGTGATGATTTCCCCCTCCCGGAGGGATGTTTGCCCGGCAGAACAGCTTCTCGGAGCCCTAGATTGGTTCCGCCTCATGGCGGCGGAGTTTCGTCCCGAGAGCTTGCTTATGATTTTTTCCAGGGCGAAAGACTTCAGATAGCCAAAGATGGGCACCGGAGGCCTGCTAGGGTGCCCACGATGCAGGGGGCGCGCCCAGGGGGTAGGGCGCATCCCCCACCCTCGTGGATGGTGGGTGGCCCCCTCTGGCGCTTCCTTCGCCCAATTTTTTATATATTCTAAAACTGACTTCCTGAAGTTTCAGGACTTTGGGAGTTGTGCAGAATAGGTCTCTAATATTTGCTCCTTTTCCAGCCCAGAATTCTAGCTCCCAGGATTCTCCCTCTTCGTGTAAACCTTGTAAAATAAGAGAGAATAGGCATAAGTATTGTGACATAATGTGTAATAACTTCCCATAATGCAATAAATATTGATATAAAAGCATGATGCAAAATGGACGTATCAAAACCCTCATGCGATGGAACATTGGCTAGTTTCTTTGATCGCACCATCGCCCTGTCCAGAGCCATGCTCGCAGGACAGCAGGCTGCATCGAGAGCTACCTAGGAAAAACCTGCCGAGACGCATCCACTCCAAGATGACCGTCAAGGGCCGGCTGAGGGAGTCCTGGACTAAGGGGTCCTCGGGCGTCTGGCGTGTTAGCCATGGGCCGGACTGATGGACTATGAACATCCGAAGACCGAAGACTGTACCCGTGTCTGGATGTGACTCTCCTTGGCGTGGAAGGCAAGCTTGGCGACCGGATATGTAGATTCCCTTCTTTGTAACCGACCTTGTGTAACCCTAGATCCTTCCGGTGTCTATATAAACTGGAGGACTTAGTTCGGATAGGGCAGATTCATTATCATAGCCATACCAGCTAGACCTCTAGGGTTTAGCCATTACGATCTCGAGGTAGATCAACTCTTGTAATAATCGTATTCATCAATATCAATCAAGCAGGACGTAGGGTATTACCTCCATAGAGAGGGCCCGAACCTGGGTAAACATCGTGTCCCCTGTCTCCTGTTACCATCGACCTTAGATGCACAGTTCAGAACCCCCTACCCGAGATCCGCCGGTTTTGACACCGACATTGGTGCTTTCATTGAGAGTTCCACTGTGTTGTCGCCAAAAGGTTTGATGGCCCTTTCAATCATCAATAATAACGCTGTCCAAGGAGAAACTTTCCTCCCCGGACAAATCTTTGTGTTCGGCGGCTTCGCATTGCGGGCCAATTCGCTTGGCCATCCAGAGCAGATCGAAAGCAACGCCCCTGGCCATCAGGTCAGATTTGGGAGCTTGAACTACGTTGCGGACGTTGGTGGAGATTTGATCTTTGCCGGATTCGAGACCGCGGCTGCCACTCCCGGTCACCCCGATGATCATGACCTAAATCTGTCATCTGACCGCATCTAGGAGATCGCTCCTATAACCGCTCTAGCCTTAGAGCCAGAGCAGACTGCGCCATCCGAGGACGGGAGGATCAACCCCACCACGGAGGCCACAGATTCCACGGCGTTGGAGCCACACATAGACTTAACCTCTCACGACATCTTTGTCACCGGAACTCCGGACTCATCTCCGGCCGTAAGTTCTGAACCACGTGAGCCCGTGGATGCCAAACTTGATCGTTTATCGATCTTCGAGTTCAGCATCGCAGACATCTTCCAGCACTCGCCTTTGGGCGATGTGCTAAACTCGTTAAAGAACCTGTCCTTGGCAGAGGACTCACAGCCAAACTATATTCGGTTCGAACTAGGGGCTGATGGTGGAGAATTTTGCTTCCCACCCACCACCCACTTCATTGCCACGGTCGAGGATTTGACCGACACACTTGATTACGACTCCGAGGACATCGACGGTATGGACGAAGATGCCGGAGAAGAAGAGGCCCAGAACCCTCCGTTCACCGGACACTGGACGGCCACTTCCTCGTATGATGTATACATGGTGGATGCACCAAAGGAGAACAGCGCGATGACAAGGAAGATCCAGCCGAGGATAAACCTTCCAAAATACAATCCAAGCGCCGGCGTCAGCGGTGCCGCTCTAAGTTACGCCGTAGTAAAGATATCAACACCGGCACAGGAGAAGATAATACTCCAGAAGGTGCTGAAGACAACGAAGACCCCGTTGAAACAGCTAATGAACACGATGAACCGGAAGATGGGCAGGCTAGCCCTGGCAAGCAGGCCATGCACGAAGACTCAGAGGACGGAAGTTATCTTCCGTTCTCCGAGGATGAGGTGAGCCTCGGCACCGACGATTTCATCGTGCCTGAGGAACCTCTGGAGGAGGAGCGCTTCAAGCGCCAGCTAATCGCCACGGCATGAAGCCTGAAAAAGAAGCAGCAGTAGCTTCAAGCTGACCAAGATCTGCTCAATGATAAATGGACAGATGTCCTAGCAGTCGAAGAGTACGGCCTCAAGCACCCAACCAAAAGCTACGAGGAGGCGCCGAAATACATACCTCCATCATACAATGTGGCTGACCGACCACCACGTGGTCGAGACAAAACGGCAACTCACGCCGAACACCAGCCAGCCCCGCCTTAGCGCACAGGTAGAGGTATGACCTCCGGCAAAACCTGAACAATAAAGCATGACATACTAGATCAATCTACGGATCGTGAGGACGTGCCTCGACACGCGATGATGACCACCTATTCGGACGTGACAAACTTAGTCATGTGCAGGCTAAAAACCACAGACGGACTCCATCAGAGCTACGCCGCGATACGGGCCGATATAGAGGCGCCGCACACCCTCATTGCTTCCCCGAAGGGTTCAAACCCATGAATATAGAATCATACGATGGAACCATAGACCCCGTGGTGTGGATCGAAGACTTCATTCTCCACATTCATATGGCCCACGGCGATGACCTCCATGCCATCAAATACCTCCCTTTAAAACTCAAGGGGCCAGCTCGGCACTAGATCAACAGTCTGCCTGCAAATTCTATTGGCAGCTGGGAGGACTTGGAAGAGGCCTTCCTCGATAACTTCCAAGGCACATATGTTCGACCTCCGGATGCTGATGACTTAAGCCATATAGTTCAACAGCCCGGAGAGTCCGCCGGGAAATTTTGGACTAGGTTCTTAACTAAAAAGAACCAAATCGTTGATTGTCCGGATGCCAAAGCCCTAGCAGCCTTCAAACACAGCATCCGCGATGAATGGCTCGCTCGCCACCTCGGCCAAGAAAAGCCAAAATCCATGGCAGCCCTCACGGCACTCATGACCCGCTTTTGTGCGGGCGAGGGCAGTTGGTTGGCCCGTAGCAAAACCAATGCAAGCGACGCTGGCACCCCTGAAGCTAAAACTAGCAAAGACAAGTCTCAACGCAACAAATACAAGCGTCAAAACAATAGTGATAACACCAAGGACACGGCAGTCAATGCCGGATTTAGGGGCTCGAAGTACGGTCAGTGGAAGAAGCTGTTCCAAAAGAACAATTCAGGCCCATCCAGTTTGGACCGCATACTTGATCGTCCGTGCCAGATTCATGGCACCCCAGACAAGCCACCCAATCATACAAATAGAGATTACTGGGTTTTTAAACAGGCCGGCAAATTAAACACCGAGAACAGGGAAAAGGGATCACAAAGCGAGGACGATGATGAAGAGCCCAGTAACCGATCATAGGGGGAAGGAAGAAGTTTCCCCCTCGGGTCTAAACCGTGAACATGATATACGCTAGCCACATCCCCAAGAGGGAGCGCAAGCGTGCGCTTAGGGACATCTACGCGATAGAGCCAGTCGCCCCAAAATTGAATCCATGGTCATCATGCCCTATCACCTTTGATCGCCGGGATCATCCGACCAGTATCAGTCACGGTGGTTCAGCCGCACTGGTCCTAGACCCAATAATTGATGGGTTCCACCTGACTCGCGTCCTTATAAACGGAGGTAGCAGCCTTAATCTTCTCTATCAGGATACATCGCGAAAAATGGACATTAACCCATCTCGGATCAAGCTCACCAGGACTACCTTCAAAGGAGTCATACCAGGTGTAGAGGCCCGCTGTACGGGCTCAATCACACTAGAGGTTGTCTTCAGATCTCCGAACAACTTCCAAGCGAGGAGTTAATCTTCGATATCGTCCCCGTTCGCAGCGGCTATCACGCACTGCTCGGACGAACCGCGTTCGCTTGATTCAACACAGTACCACACTATGCTTATCTCAAGCTCAAGATTCCTGGTCCACGCGGCGTCATAACAGTCAATGGAAATATAGAACGCTCCTCCATATAGAAGAGCACACAGCTGCCTTAGCAGCAGAAGTACAGAGCGACCTTCTTAAGAAGAACCCTAATTCGGCTACCGAGCCCACAGACACCATTAAGAGGGTCCGAACTACTCTGTAGTAGGAGAGCTCGGCTTGTCAGGAGCTCGACTAGCAGTCTGGCCTCCGTCGCAGTTCCGATCCAGTGGTGGCATTCATGCCACGCGTACATAACTACCCACTCAAAATCCCATGGGCATTGGAGGCATAGCTAGCTTGTGGTCCGTAGTACGGCTCAACCGACATCAGATACACACATACTTTCACTTTTACTTGTTTCCTTTTCAGGTCTCAATCCCACAGGCACCATCTGATGGTCTGGTCATCGGTCCTCTTGAAGGATAAACACACGAAGACGACGAGAAACGCAGACATATGAGGGACTTTTTAGGTGATTCCGTTAACGATAACTTTACCTATTTTTCAGGACCCACATGCAGCTCTCCCTTGGTTTCGGCATGTCAAATAGCCTGTTGCTTATCGCACTGCCTGTATCAATGCGCCTTGACATACTAATTAAGTTACAATGAGAACAGTTTGTGGCTGGAGCTGTAGGACTCCAGCTTTTTACCTTCGTACCTTTTCTGGTTTTTTCTCTTTTTTTAGCTCCCCTCTGGATAATCCTATCAGGTAGCACCCATATACTTTGGTATGCTTGATGTCTGCCAGGGGCTTCATAGCACCCCACATTACAGCAACAAAAGTCCGAACACTTTTTATAAGTATAGTTCGGCACCCTGAATTTAGCATTATATGCATTGGCTCTGAATCATGTCTTTGGTCAATAGTTGGGTTGCCCGGCTCCTGTGCTTGCTACCTTATGTTCCACTATATCAGCTAAGGTAGTAAAGGGAGAACTACTGCGCTTGTGCCTTGGTTTATCCAAAGGAGCACCTCAGTAGAGAAAGCTGAAAACTGACTGTCATGATGCGGCGAGAGCCGGTCAGCTGTTCGGAGGTTGCAAATCGTTGGAGATTTCTTCCGCATTACGTGAAGGATCGGTACTTTCCGATCAGACGCTTATAGCACTCTAGTTCGGATACTAGGGGCTGCGCCCATGTTTTTATTGTCACACTCCTATGGCTAAGTGAGGGCGTTACAGCCGCCTAGTCTGGTTTCCTGGTTCATTGCGCTAAACAACACCTTCAAGGACCATCTAATTGGATCAAGATTGCTTAGATTCCATCCCGAACACCCCCGTACTACCTACGTGGGGGCAGAAGCCGATGACTGGTTAACCCTCAGATTTCATATAACACGGCCGCACATGAAGTAAAAATTTAAAAACATAATAAGCATTATATTGCATAAACTCTTTGTTTCATCATACAAGGCAGAGGGAGCTCGCATACACTCATTCAAAGATAGTGTCTTTCGCACAGTGATCCGCAACAATGTGGGATCCCTCCAGGACACCATCAAAATACAACTCGGGTCGGTGGTGCTCCTTGCCCTCAGGTGGCCCCTCGGTCATTAGCTTCTTGGCATCCATCTTCGCCCAGTGCGTTTTGACGCGGGCAAATGCCATCCGTGCACCTTCGATACAGACCGACCGCTTTATAACCTCAAGCCAGGGGCAAGCATCAACAAGTCGCTCACAAGTCTAAAGTAGCTGCTAGGTATTGGCGCGGTAGGCGATAGCCGGACTATCAGCTCCTTCATGGCTAGCTCGGCCGCCTTGTGCAACTCGACCAGCTGTTTCAGCTGGTCGCTGAAAGACACCTGATGTTCGGGTCCAAGATATTGAGACCAGAACAACTTCCCCGTGGAACTCCCTTCCTCGGCTTGATAGAACTCAGCAGCATCTGATATGCTGCATGGCAAATCCGTAAATGCCCCTAGAGAGCTCCAAATTTGGGTAAGTAAAAGGAGCGCTTCCTTCACAGACTTGTTTTGCATAATGAAAGCCTTACTCGCCGCGATCTTCCGGGCCGCCTGGATTTCCTGAAGGGCGCTTTGGGCTTTGGCTCGAGCCTCTCACGTGCTCTGGAGGGCCTTCGCAAGTTCGGATGCTTGCGTCTTAGAATCACGCTCCAAGGACTCGTACTTCTTGACGGCATCCTGGAGCTCTTGCTGAATCTCACCGTCCCGGGCCTCGTGCTTCTCGCGCGCGACGCGTTCCTTGGCCGCTTTGTCCTCGGCCTTCTCTAACGCCTTCTTGAGGGCCACCACCTCGGTCGTGGCCCCTAATAAAGTTCATGGCACTTTAGTCAGCACGAATCATTCATCCTTCCTAAATATACACGCAGGTTACTGCATACCTTTGCTGTCCTCCAGCTGCTTCTTCATGAGGCCAAGCTCTTTCTCGGCCCGCTCCAGGTTCTGCTTCAGTCCGGAGACCTTCGCAGTGTGAGCGGTAGCAGCCAGCAGCGACGCCTGCTTATTCACATATACATCTTATGTTAGACTCCTGCGAAAATTATTTTGATCCCCTGTTCGGCTTTTGCTTTTCGGACACTGAATAGAGCATCAGGGGCTACTGTCCACATTGTGATATTTTTTCTACAATGGTTACCTCAAAGCCTATTAAAAGGCTAGTGCAGGCCTCGGTCAGTCCGCCTTTGGCGGACTGAACCTTTTCGATCACTGTACCCATATGGGCACGATGCTCATTCACAATGGAGGCGCCTCGCAGCGCTTCCAACAGATTTTCCGGTGCCTCTGGTTGGACAGAGGTCACCGGTGGAACAGACACACCTCCTCCTTTCGGGGAAGGCCATTCGCTGGACTCCGGAGCCGTGTAGGTCTCCGGAATGGTATCCAGCTGAGGGCCGAAGGGAACTTGGCCCCCATTGCCAGTCCCCACAGGGGCTTTTTCCCCCATGTGTCCGGCAGCCGAGGAGTCATCCTAGGGCGCCACCTTAACGATTTCTGGAATCTCCACTAGTATGGGAAGATCCTTTGGGATGCCACCTCATCATCACCCTTGGGTGAGGCAGAGTGAGCGGGCAACGGAGAGATGCTAGCCATCGCCTTTGAGTCTAGCGAACCCTCTGTCGGGGATCGCAGGGAGCCGTCGCGGGCCGGACTGTAATGGCATAGTTTAAACATATTAATATTATAAACTAGAAAGGCCAGGTATTGGGAGGTGCATACGGTTTTGGTACTTACGAGGCAGCCCGAGGCTTGGTCCGGGGCATTCGCTCCGGACTGCTTTTGACATCCCATGTGGAGTTATCCGCAAGGGAGCCCTTCCCCCTCTTGGGCGCCTTCGCCTCCAGATTCATGGAGGCCTCTCTTTTCTTCTTTCCCCCCTCCGGGGGAAGCCGCCTTCTTCTTCCTCCTCGCCGTCTTCTTCGGAGACCGAAGAGTCAGTATCGTCTTCGGACGATATATCCGAAGCACCCTTTCGGCGAAGGCCACTCCTGCTCCCTTTGGCCGTCTTCTTAGCGTTCTTCTCCAGCAGATCATAAGATGCCGGAAATAGCATCTTTGTTAGGAGTGGGGTTTCCTCATCTTCGAGAAGTGGAGCTGAACAATTAATCCGCCCCGCTATGTCGATCCAGGCCTGAAAATTGATAGGAAGGCTTAGACTCCTTCCAAAAATATGGCATTAAAGGCTATACATTGAATACATGAAAGAGGTTACCGAATTGGCATGACGCTTTAAGCTGCGCCCACGATCTTTGGTCATGGGCAGTGGTGTCTCGCTGGCCCTGAAGAGCACTTTATAGATATCTTCGTGCGTTGTGCCGAAGAGCTCTAGTAGTGTCTAGTGCTTGGCTGGATCAAACTCCCACAAATAGCAAGTCTGGTGTTGGCACGGAAGGATCCAACGAATGAGCATAACCTGGATCACGTTGACAAGTTTGATCCTCTTGGTTATCATGTTCTGAATGCACGTTTGGAGCCCAGTCAGCTCGCTCGAAGAGCCCCAGGCGAGGCCCTTCTCTTACTAGGAGGTGAGCCATAGCGGAGCTCCGGATCAAAATTCGGGGGCCGTCGCCTAGTTGGTGTCACATGGCTTGGTGATGTAGAACCATCCCGACTGCCACCCATTCACCGTCTCCACAAAGGATCCTTCGGGCCATGTAACGTTGGGCATCTTGCCCACCATGGCGCCTCCGCACTCTGCTTGTTGGCCTCTCACCACCTTCGGCTTTACATTGAAAGTCTTCATCCATAGGCCAAAGTGAGGCGGGATACGGAGGAAGGCCTTGCAAACAACTATGAATGCCAAGATGTTGAGGATAAAGTTGGGGGCTAGATCATGGAAGTCTAGCCCGTAGTAAAATATCAGTCCGCGGATAAACGGGTGGAGGGGGAATCCCAGCCTATGGACAAAATGTGCGAGAAACACAACCCTCTCATGGGGCTCTAGGGTAGGGACGATCTGTTCTTCAGCCGGGAGACGGTGAACGATCTCCTTGGCCAGGTATCCGGCCTCTCGAAGCTCCTTGATGTCTTTCTTCCTAACAGAAGAATCCATCCACTTGCCACCAGCTCCAGATCCAAACATGGTTGGAGTGTTTTCTCCGGTGGGGGAAGCTAGGGCTTGGGCGCTGGAGCTCTAGAATGGATGGGCAGAGGAAGGAGAAGGCAGGGGTGAGTGAGGAAGAATCCTTATCCCCTTATAAAATCCGCGAATATCAAACACCTTCCTGCTCGCCTTAAAACTCGCCTATTCCCGAGGGCTGTGTAAACGGCACGGTTGGGTTACCCATGCCCGTATTGATGAGAATCCTGTAATAAGGGGACACGATCTCTGCTTAGACAAGACGTGCCAATGGAAACCGCATCTCGAAACACGGGATGGCAGACAAAATGGTTCGATATAGTGACCGGGCAGACATGATGTCCTATTGTAAAAAAGTTGTCAGTAGATTGGATTCATAAAATATCATATTCTCTCTACGATTGCGTGTGGTGTGTGTTACAGGTCCGGACATGATCAATTCGTCCGAATACTATTTTGGAGTTCGGAAGGAGGAACCCGCCTTGCAATGCCAAAGACAGAACTACGCGCCGGATATCTTGTCATTGAAGCCAGGTTCAGGGGCTACTCAGGGAGTCCTGGACTAAGGGGTCCTCGGGCGTCTGGCCTGTCAACCATGGGCCAGACTGATGGACTGTGAAGATGCAAAGACCGAAGACTGTACCCGTGTCCGGATGGGACTCTCCTTGGCATGGAAGGCAAGCTTGGCGACCGGATATGTAGATTCCCTTCTTTGTAACCAACCTTGTGTAACCCTAGATCCTTCCGGTGTCTATATAAACCGGAGGACTTAGTTCGGATAGGGCAGATTCATTATCATAGCCATACCAGCTAGACCTCTAGGGTTTAGCCATTACCATCTCGAGGTAGATCAACTCTTGTAATACTCGTATTCATCAATATCAATCAAGCAGGACGTAGGGTATTACCTCCATAGAGAGGGCCCGAACCTGGGTAAACATCGTGTCCCCTGTCTCCTGTTACCATCGACCTTAGACGCACAGTTTGGGACCCCCTACCCGAGATCCGCCGGTTTTAACACCGACACCAGCCCCTTGTGACAATTGCGGCAATATGATATCGGCAGGTATCCGCGACCACCTATGGGATTGGGTGGCCCTTTGCTGGTTCGGCAGGGGGACGTCGTGTTGCACAAAGAGCAGATCAGCGCACGGCAGCACGACAGAGAGCACACAAGCAATTTACGCAGGTTCAGGCCACTGCGAGGCGTAAGACCCTACTCCTGGTTTGGTGGATTGATGGTGGAATGGGTGTGGTGGTGCCTAGTACACTTTCCCCGCAAGGTCTCCCTTAGGGCCGCAGCGACTACGCGCATATGGTGGCTTGGGTTTGTCAACTTTCCAACCTTCTAACCCTTCCTACGAGTGCTAAGGGGCCGAGTAGGGTGCGCCCTCCACCCTTGTGGTCTCCTGGTGGGTGATACGTCTCCAACGTATCTATAATTTTTGATTGTTCCATGCTATTGTATTATCTGCTTTGGATGTTTTATATGCATTAATATGATATTTTATATTATTTTTGGGACTAACCTATTAACCTAGAGCCCAGTGCCAGTTCCTGTTTTTCCCTGTTTTGGAGTTTCACAGAAAGGAAATACCAGACGGAGTCTAAATGGAATAAAACCTTCGCGGTGATTTTTCTTTGACCAGAAGACAACAAGGAGACTTGAAGATGAAGTCGGAGGATCCACGAGGCGACCACAAGGACAGAGGGCGCGCCCCCACCCTTGTGGGGCCCTCGTGCGCCCCCTGGCCTAATTTCTGTGCCTATATATTCCCATATATCCCCACACCAACAGAGGCATCCACGAAAGCACTTTTCCACCGCCGCAACCTTCTGTCCCCGTGATATCCCATCTAGGGACCTTTCCCGGCACCCTGCCGGAGGGGGATTCGATCACGGAGGGCTTCTACATCATCTCTATTGCCCTTCCGATGAAGCGTGAGTAGTTTACCATAGACCTACGGGTCCATATCTAGTAGCCAGATGGCTTCTTATCTCTCTTTGATTCTCAATACCATGTTCTCCTCGATGTTCTTGGAGATCTATTCAATGTAATACTTTTTGCGGTGTGTTTGCCGAGATCCGATGAATTGTGGATTTATGACCATCTTATCTATGAATATTATTTGAATCTTCTCTGAATTCTTATATGCATGATTTGATATCTTTGTAATTCTCTTCGAACTATCAGTTTGGTTTGGTCAACTAGATTGGTTTTTCTTGCAACGGAAGAAGTGCTTAGCTTTGGGTTCAATCTTGTGGTGTCCTTTCCAGTGACAGTAGGGGCAGCAAGGCACGTATTGTATTGTTGCCATCGAGGATAAAAATATGAGGTTTTCATAATATTGTTTGAGTTAATTCCTCTACATCATGTCATCTTGCTTAATGCGTTACTTCGTTCTTTATGAACTTAATACTCTAGATGCATGCTGGATAGCGGTCGATGTGTGGAGTAATAGTAGTAGATGCAGAATCGTTTCAGTCTACTTGACATGGACATGATGCCCATATTCATGATCATTGCCTTAGATATCATCATAACTTTGCGCTTTTCTATCAATTGCTTGGCAGTAATTTGTTCACCCACCGTATTATTTTCTATCTTGAGAGAAGCCTCTAGTGAAACCTATGGCCCCCAGGTCTACTATTTCGCAATCTTTACTTTTCATTCTATAAATCAAAAATACCAAAAATACTTACTTTACCGTTTGTCTATCTCTATTAGTTTCCACTTTTGCAAGTAACCGTGAAGGGATTGACAACCCCTTTATCGTGTTGGGTGCAAGTTGTTTGATTGTTTGTGCAAGTATTCGGTGACTTGTGCGTTGTCTCCTACTGGATTGATACCTTGGTTCTCAAACTGAGGGAAATACTTATCTCTACTTTGCTGCATCACCCTTTCCTCTTCAAGGGAAAACCAACGCATGCTCAAGAAGTAGCAGGAAGAATTTCTGGTGTCGTTGCCGCCGAGATCTACGCCATGTCAAGACATACCAAGTACCCGTCATAAACTCTCATCTCTTGCAGTACATTATTCACCATTCGCCTCTCGTTTTCCTCTCCCCCACTTCTAAAACGATTTTCGAAAATATTTGCCTTTTCTTGGCCTCTCTTCTGTTCGTCTTCTTTGCTTGCTTTTTGTGTGCTCATGTGTTGGATTGCTTGCTTTGTCCCGATGGCTCAAGAGAATACCAAATTGTGTGACTTTTCCAACACCAATAATAATGATTTTATTAGTACTCCATTTGCTCTTGCTACTAATGTGGAATCTTGTGACATTAATGCCGCTTTGCTGAATATTGTTATGAAAGACCAATTTTCTGACCTTCCTAGTGAAGATGCCGCATTCCATCTAAACAATTTCGTTGATTTGTGTGATATGCAAAAGAAAAAATATGTTGATAATGATATTGTTTAATTGAAGCTATTTCCGTTCTCGCTTCGAGATCGTGCTAAAACTTGGTTTTCATCTTTGCCTAAAAATAGTATTGATTCATGGAGTAAGTGTAAAGATGCTTTTATTTCCAAGTATTTTCCTCCCACGAAGATCATCTCCCATAGGAACGATATTATGAATTTTAAGCAACTTGATCATGAACATGTTGCACAATCTTTGGAGAGGATGAAATTGATGATACGAAATGGCCCTACTCATGGTTTGAATTTTTGGATGATTATACAATTTTTTATGCCGGGTTGAATTTTGCTTCTAGAAATCTTTTAGATTCGGCTGCGGGAGGCACTTTTATGGAAATTAATTTAGGATAAGCTACCGAACTCCTAGACAATATTAAGGTTAATTATTCTCAATGGCATACTGAAAGATCTTCCACTAACAAAAAAAGTGCTTGCGATTGAAGAGATTAATGTTTTGAGTGGAAAGATTGATGAGCTTATGAAATTATTTGCTAGCAAGAGTGCTCCTATTTATCCTAATGATATGCCTTTGTCTACTTTGATTGAGAATAATAATGAATGTATGGATGTGAATTTTGTTGGTAGGAACAATTTTGGTAATAACGCGTATAGAGGTAGTTTTAATCCTAGACCGTTTCCTCTTAACTCCTCTAATAATTATGGTAATTCCTACAACAATTCTTATGGTAATTATAATAATATGCCCTCCCATTTTGAGAATAGTGTTAAAGAATTTATGAGTTTGCAAAAGAATTTCAATGCTTTGATTGAAGAAAAATTGCTTAAGATTGATGATTTGGCTAGGAACGTGGATATAATTTCTGTTGATGTCAAGGTTGTCAGAATCACAATTCTGTTATACGATTCTACGACTTTACGATCCAAACTAACCCCTATGATTCTACGATTTTAGTTCATAGAATCTGCGTTTCTACGATCTTGATAGTGAAGATTCTACGATTTGTGATCCTACCATCAGTGCTCCGATCCGATTCAAAATCGCGATTCTGACAACCTTGGTTGATGTTGATTCTTTGAAACTTAGATCTATTCCACCAAAGCATGATATCAATGAGTGAGGGAGTCCTGGACTAAGGGATCCTCGGGCGTCCGGCCTGTTATCTATGGGTCAGACTGATGGGCTGTGAATAAACCTGAGGATGGTTTAGAAACTAAACCATTTCTGTACCTAACCCGAACAAATAAATATGGCAGCCCAACCTGAACTAAACTGTTTGATAGTTTCCTCAGCCCAACTAAAACCAAACCTGTTTCATCTTTTCACCCAAACTGAACCAAACCTAATGGCAACCTGTGGGTTGGAACCATCAGCTGAAATTGGTTAAAATTGTTCGCTCAAATGGGTTGAGCGCTGGGTTGTGGTCAACTTGTGAATTACTAGAGGTTGGTAAAGCATACAGTACATACTCGTCAAATTTACAAGAGCAAGCCAACTCGTGGTCACCACACACACGGACACGAGCGATGTCAGTCAGATGCTCTGTGGTTGAGGAGCTCGGTGACATGGGCTGCTACGGCAGCACCAACATGACCTACTCCAGCCACCCCTCTGTGCCCTCATGCATGCCTCGCTCTGTCTCCCTTATTGCCATCTCGATGACCACCGTAGCCGCTGCTCGTCATCAGGCGCTCTGTTGCGGCCTCCACGAACAGGCGGCCCCCTGCCAAGAGGGGCAAGCCGCCCGTGCCGGTGACCTCTGTCTATCCAGAGGCACCGGACAATCTGCTGGGAGCGCATCGCGGCGCTTCCATCGACGAAGAGCACCGCACTATTATGAGTGCGGTGATCAAGAAGGTTCAGTCCACCAAGAGTGGACGGACTGAAGCATGTGCCAGCCTTCAAACAGGCTTTGAGGTAAGTACTTAAAATATAGGAAAATATTACCGCATAGACAGTAGCCCCTGATGCTCTGTTTGGTGTTCACAAGGAAAAGCCAAATAGAGGATCAAATAATATCTGCAGGAGTCTAATACAAGTAATCTATATGCGTATGCAGGCTTCGCTGCTGACCTCTGCCGGACTGACTGCGGAGGTCGCCGCACTGAAGCAGAACCTCGAGCGGTCCGAGAAAGAACTTGGCCTTGCCAAGAGGCAGCTCGAGGAGAACAAAGGTAAGTAATACCTTGTCTATATATATATATATATATGTATATATATATAAAGATGTGGTTGCAAAATGATAGGATCATCATGGATGTGCCAGGGGCCACGACCGAAGTGGCGACCCTGAAGTGAGCACTGTCCGAGGCCGAAAACAAAGCGGCCGAGGAGCGCACCGAGCGGGAGAAACAAGAGGCACGGGTGGGCGAGGTGCAGCAAGAGCTCCAGGCTCTCATGAAGAAGCACGAGACTTTGGAGCTTGACTCGAAGACGTGAGAGTCCGAGCTTGCCGCGGCCCTCGAGAGCACAGAGCATGGCAAGGCTGAAGCCCAAAAGGCCCTCTAGGAAATCAAGGCGATGAGGAAGATATCAGCGGGTAAGGAATTCATTATGCAAAGCAAGCATGTGAAATAAAATTACTTGTTACTTACCCAAGTACGGAGCTCTCCAGGAGCATTCGCAGATTTGCCCCGCAGTGTGTTGGATGCCGCAAAGTACTACCAGGCCGAGGAGGGAAGCTCGACGGAGAAGTTGTTCTGGTCTCAGTATACTGGGACCGAACACCCGATGCGTGTGAGCGACCAGCTGAAGCAACTGGTCGAGCTGCATAAGGCGGCCGAACAGGCCATGAGGGGCCTTATAGTCCGGATGTGGCCTGGCGACTCCCTTCCCAACAGCTACTTCGGCCTGGTGAGGCATCTTGTGGATGCCTTCCCACGGCTGGAAGTCATAAAGCGGTCCGTCTGCATCGAAGGTGCATGTCGGGCTTTTGCCCGTGCGAAGGTGCACTAGGCCAAGATGGACGCCGAGAAGCTGGTGAAGGAGGGGCTGCCGCAGGGCAAGGAGCATCGCCACCCTAAAATGTATTATGAGGGTGTCCTGAAGGGTGCCCGTCTTGTGGCGGGCGAGTGTGCGAAGGATGTAATTTTTGAATGAACTTGCTCGTGTGATCCTGTATTATGAAAACTTGTTCATGTGCCTATGCAACGCTTGTTTGAATTTAAAATATTGCCTTCTGTGTGGCTGTTTATCAAATCTGAGAGATGGCCAGTCGTCGGCGTCTACCCCCATGCCACAAGTGCTGGGGTGTTCGGGATAAATCTGAGCACTCTTTTTCCCATTGTTGGGTCCTTTGAGGGAGGTGCTCAGCACAACGAACAAGGCAATCGGATTATAATGCTTTATCACTCTCACTTAGACATAGAAGTCTACAATTTTAAATTTTGGCGAAGCCCCTAGTATTCGGAAGGCCCAATTCAGGGCGCTATACACGCCTAAGCCGGACAAAGCCAACTCCTCGCCCTACGCGGCATAAGTCTTTAGGGACTCAAGACCTCTCGAATAGCGACCAGCTCTCGCCTTATCATGACAGTCAGTTTTAGCTTTCTCTACTAAGGTGCTTGCCCAGATGAACCGGGGCACAATCGCAGTAGTTCTCCCAGTGCTACCTTAGCCGATATAGCGGAACATAAGGTACCAAAACATGGGAGCCGGGCAAACCCAACTATTGACCCAAGACATGATTCGGAGCTGATGCATATAATGCTATAAGTTCGGGGTGCCGCACTGTCGAAAGTGTTCGGACTTCTCATGTCGTATTATGGGGTACGCTTAAGCTCTTGGCATATTTGTCGTACTAGAGTTTACCGGTGCTGAATGTTATGAATGAACACACACACACACACACACACACACACACACATATATATATATATATATATATATATATATATATAAAAGAATAGAGAATGCGGTAATAGTCTAGTGCTATGCATTGTTTATTCAAAAAGGTGCGTCGAAGCAGAATGATACAAGTAGTGCGATAAGCAAAAAGTAGGACTATTTGACATGTCCCCTCCAAGGGCAAGCTGAGTAATGGTATTTAAAGCAGGTATTTCACTCGTTATCAGAGACCACCTGGGAGTTCCATGGTGCGACGTAGCTTTCTGCCTCCTTGGTTGCTGTATCGTGTGTCCGGCAATCGTACTGCCGGACGGGGTTTCCAGAGAGTAAAGTCCTGAAAGAGAGAAAAAATAACAAAGCGGGAAGCGGTTGAGCCACGTTTTATGGCGGGCCGTAGTCGTGCCCCCACCTATGCCCATGGTATTTTCAATGCGTAATTATGTACGTGTGGCACAGATTTCGCCGTTTGGCTGGGACTGGGGTGGGGCCGCATTGCTATGCGAGCTTGGAATGTGCCAGGCGGTCTTGTTGCAGATTACTCCGGGCGCGCTTGATGGTGTCTGGGTGTTTAATCACCGAACTGGTGGATTGCCTGAAGAGGCTGCTTTGTGCTTCTGCTGCGAGGGCCGCAGTGTGCTCCTCCGTGTGGAGAGAGCGCTCTGTGTTTCCATTGACTATGATGACCCCCCGAGGTCCTGCATCTTGAGCTTGAGGTATGCATAATGCGGTACCGCATTGAATATCGCAAATGTGGTTCGCCCGAGCAGTGCATTACAGCCACTGCACATCGGGACTAAATCAAAGATTAACTCCTCGCTTCGGAAGTTATCCGGGGATCCGAAGACCACTTCCAATGTGACTGAGCCTGTGCAATGGGCCTCTACACCTGGTATGATGCCTTTGTAGGTCGTTTTTGTGGGTTTGATCCTTGAGGGGTCTATACCCATTTTGCGCATTGTGTCCTGATAAAGCAGGTTCAGGCTGCTGCCGCCGTCCATAAGGACTCGAGTGAGGTGAAATCCGTCGATGATTGGGTCTAGGATGAGTGCGGCGAATCCGCCATGACGGATACTAGTGGGGTGGTCCCTGCGATCAAAGGTGATCGGATAGGAGGACCATGGGTTGAACTTTGGGGTGACTGGCTCCAACGCATATACGTCCCTTAGCGCACGCTTCTGCTCCCTCTTGGGGATGTGGGTTGCGTATATCATGTTCACCATCCGCAATGTGGGGGAACCTCTTATGTTCTCCGGTGTTCGGCTGCCGAGGCTCCTCCTCGTCATCGCTATGTAACCCCTTATCTTTGTTTTCGGCATTTAACTTGCCGGCCTGCTTGAACACCCAACATTCCCTGTTGGTGTGATTGGCTGGCTTGTCAGGGGTGTCGCGTATTTAACACGAGCGATTGAGTATACGGTCCAAACTGGACGGGCCCGAAGTGCTTCTTTTGAATGGCTTTTTCCGCTGACCGGGTTTAGAGCCTCTGAATCCGGCATTGACTGTTGTATCCTCGGTATTGTCGTTGTTGATGTGGCGCTTGTGTTTGTTGCGACATGACCTGCCTTTTCTATCCTTGGTATCTAAAGTACCATGGTTCACTACAAAAAAAAGACACATCCGTGACATTTTGGGCCAAACGAAAACATTTTCTGTCATACATATGACACTTCTATGACGATAATTGTGACAAAACCTGGTATCATCATAGATGTGGTGGGCTCATACTTCTATGACAAAAAATCATGACAGAAAATGGGATTTTCATCCTGGGTGGGCCGGAGACGCAGCTGCATGACATTCTTTGGGCCGTCCATGACAGAAAAAACTGTGGTAGAAGCAAGGGAGAGGAAAATTTCGGGGAGTTCCCGGTTACGGTGCGAGGTCGGGGGCCGAGCGATGCGCGCGCGTGTGTGCGAGGCGTTGGCTCTAACTGAACCCAAGAGAGGCGTTGGGCTCTAACTGAACCCGAGCGATTGCACTGCAGGCTACGCGTTAATGAACTCGAGCGATCGATCGATGGCTGTTAACTGAACCCGATCGAGCGATTCCTTCGCTACTGCTGCTAATCGAAGCCGATCGATGCTGCCTCTGGATGAACAGTGAG